>NW_026067905.1:11602335-11787123 GCF_014885135.2 Alexandromys fortis | reverse complement strand
TGTGTGTGTGTGTGTACACATATATACACACACACACAATGCTGTTGCATATATCTGCAATAGTATACAACAGCATTGCAGGAGGCCAACAGAATAGTGAGTGAGTCTTCCTACTTAAAGACTTTAGAAGTTATTTAATAAAATAGGAAGTGCAAGCAAAAATGTGATCACACTTGCATTCATTTATGTATTTATTTTTATTTTATTTATTGATTGCTTGGTTGGTTTTTCAAGGCTCATGTTTGCGTTTTTAAAGAAAGCTCTTTCTGACAATAGTTAGGGAATGAGGTTGGCAAGAAGCAAGAATCAATGGAGGGAATAGAGGTAGGATGTTATCAAAAGTAAAATGGTGAGAACCTGCAAAGACAATAATGCCAGTGACTCCACTACTGGCTCCAAGACATGGAAAAGATTGAGCATGTGAAACAACTAGCCAGAAGATGAACTATGTTGCTGAGACAACCATTGAGACAACTGAACCTGGCAATGGAGGCCTATTCTTGCTGGGACATTTTAATACCCAGAAGACATGCCCAGAAAGTGAACCATGCCTTTTGATAGGCACAAAAAGCTAAAGTGATAAAAGTCAGAAACTATAACCTGGGAAGTTTATCCCTTTCCCTTTAGCCCATCTTTAACTGGGACTCCAATGAGCTCCACACTGAGTACACAAGTAAATGAGAGGCAAGAAGTCTAACTTCACATCTTCTAGGTAATTTGTCAAGTACCTCAAACCTTAAAAATGGATTGTGGTTATTTGATATTACTAGATTCCCTGTCATTTGACTGAAGAAAACAAAATTTTATTAAGAGAAATGTATTATCCCAAGGCAAAAAATATTTATAGAAAAAAAGGATAAAATTAAACTTTTAATATTTTTAATTAATTCTGTGCACAAATATATGTATGTGCTTTCCAAGTGTCACAGTGTGATGTGGGGGTCAGAGACCAGTTTGTATTAGCTGGTAATCAGGCTTAGTAACAAGAGGCTTTCCTCACTGAGTCATCTTACTGGCCCTTTCCAGTGGTCCTTATCCAAAGCAGATGAGGCCAACCTGCAGTACACTAGTTGCATATACACATCTCAGGACATCTATAAATGATGCCCAATACATTTGATAATGGCAATATTGTTGAAGGAGGCTGCTTGTTGGTTCCAAGCTACTCTGTCCCGAGATAATAACACAGAAACTGTACTAATTAAATCATTTCTTGGCCCATTAGTTTTAGCTTCTTACTGGTTAACTCTTACATCTTAATTTAACCAATTTCCACTAATCTGTGTATTGCCACATGGCAGTGGCTTACCAGGTAAGGTTCTGGGCATCTGTCTGGGCAGGGCTACATGGCTTCTCTCTTACTACGCCTCCTTTCTCCCAGCATTCAGTCTAGCACCCCCACCCCAGCAAAGTTCTGCCATATTATAGGTCAAAAGCAGTCCTTTATTAACCAATGGTATTCACAGGATACAAAAGGGAATCCCACATCACAATATCATACTGCAATGACAAATGGTTGGACTATCAGGACAAATGTTTCAGAATTCACAAGATTTCAGAACAAGAATCTGATGCATATACTATATATTACAACATAACAATAGGGCAACACCTATTATCAATCTAAGCAAAGTGTAAGAATATTCATACTAAGTAAAATAGGACTATATTGATTTGTGTCATTTCATAACAGGCTGGTCCAACAAATGAATCATGAAAAAAACTTTGTTGTCTGAACTTGCTCAATTTTGAAACTATAAATAAAGGACTATAATTCTGTATAATGTTCAGCACACAAAGATAATTAAATGCATGAGAAAACAAGAAATCATGAGCACTACAAGTAAAATCAACAGACTATAAAAACATAAAATATTGGCAGAGACACCATATAGTTGAATCATAAAGTTAAGTCTATATAATTATTTAATTATAACATATGGGGCAATAAAACTCAAAAATTTATCAGAAACCTGCAAATGACTAAGTACATTGATATTCTGTAGTTTATTTTATATAAGTATAATACTAAACTTATATATAGCAACTTAAAAGATATAATAGTATGTTCTGTGATAAAATACAAGCCTAAGGTGATCTACAGGTAAAACGTAAAGATAGCAATGATGTTGTATTATATATAACAAAATAATGTTATATTTGTATATAACAAAATGAATATAGCCTGAATCGTGACTACTTCTGATCTTTAAATAAAACACTCAGGAGAGGAAGCAGTTTTAAAAAATTCTCTAAGATCTATTATGGTCAGCTTACTCACTACTTTTTTATAAGCATAGACTAATTTTTAGTAAGGACAGGAAGATACTATGTATAATTGGCCTTAACTATTGTTTAACTATGTCAGACAATCTCAGTATTTCTTCTCCTTTTTTATGATGGATATATGACAGGTCTAGGATATATGTAGGGAATTCATGTTACTTTGAGTATGAGACATCATTATATTCCTTTTTTCAAGAAAGTATATGCTAAATTATAGCTAAAATTAAAATGGCAAATGCTTAATCATAATTTTATAAACATTTTATAGATTTGTTGAAATGCTCATGAAATAATTTTATGAATTGATTTTGTTCTTTCTGTATAAACCATAGGATCATTTTATTCAAGTCTAAAAACAAGATACTTAAAATTCAAGATTCATTTAATTCATGCAAATTTTTCAGTAACTGGTTTACAGACTGTCTCTTATATTTAATCCTTTAATTCTATTATCAGCATAAGCAAATCATTTTTTAAGGAAATATTAAATCCTCTAGTTTAAAATCCTATAGATTGAATTACCACCTGTGGAGTGTATGGTCTATTGTTCATCCTAATGAACCAAGTCAAATCATTCGAGAAACATAAAGGGGCAGCAACAGAAGCCTCTGCTTTTTGAGTGCTCTCTCCTGGCTCCCTTTCCTGAGGCTCCTCCTGGTGGTTTGGGCTAAAGTTTTGCCTCCAAACAATTTCAAAGGACTATTTACTACAGAACATATTTATTCATCACTTTGTAGTTTGGTTTTCAATTTCTTTATGCTACAGTTACTTTTTAACATGATTTTGATGAGTCTGAATACCTCCAAATATCCATGTAGACTTTTAGACATTGTTTTTTAAAAAATGAAAAGTGCCATAAAGAAAACAAGATTATTCCCTTATTTCCTAAATTAAATGCCTATAATATTTGGCATAATCTTTATTCATTTATTTGTATTTTATTTGGCTACACTGATCTCAAATATTTAAAAAATTAAAATTTTCTTGTCTTTGGGTTGGGTCAGTGGATTTCTATCTTTATATGGAATAGTAAAAAATATATATACACTTTATATACAAACAGCATGAATAAAGGAAAAACTGTCAATATCATTTGTATTTTTATGATTTGCAACAACCTTGTGATAATGGCTCACTGTATTTAATTCGGAGACTATCATAACTATCTCCCCTTCCTACACCATTCCCAGACAAACAAATGTTATGTTTCATGAAATCTTGAGTACAATGGATGGTTTTGATGAATAATTTTGTTAGTCCTGATATCACAAATAGTTCATCTTTCCGACATCAGTATTTTTGAAGATACCTATTTGTTAAAAGAAAACAAAATTTATCCTTAGATACTTACTCCACGTGAATGTTCTACATATATTACCTTTTTATATTCTGAGAGCACCCTATGAGGTATGTCTTATTAATACAGAAATGGAAATCATTCTAAAAGCCATCTAAGTACCAAAGCAACAAGTGTCTTGTAGTAGAACAAAAGGTAAATCAACAATTCAAATACAGCTTACTAACTCTTGACCCTTGTACTACTCATACACTATTGAAAAGATCAAATTAGTTGTTCAAATACAGTTGATGAAACAGAAATATTTAATGACCTTCTACAATGGGGATAGCACTATGTTGACTATTGATAAGTGTAAAACGATCAGAATTATAGGACAGAATATAAGCTTTAAAGTAAAAATAATATGAAATCTAGTAGATCCCAGACTGCCCTATCACAAGTCACTCAGTATTTCTTGGCCTTACTTTATACTCAAATAAAAATCGATCTATATGCCAGGCGGTGGTGGCGCACGCCTTTAATCCCCGCACTCGGGAGGCAGAGGCAGGTGGATCTCTGGGAGTTTGAGGCCAGCCTGGTCTACAAGAGCTAGTTCTGGGACGGGCACCAAAGCTACAGAGAAACCCTGTCAAGAAAAACCAAAAAAAAAAAAAAAAATCGATCTATAGGAGAAATGCATTGTGTATGGATATTTGTGCTGAGAAGAATGGGAGTAAAAAGTGAGTTAGGTTTTAAGTAAATGAGTAAAGCCAAAACTGGATATAGACTTGGTCCTTCATATCTATGAGCTCTGCATATGCAGGTTCAACCAGTTATCCATGGGAAATGCAGTCGAAACTTCAATGGCTGCCAAGTAAATTAGGTAACAGTATACAGGAAGATGTGCACTGGCTATAAGAAAAGCACACCACTTTCTACAAATGACTTAAGCATTCAAAGGTTTTAGTAACCTCAGAGAGTCTGGCAACCAACTTGTCCTGAATAATGAAGTACAAGTAACTTTAATTCTTATATCACCAAAATATTCAGAGGTACTATCTTTTATTTTTAATGCATTTTTATCTTTATATTATTTACTTTTAGTGTATGAATGTTTTGTCTTGCATGTATGTTTGGTTGCCACATGTGTACATGGTCCCTGTGGAGATCAGAAGAGGGTATCAGATCCCCTAGAACAGGAGTTGCAGGTAGCTTTGAGCCACTGTGTGAGATCCTGGGAATTGAACCTGGGTCTTCTGCAAAAGCAGCCAGTGCTCTTAGCCACTGAGCTATCTCTCTAGCCCCACTCTCACCCCTGCCCCCATGCTGCCCAAACTATCATCTTTTAAAAGAATCCAATATACAACTGTGTGGGTTTTTTTCTTTTACTTTTAATCCATTAAAGAGGACAGGTTAGGCCGTAACAGTAGTTGTCTAGACAAGCTCAACCTAAAGTTTCTACATTTAATACTTAAAATTATTATTTGTGTCACACAATTATAGTAAATTAGTTTTAAGTCTTATGTATTTACAAGGGGAAAAACTTAAATTCCACTTAAGTACTGCAAGACAGGCTGCTGTGAGAGACTGGTGTCTGACTTATTTATACCTCTGGTACAAGTATGGTAGCTTTAGAAAAAAAAAAAAGCAAGCTGTGGATCTGGTAAAAAGTCATTTGTTGTATGCAGTCAGAGAGGAAGTAGAAGTTCTAAAAGAGAAAATAAAAAAAAATTCAGCTGAAACAGAAAAACAATCTACTAGAAACATGGTCGGTTCCAAGTAGCTTACAGTTTCAGGCCCATCTGCAGGATGACTCTTTAGTGTTGACACAGCCACTAAGCACCATGCAGGATTCAGGATCTCACTGGCGCTTCTCCGTTAGCCTAATTGCTGTTGTCTAACAAACTGAAAAGATATACCAGGGAAAAACCACCTCCACCGTCGCCATTCCCTGCTTGCTGCAAAGAGACATGAGCCTAACAGCTAACACATGACGTTCTGTTTTTTGCTCCAGTATCAAAGACTAATGCTGAGGGGCAGCTTCCAAGACTTCTGGGCTGCTGGCTTGCATGGGACTATGAGGCGGTAGGACTCTTCATGAACTTTGTGCTCTGCTGAAGAACTTGATGATGAGGACAGAAACAAGACTGAAAGGAGGGGACACTGACAATATACAAACTGAAAGTTTTCCTCAGAATTCAGAAAATAAATTTCTGAAACAATAACTGACCAATAAACTATCAGCAACAAAATTTTGAGAGGTAAATGGGACCTAGGCTGTCTTACTATGAAGGTTGCTTACTGTACATTTGTATATACAGTGTAATGATTTTGCATAGGAGAGAACCTTCACTACTGTTAGGGTAGAAAAGACTGAAATTTAGAGTCTGAAGAGTGTTTGAAGATGTGTTGTTTTATACAGATCAGTGTTTCTCAACCTCCCTAATACTGTGACCCTCTAATACATTTCCTCATGTTGTGGTGATCCTTAACCATAAAATTATTTCGTTGCTACTTCAAAACTGTAATTTTGCTGTGGCTATATATTATAATGTAAATATCTGATATGCAGGTTGAGAATTATGGATATAGATAGATACGTAGAAACTAAGGCATGACAAAAACCATACCTGAAGAAATTTTAAGAATTTGCCACAGTCACTTTGTGTAATCTGAAATCTAGCTACTGAGTCTTCTGAAGTAAATTGCTGTTCTAGAAAGTCTTTCAATTGATCTGGCTGCACATTATGAAAAATGGTCAGTTCTACCAAAAAAAATAAATTTCCCAGTAAAAGTCCCTGCATAATCTATGTATAGCAGTTTTATCAATATACAATATGTGTGTTCCCTATACATTTGTGTCACTATTTTTAACTGTGTGATTGCCTGCTTTCAATAGAGCATATAAAATGTTAAGAAAAGTACCTCTCAAAGAAGACATTTAAACCTGTGTAGGGAAGTAACATATCTACTATTTGTAATAGCACAATTAAAAAAGGAATGAAAAGGAAGAAATAAAAAGAAATAAAATTAATGAAATAAAAAACTTAGGAAAAAAATTAAAGATTGAAGAATTTTAAAATAAAATTGTTTCTTGCCCTCAGACTTTCCAAAGTACTGATTAATTTCTATTTACATTAACATAAAATTATTTTAATTATAAACAAATTACTCATTTGAGTCTTTCCATCAAACTTCAAATCAGAAAAGAAAAAAAGAAAAGATAGTATTATTGTGACATTTACTGTAGGGTTTCTGAGTGAGGGAGAGACAGAGAGCGTATGAGAAAGCTAAATATGCACTTGTGTGTTTGTGCACATATATATGTAGATACCACAGGTCAATGTCAGGTGTCTTTCTCTATCACCTCCACTTTGGTTTTTGAGACAAGATTTCTTAGTGAACCTTATAGAGCTTACCACTGGCTAGACTGGCTGGTCAGCCAGTTCTAGAGATCTGTCCTACCATGCACCTTCAGCACTAGGCTTACAGACACAAGCCACCACACCTGCTTTTTCTGTGGGTGCTGCAAATCTGAACTCAGATCTTCATGCCTACACTTACTGACCAGTTCCTACTGCAGGGTTTATCCGATAACCATATTCACAAAGAATTTCACTATTGGCAGATGGGGTTAAATGAATCAGACCAGAAGATAATCATTCAATGTTTGTGAAGGAAAAATCAATACATGCAGTGGCAAATAAACGCAAACTGATTTCTCAGAGCAGAATATAACCTGAAACTAATGGGATGTATTCCCTCATATGCAATCCTGACTTAAATATAGCTTTTCATTGTTTCTCATAAGCTTACAAAAGTTTGAGCTTACTAAGGTCCTTCCTTCCTATAAAAATAATTTTCATGATTCCCTGGTTCTGACTCAGTCTGACGGCAACTATCAGCTTTCTGCCAGGGATCAGCTTCTCTGTGGGAACTCAAGTTAAGCACATACCTAACAAGTGATGCAAGACCAGGACCTTCCCAGAAGCAGTGCCAACCACTGTGCGAGGCCTCCAGACTGCTGTAGGTTTTTTCCTCTCCTAAACCCATCACTAGGGTATGGAATGCAAAGGAAATAGCAGCACAACCTCAAGGGAAAAGCACATCAGATTATACATGAATCTCCTAATAAAATACACACAAAAGCAGAAGACTAGGAGTTTCACAATACCTTGTTCATTTCTTATTGATTCTTTCCAGTTTGGGGAATTAATATTGGTAGACTAAATACACCACTAGCTTTACTAGTTAAAGAATAATAGTAAGGGCCAGACGGTGGTGGTGCACACCTTTAATCCCAGCACTCTAGAGGCTGAGGCAGGTGGACCGCTGTGAGTTCGAGGCCAGCCTGGTCTACAAGAGCTAGTTGCAGGACAGGCTCCAAAAGCTACAGAGAAATCCTGTCTCAAAAAACAAACAAAACAAAACAAAAACAAAAACAAAAAGAATAATAGTAAGTCTACTTCATATTGATAAAGATATATGTAACAGTTATTGTATGAATACAGAAAAGACACAAAAAAATCAAAAGCATTAAATGGTTTGGTTTAAAATAATCTATATACTTCTATATTTTGTCATTATTCATAGTTCTATACTCTCTCACTAACGAGTTTTACTTTGTACTTTAAGATAAAATATTTCTAACTTATAAACTATAATCTCTTGATCAAGGAGCTTGGTATTCTTCAAAGTCCTATCAGGGTGCACAGGTCAGTCACCAATTATGCACCCAAATAAACTTGAGTTGTAGGGTAAGATACTAAATCTTTACAGTTCAAAGTTCAGAAAAAGAAGATATTGGCAGAGTATCTTAAAACCCTTAGAACAATTGTTTTAAACCTCCTTCGACACCCCTACTCCTTAACTTCTTATTGGTGAAATTTATTTAAGCTAGTGATGCTAGCAAACAAATCTGTCTTGTGTCCAATCAGCAATATACAAAATTACGAAATATCTGTATCTATTTAATTTTCCAACTGGTGTTGTTTTTACATAAACTGATTCACATCTAACTCTTGAGACTGAAAAATGTCTTTCTATTAAAATAAAGCTTTTCTTTATCCAGTATATTAAAACCTCAATATTTTTCTGTAATTTATACACTCATTTCTTTTTTTTTTTTTTCTGGTTTTTCGAGACAGGGTTTCTATGTTGCTTTGGAGCCTGTCCTGGAACTAGCTCTTGTAGACCAGGCTGGCCTCGAACTCACCAGAGATCCACCTGCCTCTGCCTCCCAAGTGCTGGAATTAAAGGCATGCGCCACCACCACCCGGCTACACTCATTTCTTAGGTCATTCAAATAAACACATTTTACTTGCTATCTACTATGCATCATATACCTTTCTAGGTTCTCAACTTGGAAAGACTAATCTATTCTTTAAATGAAATAAACTGATATAATAAATAATAATATACTGGTTATAATATGTTGATACTAGAGACTCCCTTGAAATGCAGCAAGAATATAGGAAATGGATTATCGAAGCCATCATGAAGAAAAAGCAGTATTTCAACTAAGGACAAATAGAAAAGAATTTTTACTTAGCAAAGACTATCACGTAAATGATAGAAATATAAGATTTCAGGTAATTTCTTTTGAAATCAGTACTACTCAAAGTTTAGTTCATATCTATGGGTGGGCCACAAATTGTTTTTTATCAAGCATATAAAGATGAGTGTTAGAAACATTAATAACAATATGACAGGATAATATTAAGCCTTGTTAAAGCTAAGAAGATGATTATAGCTTACTTATTATTTCATTTATCTAGTCATTCATTTTTGTTGAACGTTACAAAAGTACCAGATCATAACACATCAAAAAATTTAAAAAGAACAATTTGAAAAGGGCTATTATTGAGTGAATTGAACTCTGATTTTACATAGGTTATTCCAGCTTTTAAATTGGTTTTTAAATCTAAAGTATTCTCTAACAGGTTTCCCATGACTCAGAAAGACCTTAAATCATTTAGGTAATGAGCCATTTTATTTTTTTTTAATATTTATTTATTTATTATGTATACAATATTCTGTCTGTGTGTATTTCTGCACGCCAGAAGAGGGCACCAGACCTCATTACAGATGGTTTGTGAGCCACCATGTGGTTGCCGGGAATTGAACTCAGGACCTTTGGAAGAGCAGGCAATGCTCTTAACCACTGAGCCATCTCTCCAGCCCGTAATGAGCCATTTTAATTAAGTATTATTTTACTATGCTGGCCAAAGACCCTGTTGTGCTCTTTTGTTGCCTATACATGTTAGTGTAGGCAACAAACCTGGTCCCCAGTCTTTGGCACAAATTACTAAAAGGTGATTGCAGAATAGCATTGTCGTTAATTTTTCTAATACTTGAAGGCAACATTACAATTTATGTGATACAGTTCTTATATTTCTTTAGAATCATATTTATTTTATTTTATTTTATGGTACTGTTTCCTAAACTATTTTTGTTAACAAAAAGACAAAAAAAAATCAGATAAAGAAAATCTTGGAAACTAAACTTAGAACCATGTCCTATATTAGGGACTATACTAGTAGAATTTCCACAACAACCTGAAATAGAGCTTATTGCTAAATGTTACTAATTCTTGTGGGATGGCAATATTAAGAAACATCCTGAGGCTGAACATAAGCTCCATAAAAGAGCACAACAGAAGAATTTATCAAGGAAATTTTAGTCAAGCATGCTCAAGAAAATTGGGGCACACTTATAACATTTTTCATCTTAATTAAATGGAATGGATTTAGTTTATTTATGATACAATTTAAATTGTTATTTTATGAACCACACTGCAATTTGTTCATCTTAATTTACAAATAGAATGTCAAGAGGTAAAAGGAGCATTAGGTAAACGCATACCATACTGAGATACAAAATAACAGTATATTGAGAAGCAAAAGAACATTATAATGAAATGCTTGGTAAAGAAATTGTAAAAGCACACGAGTTTGGACATGTTTGTTGGACTTGGGACAAATTTTAAGCACTAAATGCTTTTTACCCTGAAAATAATTACTTTATTTTCATATAGATTCTAAAAATTTTGGTAAGTTTTTCAAGCATGTGAAACTAATGTAACAAAATATAAACTGCCATCACTATTCTTAGTTTTTGACAATGAATGAAATTATAAATGATACCAATATACATTCTTATCATATTTAAAGAGTAATAACTGAACATAAGCTAATTTCTAATAAAGACAGAGTATAATAATGATTAACATGGTCAATTCCATTAAGCATTTAAAAACTTCCCGATGAACAAATTGCAATCTAATTCGTAAGATAAAAATTTAATTGTACCATAAATTTCAATAATTACATTTCTCACTTGTATAAAACATATTTCAAAAGAGTGACAATGTTTAAAATAAATGTTTAGTGAAATTGCGTAACTATTATACATATGTGCACTTACATATAAATAGAGCATACATAGATAGCTACCGTCCCACCAAAAGCCTAACTAATGGAAAGGAAGAGTGTTTTAGGGTGCAAAGTAGGTTCTCCTTTCATTATACACCTTTTCAGGCATTACAATGTCTTCCATATTATATATGACTCTTCATAAGAAAATGTTATTAAAATTTTTCAAAGATAAATTACTAGGATTTATCATTCCCGTAACTCAACTAAAAGGGGGGAAATTGCATATTTGTGGAGGTAAAACAGACTTAAGATAATTT
The DNA here is from genome assembly GCF_014885135.2 of Alexandromys fortis. NCBI lineage: Eukaryota > Metazoa > Chordata > Mammalia > Rodentia > Cricetidae > Alexandromys > Alexandromys fortis. The sequence goes on along the minus strand of NW_026067905.1, from coordinate 11,775,865 downwards.
GTTCTGGTATTCTTAAAGAGAAAACTAAAAAAAATAACTGTACGATAAAAGATCCGAGCCCACTTCCATGTGAAAATAATTTACCAAAACCCACCAATCTCTGCTAATGAACTCCCACCAATCCCTGGGTTTGCTCCAAACTCAGGACTTGAAAACTCACCAATTCCCAACGTGGAAAACTTTTCCCCAAAGGAAAAAAAAATTCTTTATAAACCTTTCTCCTGCGTAGTTCCCTCTTATGCCTTTTCCAGTAAATCTCTTGTGAGGTTTGTTGTGTGGTATGAGTTTGTGCCATTCCTTGGCTTCCTTTCCCTTCCAAGCTGAATCACCTGCACTGGAGAAACCTTCCCCTCAGAGAAGAGCTGTATCGCTTGTGTTGCAGAAACCTCCCCCTCAGAGCTGTAACCCTTACAATAAATATGAGAATTCTGTCAGTGAAATTAACTCTAGAATCTAGGACTTCTTGACTCCCATAATGTATCAGACACTATGATCACTGTTTCATCTTTAGTACAGAATTATAAAATTTATCTGAAATCTTGTGACTATAGACAATCAAAATTCAGCAAATATAATTTGATAATTCCTACTGATTTGAAAACAAAAGCAGAAACCCGAAAAAAAAAACTGGCAAAAACTATTATTAGAACAAACTCAAGAAGGGTCTGAATTTAGCTAATAAACTGGTTATTGCGTACAACTGCCCTAGGAAAATAAGCTTCAAAGTCAATAGGTTTCATGAATAAACTAATCCAAAACCAAAGGCAGAAAATTGATTAGCCTATGAATTGTATTTATTACCCTTCTAGACTGAAATAGTAACACATCCATAGCATAACACTTAGTAAAACTTCAGTCACTACCTCCATAACTCATTTTATCTCAGAAGATATTCTGGTAAGTCAAGTCCCCATTAACTCTTCTTCGTCTACAATATCTTTGCCTGGAAGCACATTTTATACTTTCAAACTTATCACGTATCATTCAGATTATTTGTTAGAAAAACATATCTTTTGTTACAGAAAAACTTGATGAAATTTCAGAATTCCCTAACAATATAGTAGAAATTTTACTGCCAAACAAATATTAATCTTACATGGCAAATTTTTCAGAAAGAAAAATACCAGAAGCGCTCAGAACCAAGTGCCAAGTAGAATGTAAACGGGCATAGATAAGTCATAAATATTCTAAAGAAGATTAATGGAAGATGCTACATGTCCTAATTTAAGTATTTAGAGAGATAAAGAATATTGGTAAGATTTTAGAGGGAGAAAAAGAATTGTATACTCTACTAGTCAGGGTTCTCCAGAATAACAGAATTTATAGGATGAATCTCTATGTATAGAACGGGGATTAGATGACTTACAGGCTGTGATCCAGCCCATCCAACAATGGTTGCGTATGAACGGAAAGTCAAAGAATCTAATAGTTGTTCAGCTCATGAGGCTGGATGTCTCAGCTGGTTTTCAGTATATGCCAGAATTTTGAAGAAGTAGGCTCTAATGCCAATGAAGGAATAGACTTGCTCACAAGGGCAAGAAAAAATGAGGAAAGAGATAGACTTCCTTTTTCTAGGGCCTTTGTATAGGCTTCCAGAAAAAGTAGGGCCCATATTAGAAGTGGGGCTTCCCACCCCAAAAGACCTGGATGAAAGATATGTCTTCCCATCTCAAAGATCCAGATGAGAAGTGGATCTTCCCACTTCAAATGATTTAAGCAAGAATTCTTCACAGTTGTGCTCAGCTATTTTGGCGTTTTAACTAATTCCACATACAGTCAAGTTGACAACCAAAATAGTCATCATAGGTCCACCCCTTATCAACCTGACACACAATCATGTCTCTTTATGTCATATGTAATTTCAAAATGAAATAATAACTAGATCATAATTAATGCCTAACATGATATAACTATCCCATATACAAACACAAATGCCCCTCTAGAACCAAAACTTCTAGGCCAACAGAATTTTAGGATCAGGAAGCAAAAATTTTCATACTGAGTCATTAGGAGTGAATAGTGGAACACCTCTTGAACCTGAACCTGGTATGGGAGAAACCATACCATACATTGGACTCTGACTCAAAAGTATATACCACCTTATAGAGAACACTGCCCCAGTCCTCCAGGTTGTCACCACTTGAATGCTGTAACTGTGTCTTCAAAAAGCCATCTCATCATTCTATTAGGCCAGTTGCTTCATGGTGGTGTGGAACATGGTAAGAACAGTGGATTCTACAATCATGGCCCACTGACCCACCTTTCTTGCTATGAAATGAGTTCCTTGGTCAGAAGCAATATAGTGTAGAATACCATGACAGTGGGTAAGGCATACAGGGGTTCAGTGTTGGTCTCTGTTGTCAGATCTGGCACTCAGCAGCAACTATAACCAAGTCAGCCTTGGTGAGTAGAAGTCCACGTATATCCCCCCATCTCTATCACCATGAGCAGTTTGTTCATCGGCCCATTGGGCAATAACAGGAATGACTAGATGATAAGGGGCATGGAAAGAGTATGACTGGAAAACCGGTAAGAAAGACATCTGGGGAAGATGGATAGATCTCTTAAAATGGGCAATGGATGTGAAAGATACTTTGTACCATGTAAATGTTCATCAAAATGTGCCTTCAGCTAGCAAGTTCAATAATCAGGTAGACAAAATGGCCGTTTGGGGACAGTCAGCCTCTTTCCCTAGTCATTTTGAGTATTTAGTTGATTCCAATAGTAGGCAAGTTGACAACTAAAATAGCCATTAGATGTGCTAATATTTTCTCATTGTATCTTAATTATTGGGGCACAAAGATCCTTGGGGTTTTTGCTTTGTTTGTTTTGAGATAGTGTCTCACTATATAGCTCTGGCTGTTCTGGAGCTCACTATATAGACCAGGCTAGTCTTGAACTCACAGTTAGAGCAAGCTCGGCTCAAACACACATAGATCGATTTGTTTGAGCCTCTGCTAGGATTAAAAGCATGCACTATCATGCCCAGCCCCAAAGAATCTTCTTTAGAACATCATAGAAAGAGGGTAAGTTGACTAAGTTCGACATGTCCTAATGTCACTGCATATCCAAAAAATTCCTACAGACTATGAACAACTCCCTTATAAAGACAGAAGAAGAGAAAGCAAGTTGGAAAAAAAAAATCACCATTCTCGTTTCCTTTTTCTTTCTTTTCTTTTTTTAATGATACATTTGGTTAAAACAGAAGCTCTTTTTTTTTTTAAAAAAAAAAAAAAAAAGCATATTCTTTGGAGCTGGGGAGACAGCTTAGCTAGTAAAGAATATGCTGCGTAAGCAAGAGGATCTGAGTTCAGATCCCTAATACCCACATACAACCCTGTAATGTTAGTATGGCAGGGGGAGACACAAGCAGATTCCTAAACATCACTGGGCAGAACCAATAAGTTCCAGATTCAGGGAGAGATCTTTATTAAAAAACAGGCAGAACATGATAAGAGAAAGGCACCCAAAGTCAGCCTCTGGTCTCCACACAAAGCATGCGCACACAAATGCACTTAATAAGGTGGGCAGTGATTAACGAAGACAGCTAATGTAAACCGTCTGGCCTCAACATACATGCACATATACAGGCACATAGAAATGCGTGCACCTACATGACTATATATATTATATACACACACACACACACACCAGAGAGCACTCACACTAACTTTTCATAACCAATACCACAGAAAATTTTCCCTAAGTTTATTTCCTATTATGTAAAAAGATAAAGAAAGATTCAAATACATATTAGGTCTAAATTCTAATGCCAGCATTTCAAAAAAAATTCATATTTTTTATTTTATTTTTATTTTTTATTTTTTGTTTTTTGTGGGTTTTTTTGTTTGGTTAGGAGCACTGGGTTGATATAGTGACTCACAATCTTCTGTAATTCCAGTTTCAGGGAATACAACATCCTCTTCTAAACTTTGCAGATATCTGGAATGCACATGGTACATAGATATATATGTTGACAAAATAGCCATACACATAAAAACACATAAAATAAAAAAATAAATATTTTTTTAAAAAAAAATTTTTACAGTACATGGCTGGGGACATCATAGGCTCTGGGGAGACTAAGAGGGAGACCACATACAATTGTGGCTTTGCTAAATGACCATGTTGTCAAGATTGCTTTCTAAATACTTACGTTTATACCTATAGATTTATGCTGATCTCAGTTTAGTCATACACATTCCTTTTTGCAGTGGATAGAAGTCATTGTAGAGACTCGTGACTGGTAAAGTACTGAGAACAAGTAACTGTGAGGGCTCAGCCATTAATGGGGCTAAAGGAGACATCTAAATCAAACACCATCACCACCAAGGCTCGGGGAATATCATAGGAGGAGGGGGAGAAAGACTGTAACAGACAGAGAATGAGGATAGTGATAGTTTGACTATGTATGACCCCCATAGTCTTGTGTATTTGAATGCCCACAGGGAATGGCAGTATTAGGAGGTGTGGCCTTGTTGGAGGCAGTGTGTCACTGTGGGGGCAAGCTTTGAGGTCTCTTTTGCTCAAGTTTCCCTCAGTGTGACTGTCAGTCCACTTCCTGTTGCCTGCAAGATGTAGCTCTCTCAGCTCCAGCACCATGTCTGCCTGCACGCTGCCGTGCTCCCCATCTTGATAATAATGGACTGAACCTCTGAAACTGTAAGCAAACCACCTCAATTAAACATTATACTTTTTAAGAGTTGCCATGGTAGTGGTGTCTTTTCACAGCAATAAAAACTCTAAGACATGGTCAAAGTGCTGGGAATAAGTGTCTGTGGAGTACTTAGCCATAAATGAGCATACCCCATAATCCCAAGGCTCAGAGATCAATGGGGAAAAGAAAAGATATTAAGAGCCAAAGGCTGGGAAAGATCAGGGTGAAATTCTTGTCTTCTGTACATAAAAGGAACACTGCATTAACTCACAGCAGCTATGGTAGCCCACACAAGATTAAATTGACTAGTTAACATTCCAACATGGAGGGGAAAGGGACTCATAAGCCCCGCCCCCCAAAAACACTAGCTGAGGAGCTATTGGGAGTTGATGGCTGCTGGGGTGGTGTGGGAAGTCCTTCTATATATGTATTGCTTTTATTGGTTAATGAATAAAGAAGCTGCTTTGGCCTGTGATACGGCAGAGTAGAGCTAGGCAGAAAAAGCAAACTGAATGCTGGGAGAAAGAAGGCAGTCAGTGAGACATTGTAGCTGCTGTTGAAGGAGACAGAATCCCATAAACCTCGTGGTAAAATATAAAATAATGGAAATGGGTTAATTTAAGATATAAGTGTTAGCCAGAAATACATTTACTCTATTGGCTAAACAGTATTGTGATTAATATAGTTTCTGTGTGGTTATTTCGGGTCTGAGCAGCCGGGAAAGAAACAAGCAGCCTCCACCAACACTGGGGGAGAGAAAATCCATTTTCATCAGGGATATGGCCCCTGGTAGGTTGACCATACTCAAGTGCAGGACTCCACACCATGGGCATAAGGGCAGCAAAAATGAACATAGCATGATTGTGTATACACACATATACATATGTGTGTATGAATGTGCATATATATGTGTGTGTGAAAAAACTATCACTAAAGTTTCCTTAGTTATTTTCTCAATTATAGAAGACAATTAGTCAGTCATAAAGGTATAAAAGACTAACCATTATAATAAAAGAGTTAGAAATATTTTAATATATTCTGGGATTTATAATGAAAAGTTAGAAATATTTATATCTATCCTGAGATTTTTTTAAAATACACACTGGCTAAGCAGATAATAACAAAAATTTCAGAAAACTGATGTATTGTTGAATGACAGGCAGGCAACTAAGTGTATCATTGCAAAAAATAATTTTATAAAGGTGATACCATTACACACACATGCAAACATGCACACTACATGTGCACCCATAACATGCACACGCATGCACACATGTGTGCACACACTCCCCACACCACACAAGCAAAATGAAGTAAAGACTAGGTCTTCTAATGCTCTTGCATCCAGTTATTACTCTCAATAAGAGAAACTAAACTAAACTGTTGTCTTAAATGTTAAATGAAAAAAGAATAAAAAAAATAAAACTTGAAAGGTATTTATGTTTTCAAAAATTAGAATTTGGGGTTTATTTTTGAGGCATATCTCATTATATATCTCTGAATGGACTTAAACTCACTATGTAGAACAAGCTGACATCAACTGCCTCTGCTAGGACTAAAGGCATACACTACCACACCCAGCCAAGTAACAAATCTAAAATAACACACAGAAAAAAAAAAAAAAAACTGGCTACAAAGAGTTAGCTCTGTGTTGATATATTAGCCACATCTAATATGATGGTTGATGCTGAGATCAAACATAAGCTTACAGGCAAGGGCTCACAAATGCAGAGGCTAACTGTGCATCTCTGCTATCCTCCAAAGCTACTAGTGTGTCAGGCTGTTTTGATGATGGAACATACCACATTTTCAAATTTTAAGACATATAAGAGTAGAGAAAATCATGTGTCAAACAGAAGCGTCTTCTCAGAGTACCAATGTACTGTCTACAAACTTTAGACCTTTATAAAGTATTTTCCAAAATTAAATCTCTAAAAATTGAGTTGAAGATGTGGAACTATAAAAAGGGTTTATGTCTTATAGCAATGATCCTTTCTGATATGTTTACATTTGTGAATATATTTATATATCTAGGTCTATATCGATATATATGTAGTTGTATTTATAAATCTAAACCTATATATCATGCATATGCAGTATGGAGTCAGACATAAAACATCATGGTCAGTTTTCTTTTGGGACTTGGCACAAGATCAAAAATAAGACTAAATAGTAACTATTTGCATGTTGACTCTAACTTCAACTGTATTTGTTAAAACCAGGAGCTGTTTAAGTTTAAAAGTGTACCGCACAGGATTTTAGAAAGACATATGCAGGTGGGTGCTTGAGGAATTTTCTTCCCCATTTGTCAGCAGTAGGATGCCATCTGCTTGTGCCATGAATCAAATGAACCCTCGGCAGTTTCCAACACTGACAGGAAAATCTGGCTGTTTAGTTAACACTGAAAACATACTCTAAGCCCAAGATGAACTCATATCTTCAACATGCTCTCACATATTCTTAAAAGCAGTGGCCTGTTTGTCTACTTTTCCTCCGATCACTATTCTTTCGAAAAATAATCAATGCAAATTTCTGATCTAAATAGTTTCTATTAAGTAACTGGTAATCTAATATTTTGATTTACCATTTGAAAAATAGGTATATCATTTGCATTTTAAGTCATTACTATCTTACACAACTCTTAACATGTAAGAAATTATAGCTAAAACAAAACTACTCATTTTCATTGTCTTTCTAATTTAAATTTCCAAGTTTCCTGGGCAAAAAAAAGACCCATTATCATGTGCAATGTTAAATACAATAAAAGACTGCTATCTCAATCACTGATATGAAGACACCATGACCAAGACAAAATGCTTATAAAAGAAAACATCTGATTGGGGGTTTGTTTAGTTTCAGAGACTTTGTCCATTATCATCATGGCAGAGGCAGAGGCAGACAAGGTGATGAGAAGTAGCTGAGAGTTATATCCTGATCCACAAGAGGACAGCAAGAGAAAGCCTGGGCCTGAAACCTCAAAGTCCACCCCTAAAGACCCACAACAAGGCCACACCTACTACTCCAACAAGGCCACACTAATCTTTCTAATCCTTTCAAATAGTGTCAATCCCTAATGATGAAGCATTTCAAACCTATGAGGCTATGAGGCCATTCTTATTCAAATCACAACAATCTATAAACATCCTACTGAGTGGGCACATTACTTAAGCCTAAACAAAACTCTACAAATGGAAACTATATTGCCAGGCCATGCTGTGGGGAAAGTTTCATTGGATCTATCAGCTAGAAATTTTACATTTGTTTAAGCACTTGGAGTAAATCAAAAATACCTTCCTCATAACAGATTCTAGAAAGAATTGTAATGAAAAGCTATGAAAGTTCTTGTGCCTAAGATTTTAAACTTAAAAATGACTCAGTAAATGCTTTTTAAAAACTGATTCTGAAGTTCTCTTTTAAATAACACAGCAAAAAAAGATAACTAGAATTATATCTAAAATCTTCACAGATTTTTAATTTCTTACATATACATGATTGTGTGTGTGTGTGTGCGTGTGTGTTTCTGTGTGTGTATATAAGTATGTTCAGATGGCATGTCCTACATGTGGACAGGACATTAGAGGACAAGTAACAGGCATCAATTCTCTCCATTCTTAATGTGAGTTCTGCAGATCAAACTGTGAGCATCTTTAGATATTATGAAACTCCCAAATCTGCACAGAATTTTAACCATATCTTGGGAGTATTAGGCACTTACTGTATATAAGTCCCATAACAATTCAAATAAGGTTTTCACATGAAAACTGTTACCACATGGATAGCATTACTTGACATTTTTGAAGCATATTTACTTAAAAATAGATTAGGTAATCACATTAACATTGCGTCACACCATTATTATTTATACTTTGTGATACTAAGATTGACTGCAAATACGCAACATATTAAAACTTAGTACAGGGGCTTGGGAGGCAGCTTGGTCAATAAGAATGCTTGCTATGAAAGCAAGAAGACCTGAGTAAGTCCCCAGGATTCACACATAAAAATCAGGCAAGGCTGGGCGGTGGTGGTACACGCCTTTAGTCCCAATACACACCAGGCAGAGTCAGGCAGATCTCTGTTAGTTCAAGGCCAGCCTGGTCTCCAGAGTGAGTTCCAGGACAGCCAGGGCTACACAGAGAAACCCTGTCCTAAAAAAAAAAAAAAAAAAAAATGACAAAAGCAAAAACATGAAAGGCTATACAAGCCTGTTACACCAACATTAATAATTAGAAAAGTAGATCCCACAAGTTCTCTGGGTAAGCAAGGCTAACCAAAGCACAGCACATCAGAGTCAGTGAGACCCTGTCTCAAAAAAGATGGAAAGAGGCAAAGATGTCCAACATGCCATTTCTGACCTCCACTTGCATGAGCATATACACCCATATGTACACACACAGGCATGCGCACACACACATGCACACATGCACCCCACTTATACACACAATAGAAATCAAAATTCAAAAATACATGTAAGGAAAAGGGTGTTGTTTTGCTTTTAAGAAACTGAAAACACAGGCCAGGTGGTGGCACAGACCTTTAATCCCAGCACTCATATCCCTGTGTGAGGCAGAGGCAGGCAGATCTCTGTGAGTTCAAGGCCAACCTGGTCTACAAGAGCTAGTTACAGGACAGGCTCCAAAGCTACTGAGAAACCCTGTCTCAAAAAACAAACAAACAAAAAGATTAGTCTGTTTGGTTGTTTTCAAAGTAGAATTATAACTGGAATCCTGAACTTGAATGTCACATTCTTGTGCACACCCGCTAGAAATAAGATAGGATAGCCAGAAATTAAGGAAAGGAATCTTTTCTTATCTTAGAGCTGATTTCTGGTTTTGAGTAGTTATTTTTTAATAATTCCGTTCTGAAGTAGCTTTTACTTATTCAAAAGCTGATAAAGTTTTCTATGATGACTTTCTAGTTGAGCATGGTTGATGTGGGAGTGTCATATCAATCTGTTGATTTCATTGGTTAAGCAATAAAGGAACTCCTTGGCCCTGATAGGTTAAAAGATAGATGGGAGGAGGAAACAGAATAGAATTCTGGGCGGAAGAGGAAGTGAGGTCACACTCTGCTCTGCTCCCGGAGAGACTGGACAGCTCTGCGCTCTGGAGCAGGGACGCCATGCTCAGCTCTGCCAGATAGACAAGACAGCTCTGCTCTGGAGCAGAGACACCAGGATGGACGGAGGCTAGAATCTTCCCGGTAAGCGCACCTTGGGGTGCTTACACACATCATTAGAAATGGGCTAGTCCAGGTGCGAGAATTGGCCTGTAATGGGCTAGGGTTCATGGGCCAAGCAGTTCTTAAATGAACACAGTTTGTGTGTTGTTATTTCGGGCATGAGCTAGCCAAGCGGCCGGGGTGTTGGGGACGCAGCCCCGCCGCTTCTTATTTCAACACATGGTAACTCACACTCCTGTAACTCTATAGTTCCATGATAGAGAGGCAGGAGCTTCAAGTTATTCTCAGGAGAAAACAATCTCCAACAAGTTGTCCTCAGATTTCCACATGTCTGAAATGACATGAGCATGCACACATACATACACAGGCAATTCACAAATGCTAAAACAACTAAAGGAACAAACTTAGGTTTGCTTCTTTATTTGTATTCTGTAAACTACAAAATTATAAGAATTAAAAAGAATGCTTTTTTTAGTTTTTCAATAACTTTAGTAAGTGAGAGAATTAGGGAAAGAGCAGGTGAATATGTAAAACCCTTCTGAAGTACTCTCCTGCATCACCTTCTCATTCATTTTCTAGGACAATTGAAACTGTTAGGGTATAAGAGACATAAGGGACTGTCTGGCCACCTGAGACAAAGTCTTGGCACTAATGTGAAACACGATAGGTCAACGCCACCCTTCTGTATTGTGTAACTGGCCCAGTTAGAAGACATGTCCATGACAGTCCAAGACAGGAATCACCAGTGTGGATGGCATGGAGTATGGGCAGGGTTTTTCATATCAAATATGACTTAGACTAAAATAAAAAGCACATATTCAAACCAAAAATTTAAAATACTCGGTAAATATCAATTTTCACAATTTATTTTGAAAAAGAGTATAAGCTGAGATAGTCATTCTTCTAAAATTATTTTTTTCAAAAACAATTTCTAAATTACTTCTAGCTATTTATATTTTAAATTTCAAGATATATTTTACGTCACTGGTTCCAATATAATTATGACATTTCTATGACTGTATTTTGGTGTGGTACAACTGTATTCTGTCAATTATATTTTAAATAAACGCTGATTGGTCAGTAGCCAGGAAGTATAGGCGGGACAACCAGACAGGAAGTAGAGACAGCTCAATGAGAACAGGAGAATTCTGGGAAGGAAGAAGCCCATTCCTCTGCAGTTGTGAGCCCGCTACATTAGAAGCAAGATGTGACTGCCTCACTGAAGAAAGTACCGAGCCATATGGCTAGCATGGAATAATGGGCTAATAGAAGTTCTAAACGTTAATAAGAAGCCTGCGCTAATGGGCCAATCAGTTTATAACTGATGTAGACCTCTGTGTGATTTCTTTGGGACTAAAGACTGTGGGAACTCAGCTAGACAACAATTCTTAAGTTTCAATATATATATTCTCTCTCTCTCTTTATATATATACAGATAGATAGATATAGATATTTCAAGCTACAACTTCCAGTTATGTAATAATTGAACAGAATTTTTTAAAATACTCTTAAAATTAAATGCCTAGTTATTATTAAACAAGATAAGGTATATAAGGCTTATTGAAGGGGAAAATGATTAAAATTATAAAAGGTTTCTAGAAATTATGAAAGCAATTGGGAGATTACTAATTATTGGAAAGATGGGATCTTTGATCTAAGAATTTCTGTGACAAACTAGTTATCAATGTTACAGAGCCTGTCAGTTGTTTCTTACATAGAACCAAGTTGTGTGTTCTATACCTACAAAGTACAACCATAGTCAACTGAAGAGAGTCATAAATGGTAAAGTCATTCATAAGGGCACTAAACAGAATCAAGAGAGGAAGTCTAACATGTCCAGCAATTGTCTAAAGAGGGGGAAAAATCAAATCGGCAAGATGTCTCACAAAGCATAGATGACATAGGAGAAGGCTTTTAGAACTAAAAATACAGCCTGGTGATGGTGGTGCGCACCTTTAATCCCAGCACTCGGAGGGAGAGAGGCAGGTGGATCTTCAGGACATCCAAGGTTACAGAGAGAAGCCCTGTCGTGAAAAGGAGGAAGGAAGGGAGGGAAGTAAGGAAGATAGAAGGGAAGGAGGAGGGAAAATTGGGAGGACGGATGCTCCCTAGAAGACAGCAAGAGGTTTTCTTTTAAGATAACATGTAAATTATAGTAGTAGAATCCCAACAAGTTTCTAAAAACATTTAAATTTATTTTTAATAGACCCAAAAATTACAAATATTTATGAAATACTGTGAGGCACATACACACTTGATAATAATCAGGGTTTTGGCATTTGCTGTTGACTAATGAATTAAAAAAGACTGGGGATCTGGTTCACTGGGTAAAAGCACTTCCTGTACAAGTCTCAAACACTGAGTTCAATCCCTAGAACTCATGATGAAAGCTGTATGAGATGAAACACATCTGTAATCCCAGGACTTCTATATAGTATGAGAGGTAGAGATGGGAGAATCATCCAGAAGCTCAAGAGCCAGCTGGCCTGGAGTATACAGCACAGCAGAAACCATAAGAGAGATCACTGGTAGAAAGCAAAACCCACTCCCAAAAGTTGTCATCTGACTTCTAAGACTTTAGCACATGTTCATACCCTCCTACACACACATACACACACGCATGAATGGATGCACATACTAATAAAATAAAATTTAAATAACTAAAAAAAGAACAATGGAGAAAAGTATCATAGATGCTTATGATACACTAACAACTCAACAATGTACAAAAAAATTAGAAATGTAACTACTCAATGAGGGAAATTTTCTATCATTTTTTATATGTACAACCCAGTTTCATTATTACAAGTATCTTAGCATCTTTCCTATAAAACTGTTTGTTTGCCTGAGGGAGTCTGTGTATTTGTATATATTTTTAATGGTTTGTTCACACTCACCTGTTTACCTGCTCACTAAACTACTTTAAAATAAGAATAGAATGAAAGCTAAAAAACAAATTTTCACTACCCTTAATGTGTTGTTTAACTTAAGCATCTAATTTTGAAAAAAAAAAAGAAATAAAGTACTACAGTAGTCATTCACAACATTATAAATAACCCAAGTTATAAGAAATAAATGAATCAATGTTAAAATAGTTGAAAGCTACTCTAAAGGAGGTGTTTCTTGTTATGAAAAACTTTGGCATTCATACCAAACCTTTATATAGACATCCCCACCTGCAGCTTAGCCTGACATGCACCATGCTGAGAGTAGGACTGTGTGGGAAAGGTTACTGCCATCCATCACTGTGAAAATTAATAACTTTATAACAGTTGGAGAAATAAAGTATGGCACAGTAATTCAATTTGCTACCAAAAAGAAAAAAAGGGGCAGGCAAAAGTCCATTCACAACATTCTCTTCCCATGGCCACCTACATGTTAATCCATTATTCAAATGCCAAAGACAACAGCAGGCAGACATACTCTGCCAATAAGTCACCATTATAAGGGTTGCATAAACACGTCCAGCTCAGTCATCTAAGCATAAAAGAATGAGACAGAAACATGTTTTCCAAGTTTCTCAGAAATAAAACTTGTAAACACTTTGAAAACAGCAGGATTACATACACAAAGACCATACCTACCATACCTAATATTTTTAGTGTCTTGTGGAGTAATTTTTTTTTGGGTTTTTTTTTTTTTTTTTTTTTTTTTTTTTTTTTTTTTTTTTTTTTTTTTTTTTTGAGACAAGGTTTCCCTGTAGCTTTGGAGCCTGTCTTGGAACTAGCTCTTGTAGACCAGGCTGGTCTCAAACTCACAGAGATCCGCCTGCCTCTGCCTCCTGAGTGCTGGGATTAAAGGCATGCACCACCACCGCCCGGCTTGGAGTAATTTATATATCTCAAGTTTCCTCTAAGTTTTTTCAACATTAGGAAGCAAAAATGTAATAAGCCTAGAACTGGTAAGTGTTAAATGACTAAGTAAAGCTTGCAACAATATACCTGCATGAAACTTACAAAGCAGTATCATCAGAATCCCCTTAAGTTTCTAGATGCTGAGTATTAGAAGTAAATAAAAAAATTTTTTTCTCTCAATAGTGAAAAATCAAAGTGAAACTTGCTTTTATTTCCCAGTTTTTAAAACTCTCCAGGTACAAGTATATAGCAATTAAATTAACAAGCAATATATAAAAGGGCACTCATTAATAGAAAACAATATTTACTGAAAATCTGCATAGTTTTCAGAATTATCTATTGTATCTTCATAGAAAGAAACTTCCTTTATTAAGGTACAGGATGCTATGTCCTATCCAACATGCACTTTGTCTTCTTTAGCAACAGACCTGATTCTCTCTAGAGTAGCAGTCTGCCTGTTTTAGATTCCTGTTCCTTACAGATAAGTATGGCCATGCGTCTAAGTTCTGCCTAAAGACAGAAACGTTCTGGTAAAGTTGCTTACAAAGGAGGATTAAAAAGGTAGCCTCTTTAGGCTCTTCCTTTCCTCTGAATACAGTCACCATGCCTGAAGTTCCTGTAGACACAGTTGCTGGCCAGATCCCCTGGAGTACTGGAATCCTCAGACAGCGCAAAGGCAAAGACTAGTCTCTGATTATGAGACCCCTCTACTTGCAACTTTTATGAAACTTCTACTTTTAAGCCACTTTTAATTTTTCAGTTTTCTTATTTCAGATTTCAAATTGATACTCATTTCTTTTTGTCAAAATCATAATTTAGGCTCAAAAATAATAAGGACGTTCAGATAGAAAATGTATAAACAGAGTTTTAAAGTTATCAGTTCAAGAAAGGAAAACATTTGGAAATTTAACTCTACCAACCAGCTATTGGGGCAATGAGGAAAAATCAAGAGAAAGATCACCTAAATCAGTGGTTCTAAACCTTACTAATGCTGTAACCCTATAATACAGGTATTCATGTTGTGGTGACTCCAAACCATTAAATTATTTTGTAGCTACTTCATAACTGTAATGTTGCTACTGTTATAAATCTTAATGTAAATATCTGATATGCAACCCCTGTGAAAACGTTGTTCAGCCCCCGAAGGGTTCATGAACCACAGGTTGAGAACTGTTGACCTAGATGAACATGATAAAAGCTAAGAAAAAATTACCTTCCATGAATAGAGATTACTCACTTTTTAAAAACTTTTTACTGCTTCTTTGTGAATTTCATATCATGAACCCCGATCTCACTCATCTCCCCATCCCTCCATATCCACCTCTCACCCTTGCAACTTCCCTCCCAAAAGAAAACAAAAAATAAAAATTTTAAAAATTAAAAAAAAAAATCTTGTCTTGGAAGCTACAATGTGTCATGGTGTGTCACCCAGTCTGCCCTTTTGCCTAAACAGCATTACTTGCAAATGTTCATTACCATGAGTCATTGGTCTGGTTTGAGGCCTCTGGCTTCTGCTACACTATCAATACTGGACCCTCAATAGGACTCTTCTTGTGCAACCTGTTGTTGCCTTGTTGTCAAGGAGATCCTGAAACTTTGGTTCTGCAAGAATGGCCCTTTGATATGCTCCAGCAGTTCTTAGATGGGGTAGATGTTGGGGTGGGCCAACTCAGAGCCCTGGATCTGGGCCTAGGTAGCAGCTGTGTTGGTCAGCCCACTGCTCTCCTACACCTACACTACCAGGGACAGCTCTCCCACTTTGCCCAAGTGAGAAGCAGGGCCAGCTATCATGCCCATGGTAGCTGGCAAAGGGCAGAATCGCCCACCCTCATGCTAACTGGGCCAGCTTTTCTGCACCCACACCTCCAGAGCTGGCCCAGGTGAGGTGCAAGGCCCACTCTCATTAGTGCTGTAGCCCAGCACATGGGAGGAGGAGGGATGATGGATACAGGACACAGCTTTCCAGCATCCACACCTCCAGGGTCTGCTCTGCTCTTCCATGCTGCCCAAGCAGGGGATGGGACCACTCTCCAGGCCATGTCACAAGGCTGGCAAGGGGCGGGGCCAGCATGCTCTTAGGGAAAGTGAGATTACTCACTTTTAATAATATTGGAAAATAAGTTTCTATGGTAAAGAATTTTAAAAATTACAAGCATACTGTTTACTCAACATTGCTTTAAAAAACTTTGGTGAATTCTTTAATTTTCTAACATATTTGTTTAAGGTTTTACCCTCTAACATGAGTCAAATATCTGTTTCTTAAGTAAATGATTAACTTTTCATCTGTGCCTAAAACCAAGAATTACAAGGTTACTATCCACAGTAGAAAACAAATTTTGGAAAATATAGTTTTCTCTTATACTTGCTACAAAATAACCTCCTCTGGGACTTTTTTAGTAATTATCATATGAAAAATGAAAAGGGGTATTTTTTCTACAGAAAAAAAAATCAATGGCCTAAAACTTAGAACACAGTCCTAATGATTCTACTGACTATATTAGATAACAATTTTTTTTAAGCTAGTTAATGTATAGTTAAGTATCAGAACCCTTACCTAGTACATGTCAAGCCCTGGGTTCCATCCCCAACATCACAAAGATAAAGAAGACCACACACACACACACACACACACACACACACAGAGTAGGGGGCAGACAGACACAGACAGCCTAGATATATAAGGACAGTTGTAACTCAAATCATATAAATACATAACGGGTCTCAAGGTTACAGCTCTAAAGATCACTGAATTTTTCCCGTCATCTAAAATATATGTCGGTGGATGCTATACATAAACCCATGAACAAGTATCCCAGAGTGATTCTATTTTAAGAAAAGTTTAACATACATTCCTTTTTAACGCTCATTAATGATTACCTTTTTCCTTAAACTGGTAAGCGTTAGCTGGCCATTATTACAAAGCCATTTATATATATAATAACAATGATTTGCTCACTGATCATTTACTATTTTGGTCAGTCCCTGCTACCAAAAATAAATGGTAAAATTTGTTTTTAAACAAGGACTCCTTGAAGTTTGCAGGCAAATGGATGGAAATAGAAAACACTATCCTGAGTGAGGTAAGCCAGACCCAAAAAGAGGAACATGGGATGTACTCACTCATATTTGGTTTCTAGCCATAAATAAAGGACATTGAGCCTATAATTCGGGTTCTTAGAGAAGCTAAATAAGAAGGAGAACCCAAAGAAAAACATATAGGCATCCTCCTGAATATTAACCTTCATCAGGCGATGAAAGGAGACAGAGACAGAGACCCACATTGGAGCACCGGACTGAAATCTCAAGGTCCAAATCAGGAGCAGAAGGAGAGAGAGCACGAGCAAGGAACTCAGGACCGCGAGGGGTGCACCCACACACTGAGACAATGGGGATGTTCTATCGGGAACTCACCAAGGCCAGCTGGCCTGGGTCTGAAAAAGCCTGGGTTAAAACCGGTCTCGCTGAACATAGCGGACAATGAGGACTACTGAGACCCCAAGAACAATGGCAATGGGTTTTTGATCCTACTGCACCTATTGGTTTTGTGGGAGCCTAGGCAGTTTGGATGCTCACCTTACTAGACCTGGATGGAGGTGGGTGGTCCTTGGACTTCCCACAGGGCAGGGAACCCTGATTGCTCTTTGGGCTGACGAGGGAGGGGGACTTGATTGGGGGAGGGGGAGGGAAAGGGGAGGCGGCGGTGGGGAAGAGACAGAAATCTTTAATTAATTAATAAAGAAATAAATAAATTTAAAAAAATTGTTTTTAAAAAAATCTAAACTGCCATACGAGTTCTAAATACTATATTTAATCTCAAACATTTAGAAATCACCTGCTACATATCAAGCACAGTGGTTACTTGTAAGTAATGAGCAATAACCAAGAATTCTCAATGTGTAAAACTTTCAATTCAGAGAGAATTGCAAACCAGTAGCACTGCTGATATATGACTAAACTCAACCCACAGATAAACGTGTAGGTTCCCAAATTATTTTAAAAATCAAGAGTAACCAAAGGGCCAAGAGAACTAACAACTGGAGTTAGAGAAGCCAAGAAAGGAGCAGTAGTGGGGGAAAAAAAATCTATTTCTGCTGAACAAGTTAGATGGGGGGTGTCCTATTATACTTGGCAATACTTAATTTGTAGAAACTTGTAAAAGGGCATTTTAAAGCATTAGGCTGGAATTTAAAAAAAAAAAAATGTATAACAGAAAAATAGACCTGGAGAGATAGTTCAGTGGTTAAGAGCATTGTTGATCTACCAGAAGACCCAAGTTCAATCTCAGCACCTACAATGGCAGCTCACAACCATATATAACTCCTATTCCAAGGGATCTGACACCCTCAAACAAAACATATGTGCAGGCAAAACATCAATATACATAAATAAAAATAAGAAAATCATTTTAAAAATAGACCTTTAACTTCTTTGCATATTGAAAATGTAGGCAAGAATATATTACACAGAGTACCTGTTTTTAAAAGTTACAGAGTGGGCCAGGCAGTGGTGGTGCATGCCCTTAGTTCCAGCAATGAGGAGGCAGGAGGATCTCTGAGTTTGAGACCACCCTGGTCTACAGAGCATGTTCCAAGACAGCCAGGGCTACATAGAGAAACCCTGTCTCAAAAAAAATAAATAAAAAGTTACACAGAACAAAGTAAATATAAGAGGGCATATGAAGTATGCTCATTTGGGCACACAGTTTCATGAGGTAGCCTGACTTTTGTTTTTATCATAAAGCAGAAAACTCCAAGTGCATTCATTACCATATAACAGACATTTATACTACTTTATCACAACATTTACCACAAAAAACCTCAATATGCAACAATCTAATTTTTTTTGTTTGTTTGTTTTTGGAGACAGGGTTTCTCTGTGGCTTTGGAGCCTGTCCTGGAACTAGCTCTGTAGACCAGGCTGATCTCGAACTCACAGAGATCCGCCTGCCTCTGCCTCCCGAGTGCTGGGATTAAAGGCGTGCACCACCACCGCCCGGCTAACAATCTAAATTTTAAAATATGCCTGCCACCTGAAAGTTTTTATGGCAGTTGAATACTATATACAATTTATTTGGTATAATAAATATCAAGTAACTTCCCTATGGCTTATTTCCCTTTCATAGGTAAATCTCTTATTTAGTAAAAACTGAGAAATATGTTGTCTATAACTTTATTATATTGGAAATCAGAATGAAAAATAAAAAACATAAAAACTTACTTTAAAAATTAAAGCATTATTATCACTCTAGAAGTTTCTATTTTTAAATCAAAAGCAGCAAGTGTGTACATGGGTGTGTGCACATGTGATATGTGTATGCACATGCACATATACATATATCAGGAATGAAACCAATTAAAAAGCCTACAGCGGGACAGCAAGATGGCTCAGTAGGTAGAGACTTGCAACCATGGCTGACAACCTGATTCCAATCCCTGGAAGCCATATGATGAAAAACAAGAAGGAACTTCCAAAAATGGTCCTCTGACTTCATGCATTATTGCACATGGACATGCATTTATTAAGTAAATAAGTGTAAAAAACTAAATGTATTTTTCGCAAATATGAACCCTTATTCTCACCAGAAAGAGAAAAAAAATCTAAACAAGAAGTATAGATGACCAGAGAATAAAAATATTTCCAAAAGCCAGGATCCACCAAGCATTTGCTTCAAGTCTATTTGCTGATATTAGCACCAGAAACACAGGAGAAAATTCCATTTTGTGTATTAAATATGTCTTCTATCTTCTGCTTATTAGTTTTTCTTCACTTATCTATTCCACCCATCAATCTTGGGGAGGAATTACATAAAATATTCATAGTAATGAGAAATAAAGAAGTAGAAAGGAAGGAGGGTTCAGAGAAGAAAAGAGAAAGGCTTCAGACTCAGACTATAACTACATTCAAATACTAGACATATTAAAAAATATGTAATCTTAAGAAAGGTCCTTAATCCCTTTAAACTCACAGTTCTAGAGAACACCCCTGCATTATAAATGTGTAAGGATTAAATGAAATAATTAGGAAGACTAGACTATTTACCATACAAAGCCACTATTAAACTGTTAAACTTTCTTGTCTTTCTCCTTCTCCACAGCTAATAGAAGGGAGGAAATATGCCTGGAGCCTTTCCTGAATACTTCTAGAAACAATGAGTAGAAAAGAAGTAAGGATATCAGTTTCCATAACAAATCTGACAATTTGCAAGGCCTTCCATCTGATTACCAACAATAGTTTATGGGCAATCTTTATCAATTATAGAGCTGAAATAGTGAATTTAAATCTCTCTCTCTCTCTCTTTCTCTCTCTCTCTCTCTCTTTCATATTAGTTTTAAAATATGTCATAAAACTGTCAAGCTTAATTGTAGTTGATATAATGTCAGTCAAGTGATTCCCCTCTGTATGCTGATTACCATTAATGAATAAAGAAACTGCCTTGGCCTGTTGATCGGGTAGAACTTAGGTAGGCAGGGAAAACTAAACTGAATGCTGGGAGAAAGGAGGTGGAGTCAGGGAGAAGCCATGTAGCCCCACTGGAAATAGACACCGGAACTTTAGCTGGTAAGCCACAGCCCTGTGGCAATACATAGATTAATAGAAATGGGTTAAATTAAGATGTAATAGTTAGCCAATAAGAAGCTACAGCTAATGGGCCAAGCAGTGATTTAATTAATATAGTTTCTGTGTGATTATTTTAGTGCTGAGCAGCTGGGAACAAGCAAGTGGCCTCCTTCAACAGGAATGCAGGTACAGACTTGTCATCTCATCCAATGGTAAATGGAACACACACACAGAGCTAATTCTCTAAGCAAGTTTATAAAGGGGCTGGGAAGTGGTGAGGAAGAGAAGGAACACAAGAAGTAGAAAGATAAAACAAAGCAACGACTTTGAACAGATATCAAACTGTCCTAAAAATCACCAAATTATACAATTATAAAGAGCAAATGGTATGGTAAGTAAATTACACTTCAATAAAGTTATTTGCCAAAAAAGAAAAAGATGTATGTGGTAGTATTTTCCAAATGTTAAAAAAACTTAATTGGTTCTCTCTGCTGTAATTTACCAATCTGAGACAATCCGTAACTTATTTAAACTCCACAAGATAACAAATACTTAAATTATCTCCAGGTCACACACAGAAAACAGACACATGGTAAGGCTCAGTAGCTCGTTAGTCAGCTACCAACCCCAGAATCAAGACTGGAACTCCAGCTTGTTTAACAATTATTTAACAACAAAACCAACAGGAAATTTCAATTGTATTTACAAAAAGCAATAAGCATTTCACACATGGACTGATATTTTTGGATTATGGAATTTTCAAAGGCAAAGAAATGATTTACATATTGAAGAGATCAAGTCTGAAGAAAAAATACTTTCTTGAGGTCTTGGGTTGGTAAATCTCATGTGAAAACAAAGGTACTTAACTAGGGGATCTCTACAATGCCCTTTCAATTTTTTCTATAAAATGATCTTCCACAAGGAGGGAGGCATATTTTCACAGCTAATTTCCTGTAGCTTCAGCAATTTAGCCAATATAAAAATTACTTGCTTCCTTGTAATTTTCTTCTATTAATAGGTAAGATAAAGGTAATGTTCTCTATCTTACCTTTTTCCCCCCACTATTCTTAAAAACAGTAACAGTGGCAAAATTTAACTGATGTTATCTTTATATAAGTCTCCTGATCAAAGACTGAGGAATATATTCATGAGATATGAGAGTATATACAGATGGAAAGTTTAAATTGTAGAAGTATAGAGAAAACTAAAGCAAATATACCAAAGGTCCTTTAAAGACTGTTACTATAAGACATGTCACAACACTGAAAATAACAAAACTACAAAAGTAAAATTCATCATTTCCTTTTTAAAATTGAACTAAATTTATCGGGCAATACTTTTAACTATAGTTCCAAGAAACACATATTCAATAATCTCTTCTGAATTTCTAAGTCAAAGACAGCACTACCAATGACAGGAATGCTGCTGTTCTGACTTCTATTGTAGCGCTTCCTTTTCAGAACACAGAACAGTTTCCTACCGCCTCACTTTAAGAAGTTAGATGTGACTAAAGTTCCAGAGTAATCCCAAAACAAGAGATAGAACTTAAGCACACTTAACTACACTATCATTAATTGATAGACAATAAAAACTACTAGAGGGAAAACTGCTTTAAAAACTTCTGATAACTCTGTCTTCAAACCACTATCCTATGGCACAATTTATAAAAATGCACATATTAAAACTGATCATTATAGGTTGAGTTTAACTCAGCCAGCAACTTGTAGGTCACATCTGGCTGAGCCAGAAGCTGTAAAAAGAACAAAGAATTGGGCTGTGGTCTGCCTTGAGTATCTCAGAAAGGGAGATCTATTGTATGGTTGATATATAAGTAGATGTTTTCTTCTCTTGTGTTGAAATTTAGACTTCACAACTCTGAGTCATTTTGACTCAGGGAAGTCATGAGGCCCCAGACTGGACATGACAGCATGCTGTGTAATGAATGACACACACTGTTTCTGAGCAGAAACTTGAGGCATTAAGAGTGTTAATAAAGTTCAGGAACAGTGGTGCATGTCTTTAGTCCTGGCACTTGATGGGAAGAGGCAAGAGGATCTTTGTGAGCTTAAGTAAAAAAAAAAGCTGCTTATGGCAACCGAATGTTAACTGTTCCTTTCTCTTTCCTCTCGCCACCACGTCCTATAATTTTTGAAGTACTTTCAAAAGGTAAGGAGAAATTTCTTACTAAAGCAAGAAAGTTGTAGGGGCTGGAGAGATGGCTCAGCAGTTAAGAGCACGGATTGCTCTTCCAGAGGACCCGGGTTCAATTCCAAGCACCCACATGGCAGCTCACAACTGTCTGAAAATGTAGTTCCACAAGATCTGACATCTTCACACCAATGCACATAAAATAAAGTTAAATAAAACATTAAAATAATTTTAAAAAAAAGAAAAAAAAGAAAGTTGTAAAACTGAATTTATTCCTAAAACTTTTCACATTTTTAATATAATTTAAAAAAAATAAATGTTAATAAATATTCAGGATGCCTACAGGTTCAGGGCTAAGTTGTATGAATGCACTAGAAAAATGATATTCCTATGTCTCTTACCCATTAAAGAATGCATGCACAGCACATGATCCATACCCCCCTTCTCAAGGACCAAACCACAGTACAGATGGAGCTCAGAATCCTGACTGTGTCTTACTATGACAAGTCAAACCTGGACTATCATCCTTCTTAGAGAATTTTATTTCACCCTATACCTGTAAATACATGTGTTTTATATCTAGAGGCTGAGGTCATGGCTTACTTGGTAAAGTTCCTACATCTAAGCATGAAAACCTTAATTCTATCACTGATGCCCACATAAAAAAAACAGGATACAGGTATGAACCTGTATCAGAGCACTGGGGACGCAGGCCTGCAGGCCAGTCAGTCCAGTCAAATCAGTTAGCTTTCAGCTCAGCAGCAATCCCTGTCTCGAAGAGTAAAGTGGAAGTGCTGAGGAGACGGCTCAGGAGGAAAAATGATTGCTGCGCAAGCACGAAAACCTGGTTTCAGAATCACAGCACTCATGCATAGGCCAGGCTTAGCTGAACTCAGCCATAAACTCAGTCCAGAGTCAATAGTGGTGAGGAGGACATGAAGACAGCAGGACTACAGGGACTTGCTGGACAGAAGAGTTCCAAGTTCAGTGAGAAATCCTGTCTCAAGCAGATAATGCGCAGTATGAAGCAGAACATTGGCCATCTTCCTCTGGCCTCCACATGTCACATGCACACACAATTGAACACACACCACACACAAAACAAACAAACAAATAAATAATGCAAAGAGTAAGTCCTCAGAAGAACACATATGCATGTGTACCTGTATGCCTATGCACACCCACGTGTGCGCACACATACACACGTGGAATATTAATTTAAGGTATGTTACATTCATTTATGCTTTGGAATATTTATTTAATGATGCAAAGATGTATTGCATTCTTTTATGCTGCATTAACTCTGTAAAGCTATATTTCTTTATCTAGAACACCTGATTGGTCTAATAAAGAGCTGAAAGATCAATAACACCTGATTGGTCTAATAAAGAGCTGAAAGATCAATAGCTTGGCAGAAGAGAGGGATAGGTGGGGTTTCCAGGCAGAGAGAATAAATAGGAGAAATCTTCAAAAAAGAGGAAAAGATGTGAAGAAAAAAAAAAAAAAAGAGGAGGACATCAGGGGCCAGCCACCCAGCCACACAACCAGCCGCCAAGTAAGAAGAAAAGAAAGGTATATTAAAAAGTTCAGAGGCAAAATGTAGAAAAAGAGAAATTGGGTAACTTAAGCTTAAAAAGCTGGCTAGAAACAAGCCAAGCTAAGGCCAGGTAGTCATATATATGTAAAAATAAGTCTCCATGTAGTTATTTGGGAGTCAGGTGGTGGACTCCCAAAGATTAAAAACAAACTAACTACACACACACACACACACACACACACACACACACACACACAAAATTTGAGACCCACCATTTCAAAGAGACAACTATTGGAGAGCACAAACCACATCTTCTACTTCCAAATACAGAAAATGGGAAACAAGAATAAACAAGGCTTTGGAGTCATACCAGAAAGTTTCAAATTCAAGTCCCACTATTATAATGGCCTTGGCCAAGATACTCATCCTCTATATATCTCTGTGTTCTCATATGTAAAACAGAAATAACAGCATATGATAGTATAAAAACTAAGAGCAATAAACTACGAACAATAAAACATAGTAGGCATAAACTATTAGTTATACTTATCCACATCTCTGTAACACCTAGCAAAAAGTTTTGTTATGAGCTCAAGAATCAGCCTATTGGTTAAAAGAGCAAACATACTGGCAATGGAATCTCTCTCCACCATGGTGTAATTTGTGAACAATGATCTCTACTGTTCTAGAATGCCTTCTTAATTTCCTCAGGATGCTAATTACCCTAAAATATAACTTCATATAATACTAAATTTTCAGCGTATCTTAAAAGGAATTGAGAAATAGTTAAGTAAAATCAAAAGCTTCACTTTTATTCCTATTTCAGTTTAACAATTCTAGTTGTTAAGGCTGAAAAAAAACAAGAAACTTCTGACAATGCAATTTTAGGCTTGTCCGCACAGATTATCAAAATGAAGAGAAGAAAATGATAGTCTTTTAAAAAGTTAACTAAATTCTTAATTTTTTATTGATTTTATTGAGCTATAAATTTTTCTCTGCTCCCCTCCCTTCCCCTCTCCTTCCCTTCAACCCTCTCCCATGGTTCCCATGCCCCCAATTTACTCAGAAGAGCTTGTCAAATCCCATCTCCATTTGCTCTCCATTTTTTTTAAAGCAGCACAGTAAAAGTAAAGCGCATGAATTTCTTTCTGACTTAATGTACCTCCCCAAATACTCCATTTTGTCAGCTCTGGTGCTGACTTTGAAAGATGCATGAACGCATTTGTATTTGCCTTACTTTTCCCTCAAATCAGACGAAGTCAGATTGCTGACAAAGCACATTGGCATTTTCATATTTGCCTAGCATTTCAAATTAGTTCTGTTGAACATTTTATGAATCAAGCTGTTGGAACATTCAGCCTTATCACTGCAGTAACAACAGGAGTCAGTTCCATGGACTCCATGCTCCTTTGAGAAGACTCAGGGTGTCCTTTGTCTTCCAAGTACAGAGAACCATAAATAAAAAAGAGGCAGTCTAATGGTGACTTAGTCCTATAAAAAGGCTTGGCCCTTAGACATCTGTCTCCAAAAGCGGCCTTTGAAAGCCAGAAAACAAAACCAGCCTCAGCAAAGGTAAAACCAAAAATGAAGTCAATGTGAATGAAAAAGATAAATAAAGGGGGATGGTAGGGCCAAATTTGTTTGGTTTGTTGTGGTTGGTTTTTATTTTTCAAATACTTGTTCTTATTTTGTTTTCAGTTATACACAAAGAATATGAACCAGGTAGAGAGTAGTTTGGGGTCTGGGGAGAAAGATTATAACAGCGTGAGAGACAAAGAAAGCAGAGCTATGTGCTTTGGGATGGTAGAAAATAGACTAGAAAATGGAGTTAAGTCATACCTGTTTGAGCCTCAATTTAATAATCAATCATTGTATCTATTTCACAAAATTGCTATAAATAAAAATGTCTATCATGATTTCATGCACTATATAAGCCTAAGCTCCTGATCCACTGGTAAACATAATATAATGTTTTAATTAAAAAGGAAAACAGGAACAGGAAATTGGAGCAGGCAGTAAGAATTTATTCACAAAACCTCTGAAGGAGAGCTTAGTTGTAAATGTATTAAATGAACCAAATTCCCCTTCAATAAGCAATATCCAATACAGCAAAGGAAAGAATGCACATGTGCAAAAAGTAGAAGGCAAGAGGTCATATGATGGAAAGTTATGTAACAGAAATCTAAGTAAAACTTAATAGGAGCTCAGAGAACGGAACATTTCTTTTAGCCATGGGGGAAATAGGCAAAGGAATATCATGAAAGACTGAGGGGCTGGAGGTGCATCTCTAAAGCACAGCATGAGGCTATCCGCTGTTCCCTCCATTCAGTTCACAGCACCAAAAGGAAAAAGGACTTCAAGGAAAAAGTCTGATTTGGGCAGGCTTATAATGAATTAAATGCACAATTCTGAAAGAAAAATGTTTCCAGTGCAAAACTCTGTATCTGTAAACAAGATTGGCATCCTCTCTGAGTTAGTTTTTGGGGTTTTTTTTTTGTTTTTTTTTTTTTGGATTTTCGAGACAGGGTTTCTCCGTAGCTTTTGGTTCCTGTCCTGGAACTAGCTCTTGTAGACCAGGCTGGCCTCGAACTCAAGAGATCCACCTGCCTCTGCCTCCCGAGTGCTGGGATTAAAGGTGTGCGCCACCACCGCCTGGCATCCTCTCTGAGTTTTACTCACTATTAGGCAACAAGTTATACTTGACAAGGCTCCCAACACTTGTCATCCCAGCCCATCCATTTCTTTACCAAGTGTTCCTAATTTTAATCTTCTAAATATCTTACAAACCTGTTTATTTCTCTCTTCATCCTTTCCTTGACCCAAACTGCCATTATCTCTTACCTGAAGAGCCTTCTGAGTGGTCTCCCAGCACACAGATCTACCACCTATACTGCATCCTGAGAGATCTTTTCAATGGCAAAGACATCCCTATCACCTTCCAGATCCAAATCTTTGACACAGGCCTTGCCTTACTGATGTGGGAGTGTCATATATCAATCTGTTGATTTCATTGGTTAAGCAATAAAGAAACTCCTTGGCCTGATAGCTTAAAACATAGGTGGGAGGAGTAAACAGAATAGGATGCTGGGAGGAAGAGGAAGTGAGCTCAGACTCTGCTCTGCTCCCGGAGAGACTTGACAGCTCTGCTCTCTGGAGCAGAGACGCCAGGCTCCGCTCTCCTAGGCAGCTCTGACCCAGGATGGACGGAGGCTAGAATCTTCCCGATAAGCACACCTTGGGGTGCTTATACACATTATTAGAAATGGGCTAGTCCAGGTGCAAGAATTAGCCTAGAAGAGGCTAGATAGAAATGGGCCAAGCAGTGCTTAAATGAATACAGTTTGTGTGTTGTTATTTCGGGCATAAGCTAGCTAGGCAGGCGGCTGGGGTGCTGGGGACGCAGCCCCGCCGCTCCTATTTCAACACCTTACCCATTTGCCCTGTCAACACTGTGTTCCAGCCACTGTAGCCTTTATGACCATCATTGAAGTTGCCATCCTCACTAAACCAGGACCGCTACACAGGCTATCCTTGCAACTCAGAAAGAACACTCACCTGCTAATATCTTTTACCTAATTAACCACTATTCACCCTTTAAAATTTGGTGCTGGTGTATCTTCCTCAAGAAGGCCTTTCCTACTGTCTTACACTAAATTTGATCATTTTAATTATGCATTCTTAACCATGTGCTTCCTTTTGAAATGCTTGTTAAAGTTACAATTCTATGTTCATGATCGGCTTATCTGATTGTGATTACCTAAAACACTTTTATCAAGACCAGGACCATAAATAATGTTGCCTTAGATCAGACCTACCAACATACCTATTTTTGCTTAATTAAAGACTTGCTTTTCTGTAAAAATATCTATAAGAAGCCAACAAATACAAGCATTAATCAATGTCCTAACTGTGGTACAACATATGTCTTGTAGACTCAATGCAGTTCCTGCACCAGGTCCCTCTTACCTCCTACTTTCTGTTTAGAAAATCACTCCTTTTGTAGGCTAACAATATTATTCAAAAGATACTAGTAAGGAGCCTGAGAAGTTTAGCTTAAGCCCAAAAGAACTGACTTGGTTTTCTGGAAGACAGCAGTGTTTAAGATGGGAGAAGCACTTCAGTGATGTATTCAAGTCAAATACAAACTCCCAGTTTTAATTACACATTTTCAAGAAGAGATGGGAGTACAGTAGACTATAATGGTTAGCAGGCAAGCACCTGGCTTGCTCTGTTTCTGTACCCCTAAGATGTAGTACAGCTGTGACATTTTTAATCAATCTCATGTCCTAATGCTTGCAATACAAGTTCTTTTCCAATTGAGTGCTTTCTCCAACCCTCAGGAGATACCTCTTAAAAAAAAAAAAAAAGACATAGAAGGGGAAAATAATTATAGATCACACATCTAGTAAACTATGTCCAGGGTATATGAAGAAGCCGCACAACTCATGTATTCAGATTTATTTAATGTCACTAAAGAAGATATATGAAAGCCTGATAAAGCAAATGAAAAGATGTTCAATAGCATTAGTCTTTAGGGAAATGTAAATTAAAACTACAATGGATATTACTACACACGTCTTGAAATGCTAAAATGAACAACATTGGCCATGCCGAATGTTGAAGATGATGTGGATCTGGAATTGAGCACTGCTAGTAGGAAAATGGTACGATCTCTTAAGAAAACAATTTGGTAGTTTCTTATAATGTTAAATATATACCTATTGATGTAGAAGGGTCTTTATCTATCTGTTGTTTCATTGGTTGATTAATAAAGAAAACTGCTTGGCCTGATAGGTCAGAACATAGGTAGGCGGGGAAGACAGAACAGAATGCTGGGAAGAAGGGAAGTGAGGTCAGACGCAATGGAGCAAGCTGCCAGGTCAGACATGCTGACTCTTTCCCGGTATGACACCAACTTGTGGTGCTACACAGATTACTAAATATGGGTTAAGAAAGATATGAGAGTTAGCCAAGAAGAGGCTAGATATAATGTGTTTAAATGAATACAGTTTGTGTGTTGTTATTTCGGGGCATAAACTAGCAAGGCAGCCAGGAGCCGGGCAGGAACGCAGACCACAGCTCCATCTACAATCTATCATATAACTCACCAGTCCAGAGAAATAAAAGTCCATGTCAATAGAAAGATGTAACAATAAATATTCACATTACCATTACCTATCATAGTTACAAACAGTAAAGAGCAAAAAGTTCGTCAAAAAGAATATCCATTCAGTTATATTGTCATAACAAAACAAAGGAATTAACTATTGTTGCATGTAATAACATATTCAAAATATCTAAAAGAAGCTAGACCAGGAATGAGCATCCTCTTCTATATCATATGATTTCACCTGTATGAAATTTTATGGGGGGGGAGGGACAATCGTTCAATGGATGAAGGCACTTACCATAAGCCTAACAACCTGTATTCAATCTCACAGACCCACATGATAGGAGGAGAAAACTTCCAAAGGTCGTCTTTTGGCCTACACACACACACACACACACACACACACACACACACACACACAATATATAAAATTTAAATTTTTTAAGGAAATATGAACATCTAAACTAATCTACAAAGAAAACAGACTAATGGTTGATAGTAGGGCCAAGACTGGGGTTGAGACAGACAGGAACGATTAACAAGGGTCACACACAAAAAAAGGTTAGAAAAAAAATAGATTTTCGTTCAATAATTTTTATTGAAAATACTTTTCATACAATATATTATTATTATGATTCCCCTCCCATAACTCCTCCCAGGTCCTCCCCCAACCAAATCCACATTCTTTCTTTCTCTCGTTAGAATACAAACACATATCTAAAAATTAAGAAGAAGATAAAATAATAACAAACAACCCAGGTGGTGGTAGCACATGCCTTTAATCCCAGTACTTGGAAGGCAGAGACAGGCAAATCTGAGTTCTGAGTTTGAGGCTAGCCTGGTCTACAGACTTAGTTCCAGAACAGCCAGGGCTACACAGAGAAACCCTGTCTGGGAAAAAAAAAAATCATAATAACTGGAATAAGACAAAACAAACTGATAGAAGAAAAAGAGTAAAAGAAAAAGTACAAGAAACACATCGCAGACACAAACATACATGTTCACACACAGAGAAATTCTATAAAAACACAACACTGGAAACCATAATAATATACACAAAAGAAATCAATTAAATAAATAAAATAAAAATAATGCCAGGCAAAGCATTACGAGACAATGAGCCTCCAAAACTGCCACTGAGTTCGTTTTGTGATGGCCGCCTTCTGCTGGGCAAAGGATCAGCCCTTAAGAGTAGTTTGTATACCCAGTGATCACCATTGGAGTGAGCAGTGATCAACTGGAAATAGCTTCTTGGTGAGGGATGGGGCCTCGTGTCCATTTCCCCTCTCAGTGCTGGGACCCCATCAGGCTCAGACCCAGTGCAGGCCCTGTGTGCACACTGCCACAGTCTCTGTGAGTGCATCTGTGTATCAGTCCTGCTGTGTTTAGAAGGTCTTGTTTTCTTAGTGTTTTCCATCTCCACTGGCTCTTACAATCATTCTGCTTCCTCTTCCACAGGACTCCCTGAGCTCTGAGGGAAAGATGTGATGGAGATATCCCATTTAGGATGGAGTGTTCTGAGGTTTCTCACTCTCTACTTACTGTCTCATTTTGAATCTCTCTTTTTGTTCCCATCTGCTGCAGGAGAAAGCCCATCTTCCTCTGATGACTGATGACACTGACCTATAGATCTATAAATACAGTAAGATGTCAGTAGGAGTCACCATAAGCCATCATTTGTTTTACTCATTTGGTCACTCTGATTGGTGTAATATGAAATCTCACAGCCGTTTTGATTTGTATTTCCCTGTTAAGGGTGTTGAACACTTCTTTACGTGCTTCACCTGTGTGAAGGACAATATGTGATTTAAGCTGTACTACTATTACTTTTATGAACTTGGGTGCCTTTGTGTTTGGTGCAAAATTACAACTGCAAAACAAAACTAAGCAGGAGAGCTAACACTACATACTCATCTTATAGTGTCCTTTCCCCATCTCTTCTTTTTAGTTGTGGCTTGAAGTCTATTTTCCTGATATTAAAATGGCTCAACTGGCTTATTTTTTAGGTCCATTTGCTTGGAATATCTTATTCTATCCTTTTCTGTGAGGTAGTTTCTATCCTTGCTGTTAAGGTATGTTTCTTAGATACAAGAGAAAGATAGATCCTATTTTTTAATTCAATCTATTAGTATATGTCTTTTTTTTTCTTTTACTTTTTGAGACCAGGTTTCTCTGTGTAGATTTGGACCCTAAAACTCACTCTGTAGCCCAGGCTGGCCTCAAACTCACAGAGATCCACCTGCCTCTGCCTCCTGAGTGCTGGGATTAAAATCGGACGCCACTATTGGGGATATTGATTTTGAGAGTTATCAATAAACAGTGTCTATTGATTCCTGTAATTTTATTGTTATGATTTGGTTCCTGTACCACCACCTTTTGATTTGCTAGTCCAAGATTATTTATTCCTTATGCTTTCATGGGTATGGTTTACCTGTTCAGGTTGAAGCACCTTCTGTAGAGCTGGACTTGTAGATAGCCACTGCTTAAACTTGGTTTTAGCACGGAATGTTGTTTTGTTCCCTCTTGTTTTTCTCCACCTATTGTGACTGGAAATTTTGCTGGGTATAGAAGTCTAGGCTGGCATCTGTGGTCTCTTAGACTCTGTAGAACATCCTTCTGGGCCTTTCTAGCTTTTAGAATCTCCAATGAAGTCAGGTCTGTCTTTATGTTTTTAGTCTTTTTCCCTTGAGCTTCAAATATTCTTTTTGTTGTTGTTGAATCCTATGTTTAGTATTTTGATTATTATGTGCTGTAGAGAATTTCTGTTCTGTTCCAGTCTATGGTGTTCTGTATACCTCTTGTACCTAGACAGACACTTCTTTCTTTAGGTTAGGAAAATTTACTTCAATGGTTTTGCTGAAAGTCTATTTACTATACCTTTGACCTGGGCTTCTCCTTCCTCTATTCCTAAAATTCATATATTTGGTCTTTTCATATTGTTCCATTATTTTCTGAATGTTTTGTACCTGAATTTATTTTTAGATTTAACATTTTCTTTGATGTATCCATTTCTTCTATCTTGACCTCAATGTCTGAGATTCTTTCTTCTGCCTCTTGTATTCTGTTGGTGAGGTTTACCTCTGAGGTTTTTCCTTGAATTACTAAATTTTTCATTTCCTGTTTTCCTCAGCAAGTCTATTTCTACTTTGAACTGTTTTTTGCTTCATTCCACTGTTTGTGTTTTCATGGATTTCACTAATGGATATGTTCATTTCCTCTTTAAAGAGGATGCCCTTAAGCATCTTTATAATAACTATTTTGAAATCCCTGTCTTATGCTTCAGCTATGTTGTATTACTCAGGTCCTACTGTAGTAAGGTTGCTGGGTTCTGGTGGAAGCATACTGGTTAATATTGATCGTGCTTCTGTGCTGGTGTCTAGGCGTTTGGGTTTAGGATGACTGTGATACTAGTCATTGATATCTGGTCTTATCTTTGTTGGACGGGTTTTTTGCTCCTTGGTTTCTATTGCCCTCTGGGGATCTCAGGAGAGTGTGGCGGCTGTGGGTTGCTTCGTACAGAGAGCTTTTGAATCCCTTCCAGATGTAGCTACTGGGGTCCCAGGTAAAACATATTTCTAGGGCTTGCAGGCTAATACAAAAAAAAGGGGGGAATGAGAGGGGGTGGGAAGAGGAGAAAGGGTCCACAGGATGGAGAAAAGCTGGATCTGTCACAAAGTTTGGCAAAGTATCCAAGGAGTGGGATCAGAGAAGGAGGACAGGCCCCTGCAAGAAGTCTACTATGGGGCTGAGGATGTGACTGGGGAAGTGGAACTGGAAGACCATAAGAAGAGTCAGATATTTCCTTCTTGATTTTATTGATGGTTCCATGGTCATTTACATATTTCAAAATAGATTGCTATACTTTAAATATGTGTGGTTCATTTTATCAATTTCATTTATTACATGCTTTTTAAAACTAATGAATTGATCAGAATGTAAGATTCTTAACTCATTTTCAATTACTGAACTGGCCACAGTTATTACTAAGACAAACACAACTCAGGGTCTTTAAGATTTCATGCCTTCTACACTATCAAGAGTCTCACTGGCTTTACTAAACATAGAGAGGTCTAGAAATATATTCTTTTATATGAAAGAAACATTTAATATGCTAATAAAATACATGAATTTTTGACAACTTTTACTAAATAAATACCTACACCAATCACCCACACATGCTTTTTCATATTGTCTACATAATAAAACTTCCACACATCCACAAAGATTCCCTAGAAAGTCATGGCTTTGAAAACACATCCAGCATAACTAATGCCTTTACTGTGCAGTTATGGTGCTGTGTAAAACTCACAAGTGAATTACAGAAGCACCTTCTAAATTAACATACACTATTTTCCTTGTTGCAATTTACAACTTTTTAAACTTATTTGCAAGAAGCCAAACTGTACAGTGTTTATGAACATAAATTCAAGAAGAAATTGCCTGTGTTTTACATTAGTCATTTACCTGCTGTATAACTCTGGGCAAGTTGATTCTTACCTTTATGCCTCTGACTTTTCATCTATGGAATAGGGCGATAACACTATGTTTCTGACAAGTGACTTACAAAGACTCACTCATTAAACTGAGGCAGCAAGATGGCTCAACTTGATAAAGGCACTTGCCTAACAATCTGAGTTCAATCCCCAGGACTCATATAGGAGAAATTAATTCTTGATAAATTGTTCCCTGACTTTTATGCCCGTGCTTGTGTCATAAACACATACATACATAGATATTTTTATGTTTTTAAGAAATAATTCACTAAGATAGGCATAAGGCACTGAGCACTGTATTCGGTTCATAATGAACACTTCCCAAGCTTTACTTATCATCACTATAATCATGCCCATGATTGTGACTGGGATCAGAGAACAGATCAATGTATAAATCAATGCTATAACTGACAATTTGAAAAACACCAAAGTGTCTACTAACAATTCATGCAAGTCAGGCACTGGCGGCACAAGCCTTTATTCCCAGCACTTGAGGCAGAGGCAGGAGGATCTCTGAGTTCAAGGCCACTGGTCTACAAAGCAAGTTCCAGGACAGCAAGGGCTGTCACACAGAGAAACCATCTCAAAAAGCCCCAAAGCTCATGAGAAATGGAAATCTAAATCAAAACTGCTTCCGGATGGCTGTTATCAAAAGGAAAAGGAGAAGATGAGGGGACATTGAAGGAGAAACTGGAAGCCTTGAACACTGCTGACAACGCTTTTAAATAGCACAGCTTTAGTAAAGTGTTGGCAGTTTCATAAAAGTCAGATAGAGAACTACCATAACCTGAGTTAGTATAGTCCAATCCACGTCAGACATATCTACGAGAATGGACATCTGAGAACCAGTACTTGTACACCAAAACTCCTAATAGTATTATTCAAAGGAACCAAAAAGTGAACACACCTCTAGTGTCCATCAACAAATAGAAAAGCAAAATGCAGCATAATGGAATATTATTCAATCAAATAAAGAATAAAATTTTGATAAAATAATGAATGAGACTTAATGACATATTTGGCAAACAACACAAAACAAACTGTATAATTTTATATAGATGAGGCATAATTTTAAAATAGATAAATTCACAGACACAAAAACTAAAACAAAGGTTACCAGCAGCTGGGTGGAGGTGTGAAAGGCAAAGTCATTATTTAACGGTACAGAATTTTTATTGCAGATCATGAAAAAGTTTTAAATATTTACTGATGGTATGATAATTATACAGCTTGAGTATGTTTAATGTTACTAAATTGTACAATTACTAAAGACTAGAGTTTTGTAATGCCTATTTCACAGTAAAAATGAAGTGATGCAGGGGAATTTGTTATTCTAGTATTTTCACTTTAATTCTGCAGTTTACCAATAAAGACCTCATTGGTTCAGGCCCACATGGTTCTGAAAAGGCAGAGAAGCTATGATAAATCAGACTGCTGAATTGTAAAACCATTTAGAAAACAAGAAGATGAACCTTTAAATATTGAGTGATACGTTGTAACAAATATAACCACAAACTGTGAACTAGATACTAGAAACAGGATTTTTTTTTTCCTTTTTTTAGATTTATCGAGACAGAGGGTCTCTGTAGAGCCCTGGCTGTCCTCTGAAGAGCCCTGGCTATCCTGGAACTTGTTTTGTGTACCAGACTAGTCTTGAATTCACAGAGATCTGCCTGCCTTTGCTTCCCAAAAGCTGGGATTAAAGGCATCCCACCACCACCGCTGGCTTGAAACAGGGCATTCTTTGCCAGAAGAAAAAACTACGTCAGAGCTCAAATACTGACCACCTCACTTCACTAAAATATCTTTAGAAATCACTTTTGCATGATTACTTACTTCTCCATCAAAGTGAAGATTTATCATGTTCCCTAAATCTTTCGAAAGAAAAATTATTCTAAGTATGTTGAAATTACAGGGGAAAGGAGACGTTGTATAAAAAAAAAACCTAACTTATAAATATACTCTAGGTAAATGGAAAGATTTTGGTCATAAGAGGGTACGTTATTGTTAGTTAAGTTATAGGTAGGATGGCTGCACAATAGACGTTACAAACATCCTCTTACAATGACATTCTGAACATCTCAAATGGTTCACCAAAAAAAATAGTCTTCAATGTAAATGTTTAAAAATGTCTTCTCGGGCTAGAGAGATGGCTCAGCGGTCAAGATCATAGCCTGCTCTTCCAAAGGTCCTGAGTTCAATTCCCAGCAACCACATGGTGGCTCACAACCATCTGTAATGAGATCTGGTGCCCTCTTCTGGCCTGCAGGCATACATGTAGACAGACTATTGTATACATAATAAATAAATAAATTTTTAAAAAAATTAAATAAAAATATCTTCTCAAACTGTTTTAAGTTGAACTTTCCAAAATAAAAATTAAAGTCTTCTGACATGCACAGAACAGCAAAAGAAGGAAAACAATCTATCCAAATCAAATCCTTTTTTTTCTCCTTTTTGTTTATTTATTTATTAAAGATTTCTGTCTCTTCCCCACCGCCGCCTCCCCTTTTCCTCCCCTTCCCCAATCAAGTCCCCCTTCCTCGTCGGCCCAAAGAGCAATCAGGGTTCTCTGCCCTGTGGGAAGTCCAAGGACCACCCACCTCCATCCAGTTCTATTAAGGTGAGCATCCAAACTGCCTAGGCTCCCACAAAGCCAATACGTGCAGTAGGATCAAAAATCCATTGATATTGTTCTTGAGGTCTCAGTAGTCCTCATTGTCCACTATGTTCAGCAAAACCGGTTTTAACCCAGGCTTTTTCAGACCCAGGCCAGCTGGCCTTGGTGAGTTCCCGATAGAACATCCCCATTGTCTCAGTGTGTGGGTGCTCCCCTCGCGGTCCTGAGTTCCTTGCTCGTGCTCTCTCTCCTTCTGCTCCTGATTTGGACCTTGAGATTTCAGTCCGGTGCTCCAATGTGGGTCTCTGTCTGTCTCCTTTCATCGCCTGATGAAGGTTAATATTCAGGAGGATGTCTATATGTTTTTCTTTGGGTTCTCCTTCTTTTTTAGCTTCTCTAAGAACCCGAATTATAGGCTCAATGTCCTTTATTTATGGCTAGAAACCAAATATGAGTGAGTACATCACATGTTCCTCTTTTTGGGTCTGGCTTACCTCACTCAGGATAGTGTTTTCTATTTCCATCCACCAAATCAAATCCTTTAGCTTAGAAAATCTTTCTAGTTCAATACTGATCACTACATAAATCTAACTAACCCCTCTTAGCCATTTTAGCAAGCTGGGTTCAAAAACTAGGACATGAATTCCAATTTCTGTAGAAAGTAGAACTAATGAGAAGTTGTGACAAAACCAGAAAATACTGAGAGTACAGTCATTTTGCTTTTGTTTTTTTAACTGTTTGTATGTTTGGGGTTTGGGGCAGGGGAAGGGGGACTGTTTTATTTTAGGTTTTTGGGTTTTTTTGTTCTGTTTTGTTTTGTTTTGTTTTGTTTGAGACCAGGTCTCACTATGTAGCCTTGGCTGGCCTGGAACTGGCTACATAGACTAAGCTGCCTCAAATTCAGTGAAATTTTTGGTATGTAACACCATGCTCAGCCTAAAGTCATTTTTTTAGAATATGAAACATATTTTGTTAGTAAGTAGTTCCTTTTTCAAGGTCTATCAATTGATACAAACTAATCAATCATGAAATCACTTGTACAAAACTAACCCACTTCTAACTAAAGCCAACTCGCTTTCTGGTCCCCTCTGGCCCCCCAGACATGTATATGGAGAACAGACATACATAAAAGCAAAATTAAGTAAAAATAAATTAAGATAAGCCAATAATCAAGATAAGTAGCACCACTGGAAAAATAACTCCAGTTTTGAAGACCAATCTTAAAGCATTAAGACCCTGAGCCTATTTAGTAAATGCTAAGTAATATTCAAGGAACTCCCTGAAGCTATAAGTAATAATACGGCATCAAGTCTTAGAATTATGAAACACATTTTCTACGACACTAGCATAATTTCTTTTCAGGAAGGTTGCACCAATCTGACACTAAGTCCCAAGTCTTTGGAGACATTTTAGTCTAAAGAAACAGAAGCACTGTTGAAATAATTGGACATAAAGACATTTGCTACTCTAGCATCTTCATAAATGCCTGAAATAGGACTAAGTTGCCTAACCAAACACCACCAAAAAATATTGAAATGCATTAATGCCTAAAAGAGATAATCATTAAATAAAATTCAATAAGCCAGGCAGTGGTGGTGCACGCCTTTAATCCCAAGAGGCAGAGGTAGGCGGATCTCTGTGAGTTCGAGGCCAGCCTGGTCTATAGGAGCTAGTTCCAGGACAGGTTCCAAAGCTAGAGCAAAACCCAGTCTCAAAAAAAAAATCAAATAATTATTAATAATTATAACTTAATCACTAGCAAATTATATTCACAAACTGTAAAACTTTAGTAATGAAGCAATATAATACTGGCACATGAATATAAAGAGACCAAGAGACCAAAAAGAAAATCTTGAAGCCTTGATCCATAAAAGCTCTGGATAAATTTTTTTTCAAGTCTTTCACATAGTCAGAATCAACAATTTTAACTCCTTGTATTTGGAGAGACAGGAATGCTTCATGTACTCCTGATGAAATATAAACAGATAAACTTTGAAGAAAGGCAATATGGCAATGTCTTTCAAAATTATATGCTTACCCAGAAATTCTATGGATTTTTTCTTATAGATATAATTGCACATAAGCAAAATGGCTTACATTCCAGATTATTCACCAAAACATCACTTGTAACTACAAAACCTGAGGACTAATTGAGCAAAGTATGATTCATCTATGCATTATAAATCCTTAGAAAATATGGCATCTCAGGTCAGGCTTGGTGGCTTACACATCTCATTCCAGCACACAGGAGGCAGAGAAAGGCAGATCTCTGAGTTCAAGATCAGCCTGATCTACAGAGTGAATTCCAGGACAGCCAGGGCTACTCAGAGAAACTCTACCTTAAAAATCAAAAACAAAAAAACAAAAATACAACCAAAAAAGAGGAATCTCTTTAAAAAAATAATAGAAAATATATGCCAAACATATTAGTAATAGGGGAAAGAGGAGTAAATTAAAATATAGATCAAATCAATGCTTGTAATTGGATTGTCACATATAAAACAAAGAAAATAAATATAAACAGTAAAAACCTATGATACTATCAATCCAAATATAAGACAGTTAAAAACTCACTCCAGACCCCTCCTAGCAAATTGGCTCACTATCTCATTAATATCATGAAACAAAAATCCTTTTAAAAAAAAAAAAGTCTCATATTGCAACCCAAGCTAGTCTGGAACTCACTATGTAGTCCAGGTTGGCCTCAAACATGTAGCAATTCTCCTGCCTCAGTCTCTTGAGTACAGGAATTACAGATATGTAACCACCATTCCTGTTCAGGTTTTTTGCTGTTGTGTTTTTTGGTTTGTTTATTTTAATTAAATGTCTTGGTTTCTACTTAAGACATAATTTTTTTTAACTTTTCCCTCTGTACACTTTAACTAGGAACAGGAAGCTAAAT
Organism: Alexandromys fortis; assembly: GCF_014885135.2. Classification (NCBI taxonomy): domain Eukaryota; kingdom Metazoa; phylum Chordata; class Mammalia; order Rodentia; family Cricetidae; genus Alexandromys; species Alexandromys fortis. The sequence continues at coordinate 11,736,805 of NW_026067905.1, read as the reverse complement.
AAAATTTTCAATGATTTATTGATTAGATAGGAAAGTAGAGGGGCTAGAAAAGAGGGGTGGGTGACAACTCAAGAAAGAATCATTTATACTTTTTAAGTTTTAAAACAAAGGAATATATTGCATATTTTCTAAAATTTCCTTAAAATATCAATTCAGATCAGTATAAAGAATTTCTACCTAAAGAACTAAGACAAAAGAAACTAAAATCATGGAATTTGTCTTCTGGTTTACTACAAAAGGATTGCTGACATTATTCTCATCCTCCTGCTTTGTAGATGTTTTGTTCGGTTTTGTTTTTTGTTACCTAGGTAATGGTACTTCCAGCATTTCCCTTAAAGACTGTGAAACTAACAATCTGGCATTTCTCACTGTAGAGTTTTTGTAACCTTCTGTTTTGAAAGGTCATCTCCCTAAGGGAAGCAGCAAGATCTAGAAGCTAAATCAGGAGGCTAAGGAATCTGAGGTTAAGAGTTCCAATCCTGACAAACTGTGGAATTCGTCTCCAATTTTGGAAGTAAGCTAAACTTCCTAAGCCAGTGTCTCTCTGCAGATGACATCTTTTAAAGAACTGTTTTGACAGAGACTCAGGACTATTAACTTTAAATTTTCTTTTTAACTTTTCACACTACTCTGAATTTTGTTTTCTTGTTTTGTTAAGATCTTTTCTTCTCTAAATTGTCAACAATCCCACTCTATATCCATAGGTATTACCAACCCCTTAGACTCAGAAATGGGGAAGCCTAATGCAAGTAACAATAAGGTTAGAACTTGAGCAATACTGAAGATAACTATTGATGAATAAAAGCCCAATCAGGATCTAAACTAGAACCTAAGCAGAAAAGCAAATGAAAAACTAATTAGCATAATTTGGTAAGAAAGGATAGAAAACTTAATTTCCTAATATCTAATTGTGCGGCAGAAATAAGAAAGATCATAACTTCAATATAATAATCTAGCAAGGCCGGGCGGTGGTGGCGCACGCCTGTAATCCCAGCACTCGGGAGGCAGAGGCAGGCGGATCTCTGTGAGTTCGAGACCAGCCTGGTCTACAAGAGCTAGTTCCAGGACAGGCTCCAAAACCACAAAGAAACCCTNGGCAGGCGGATCTCTGTGAGTTCGAGACCAGCCTGGTCTACAAGAGCTAGTTCCAGGACAGGCTCCAAAACCACAAAGAAACCCTGTCTCAAAAAACCAAATAAATAAATAAATAAATAAATAAATGAATGAATGAATAAATAAATAAATAAATAAATAAATAAATAATCTAGCAAATGGGGACCTTCCTAGCACCCACATGTGAATGATAACCATCCGGAACTCCAGTTCCAGGGAATCCAAAGCCCTTTTCTGACTTACACAGTACCTACCGGGCACACATGTGGTGCACACACATACATATTTGTACAAATAAAATCACAAAGTTAGCTACATCTTCAAGGGTTTTGTCTTCTTACAGTATACTTATTATAAACATTTGCTATTTCCTTTCTAATTCTGTTCAAGCACTTCTTCAAAATCGCCTTTTCACTAGAAAATATTAAATCTGTAGAGTTCTCTACCTACTGCTCTTCAGCAATACTCGGTAGCCTTTGGGAAGAAAGGTGTTTTTTTTTTTTTTTAACAAATACCAAAGATGTCCCTCTGCCAAACCAGTGAAGCAATTTCAGTAGTGCCTTCAGCACACTGCAAACACCTCTTCCCAGTTAACAAAGACCAAACACCTCTAATTACTTGAAAGTTTTTTCAATAAAGTAGAATAAGGGAGCAAATGCCTAAATTTTTTTCTAGATTAACTCAGACATTAGTTGATGCTTTTTTTGTGGTTAACCTACTTAAAAGGTGATCACATCACTCTGTGCTACCGAAGAGAGCAACTGTAAAGAACAATTACATAAAACCCTATGCTCCAACTTACCTCATCCTTTCTGGCGAAAACAAAGTATCAGAAACCACCGCCTTGCCACTTTAGTAATCTCAGGAAAGCCTACTGTCTTAATCATGTGAGTTCCTTTTCCTCAGTAATGACAGAAATTTATTTCTACCAACATAAATAGAACGCAATTTTATGAGTACTCAAAAAACTGGGTATGGTGGCTTGTGTTTTATAATACCAATATTCGGAAGGCTACAGCAGGAGAATCATGACAAATTTTATGGCAGCCTGTGCTACATGTTAGTTCCAGGTCAACCTAAAATACAGAGTAGGACCCAGTCTCAACAACAACACACAGGACCACTCAATTTTAAGATGTGAAAAAGATCAAGGCAGTTCTTGTATAAGTTTATATTGCTTATGTTGGGAAAACTGTATAAGTCCTTCTTTCTAGATCTGTGATCTTAATCCACAAAACTCTGAAAACCTCAGCTTTGTTGATATCTTTTTTCACAGTAGTCTCTAACCTACACTAATGCAGTTATTTAAAGTCTTTAGAGAGAACCATCCTGAAAACAAAAATAAAGTCTTTAGAGAACTTAGTTTGATTGCAGAAATACTAACATGACTGATTGCTGACAATTTTTCTAAATGTCAGTTGAGATTTTATGTTACTGTGCACATGCTATCTATGTTTTTTCTAAAATCACTTTTTAATTCTAAAATGTCCAATAACTGAGGAAGAGATTACAGATATACAATGAGTCAATGAAAAATACTACAATTCTATGAATATAAGGTAATGATGAATCAATGACAGAAATCAAAACTATACTGAAATAATAAAAAACAAATTGTTCACTACTGTCTATGAACTGAACATCAATATAACATACAATATGAGAAATTTTCTCTCAAGAAAAGGGAACTATTTGAATATAAAATTACATAACATTTTCTTGGAAAGTCTCTAGAATGTAAAAGAAGAACTCATTCATTTTTTTCTTACTATATAGCCTGGACTGGCCTTCAACTCAAGATCGTCCTCCTCTTTTCCCAGTTCTGGGATTACAGATGTGTGCCACATCTATACACAGTTGATAAAGAACTCTTAATACATATAAAATGAATTTGGAAGGGCTGAGAAGATGGTTCTGTGGGTTAAAACAGTTTTTCTACAAGCGTAAGGAACTGATTTCAAGGCCCCACCATTCATATAAAAGGCAGAGGTGGCTATGCATGCCTGTGACGTCAGCACTGTAGGCAGAGCCAGGTAGATCTCTGAGAAATCACTGGCCAGCAGGTCTGTCAGCCTAGCAAAAACAGCTACATTTTGGCTCAGTGAGAGACACTGTCTCACAGTAATAAAGCTAGGAACCCACATCCAGCTCTGACCCCCCATATGTGCACACATATACACATAAATAATTCAGATATCAACATTCAGAACCCAAGCCAGATTATAAATACTGGACTCAAGATTCTAAGAATTTCTAAAATAGTCTTACTCATTTCTACTAGTTCAAAAACAACATTGAGAAGTAATGAGAACATGTTTGGGGATGCATATGATGCATATTCCCTTATCTTTCTTCTACCAGTCAACTATATAGCACACCAGAAACTTTCGGACTTGATTAAACAACTTCACTCAGGTATACATTATTCCAAAACAGTTAGATGTTGAAGTCTATAAGAATGAGTGATTGAGAGCAGGGGAAGCAAAAAACAAGGGGGAGGGGCATAAAAAGAATTATTCACTAGTAATATCCAAAGTTAACTAAAAACATCCTATAAAAAGCTAGTGAGTGAGCCACATATAATTCATAGTGAGCCAAAATGAAGCCAGGTGTTCTTTGAAAGCCTTAAATCCCAGCATTCAGAAAACAGAGACAAGTAGATTTCTGAGGTTCTAGCCAGCCTGGTCTACAGAAAAAGTTCTAGGACTTTAGGACTACAAAGAGAAAACCAATTTCAGGAAAGAAAGACAAAAATAACATACTGAGCCACAGTGAAACAGCTCCCCAACTTGCTGCTGGTTATAACATCTTAAATAAATACCAAGTCTCTAGAAGTACAAAAACTAGGCTTCATCTTTGACTTAATTCCTGAAACATATTAAATGTCATATACTACACTTACATAAGAATTCCATCCCATCAGCTCACAGGAGAAATGCTTACCAACTCCCACTGTCTACAGTTCCAGAAGTCCATGGTACTTAACGCAGTATAATTAATTTCCTTTTTCCTGTGTTTGCTGAACTAGTACCTACCAACTTTTAGAAACTTTCCAGCAGGTTCCTTTCACAATCATTAAAAAGAGAGATCTACACTAACTTAATGATAATGTTGTTAATCATTTTATTAACTAAATATTTTAGATAAATACTAATGGTAACATTAAATTTTAAAGTACAAGATTTCTTGTTCACTCTTGAATGTACTTGGTCTCTAACCCTCCAAGAATGATCAGTGCACACACTTGCAAAACGTGTTACACCGATGAGTGCACAGCACTACCACAGACAATTCTAGAGGAGCTTAAATCGTTCCCAGGGCATCTACTCTTGCTATCCATCCACTCACAGGGAAGTAGTTCGTTTTAATGTTCTCATTGTTTACCAGAAAGCATAGACAGTACGGCTGACTTTGCCGCTCCCGTTTCCTTTTGCTGGCCTGCTGAGCTTTTGCAGCCAATTGACTTTGCTTTGACACTATAAATATCTGGGAAATGTTCTGCATTTGATGCTCTTGGATTCTGCATCCATATTTAGCTGTTTGTGGCATGTCTTTGTTTAAGCTACTCTACCACTCATAAACTCAATCAGGTTGAGCTCTAACATGGCGGGTGAAGATGCACTGATACTCAGCACCTCTTTACTATGAGGCAAAGCACCAATCTGCAAGACCTGATGACAATAAAGGAGGTGGCAAATAAGGATATAAACAAGACAGATTTCCTAGTGTCAAAATTTTATTGTCTTGGCAGGACATGGGCACAATTATTGTAATACTGGAATGAAACATTTTACTTAAATAAAGGGCAGCATAAAGGTTTTCTCTTAGCTGTGTCTTAACGACTTGCATTTGTTTGTGCTTTAAATATAGATCCACCTACTACAAAGCTCTGAACATATTCCAAAGTAGTTTTCCAAATCATGGCAATACACAAAGCTCTGGATCAGTCAAAGAGCCAAACCTGTTACCCACAAAGTAAAAACACTGCCAGTCTTCAGATCTGTTAAAGAAAATACTGCTCCTAAAAGTTTCTGTTAATATTCTTAGGGAGGGAGAAATATTTTTGTTTGTTTTTTTCAAAGAAAAGTCTCGCAGAGGATGTGAGCTGCGGGCAGCAGCCAGCATCACTCGGTACTTCTAGCAGTCTACCTTTAAACCCGTGTAGATCCCCACACTGCGTAAGCCAGACCTGAGGAGTACATCCACCTTCCTAACGTGTGACACATCCTAAGCAGACACACATCTCCCTGACTTTCTTTCTTTCAATTCAGTTCACTGACCTTTTGATGAAAGGGCTCCCCAAGAGTCCTCCTGACAATGATGACTTAAAAAGTACTGAATTAAGAGCTTGCTCAGTGACTGGCTTCTGAAGTCAGGATGGAATTTGTAAGCCAAACAGTAGTCAAATAATGGGACCAACTAAACCAGATTCCATATTTGATGTACAAACTTAGAGCCAGGAGTTAAAACTATTTGTCCAAAATTAGAGAACCAATCTGTGACAAAGCCAGAATTGAAAGCCAGGTTCTTAACCTCCAGTCATGTATTCTACATAGGGTTCCCAATTCCTGGGGTTCTTTGAAATAGGTGGACCACAATGAAAAAAAAAACTCAAATTATGTAGATCAAATATGACCCAAGAGAATCAGTTTTGAATACACAAAGCAGACAAAAAAACAATAAAAACAAACTAATATTTCTTAAATTTTTACTTTCCAGCTGGGCATGGTGGCTCATGCCTTTAACCCAAGCTCTGGAAGTAGATAGAGGCAGATCTCAGTGAGTGTGAGACCAGCCTGGTCTATATGTCAAGTTCCAGGTCAACCAGGGATACACAGTAAGAACCTGTCTAAACAATAAATAAATATGATTTTAAAAACTGATTTTCCATATTCTGTTATTCTGACTTCAAAGACTCACACAATAGACAATTTTAAAACAGCCAGGCGTTGTTTAGTTTGGAATGTTTGTAGCCAACTATGGACAGCCAAAGCAGCGTCCAGCGTGAACTTCCTTAGAAGAAAAGCAGCAGTATTAAACAGTAAATAAAAACAATTTTTAATTGGCTGACAGAAAACATATATTTAAAAAGAGATGATACAGTGGGAATTCTGCTACTTGGCAAATGCTCCCTCTGAATGCCTTCTTGTATATGAATGTGTGTGCATGTAAGCCAACTTCTCCAGATTTCACACTGTGTGCAGAAACCTGGAACCAGGGGTTAAAGCCCGACGTGTACAAAGTTAAGTGACAACCAAGCTGTGGCAAAGTCAAAAAGAAAACCATCAGGTTCTCAGCCCTAGTTGTATGTTTCTAGGTGTAGAGATGTAAGGCAGGGTGTGTGCAAAAACATGCATGCAAGTCAAGTTCTAGAATAGACTATCAAAACAACAGTATAAATCTATATGGGTTCCATGTGAAGGATGATATTTAAAATAACAGCTAGAATACCCAACTTTCTGAACACTCATTTACATGTTCCTAAGAGTAACATGGTCCTATCTCTAACATCATAAATTAGCAAAATGTAACCACAATGAATCCTAATTTATATTCATTTTTAGACTCTCATCAACCTGTCATAAGTGATCAGCTAAACTGAACTTTCAGACAGGTGGACGACGATCAGGCACCAAAGCTTTTAATTTAACCTGAGAAGCATAAAGTGAGTAACTCTGCATCAGTTCCCACTCCTTTGCTTTAATTCTTACACACACACACACTCTTAGAAACATCAGCAAAATACAAAGCAAAATACAGAAATTTCTAAGAACTAGTCATAAGTTGCTGATTTTTTTGATTGGAAGGACCTTTCCAGAATATTTAATCCAATCCGCTCACTTTCTAGATAAGGAATCTGAGGGGGGGAAATGACCTAATCTGCCCTAAATTAATAAGTTTAGTGACAGAACTGAGGCAAGAATTCAAATGTCTGAGAACTTTCTCACAGAGATAGACATGAAGTCTTGAAGTCAACTGAACCGTTCAAAGACAACTTGCAAACCATGCAAACGTTGGTCTTGAATTGTAAAGCGTAGACCCTATTTGGAAGTATGAAAGCAAAAAATAAACATAATATGCTGATCACTAACAGGCGTAGATGCACATGACTGCAGAACAGCACTCAACACTGTACTTGATCCCAGATGCTCCATACTGGTCATCTTATATTCAGCCACATGAGCTAAGTCATAAACATCTTGCTATTTCAATATTTTGGAAAGCCGCAGCTACACTGTGAATGCAGATTACAAATCCTGGGGCTGTGAGTTTTCAAAACCAGCATGTTTAATGTTGCCACGGCCTTACCTTACGAGAAAACCATCATTTAGTTTTAATTTACAAAGTGGTTAGTAAGAATGCAGAAAGAAAAAGGTTTTAGTGTGTTCATCACTTTAATCCTGCCGAGTGGCAACCCGGTCGCTTTGCAATGAAAACCAGAAACAACAGTGCAATCTGAAACAATCTATGCACTCAGGACGAGCGGAGAGTAAGGTTCCAAGGAAAGCTGTAGAGAAATCTACTGCTACCAGACCCTTGAATTTGGACTGGGGCTTGCTCTCTCTCACGCTGTTTTGTTGTTTGTTTTTGTCCATTAGCTCATCTTCTACTAAGATTCTCATATCTTCGTTCCCAGACTTGCTTCACTCAACAGGAAGGAAATGAAATCCCATTCACTTGGTTGTGTGTCTTATTCCGTCATACCTTCCTAAAGACTCAGAAGCAAGTGCCCTTAATTAATCACCGAAGAATTACGTCTAGACAGCTCAACTCCATAAACTTACTGTGGATATCTAAAGAGGTCCAAAGATCCTACTAAGTCACATACCCAGGCGCTATATTGGATAAACTTGTCAAAAAACGCATTGCCTGAAACAAAAAGGGATGTGGGCAGCTGACCTAGGATAGATGGGGTCTGGGAATGCAATGGAGCCCAAGGCAAGAGAAGAAACGCCGAGCTTTTAAGTCAGACGGCCTGTGATCCTTACCGTACACTCGGACCCAGCTCTGCTGCTGACACACCGACTCCAGAAGGATCCGATCCAGCATGCCACCGGCTACTGCCCCGCTGACTGGGACGACCGCGTCCAGATCCTCCGGGGGCAGCGGCGAGTCGGACTCCAGCCCCGAGAACATCTCCGGCCACGACAGCGCCTCCGCGGCTCCTCCGGACGACGGGGAGAGCTCCATGGTGTCCCGGTGGGGGAGAGCAGGAGGCGGCGGGGCGGGCTCCCTAGCTGCGGGAAAGGGACGACGGCGCGGTCACCAGCACCGGAGCAGCGGCGGCGGGAGCGGACGCCGCTCACGTCCTTCCCCGCCGCCCACCGCCCGAGGGCCGGGCGCCGCAGCCCACCTGCAAGCGGAGGGTGGGACCCGGGCCGGGAGGCGGGTCCAGCGTGGCCCCGAGCGGAGGCGGGACCCGGCTCAGGTGCGGGTCCGGAGCGGACGCGGTGCACCGGGGAGCGCGGGCTCGCCTCACGCCCCCGCGTAGCCTTCCTCAGCCCCGGCGGGCGCGTCCGAGAACGGCCCGGGCTCGGACTGAGGATGGAGCGCGGCCAGGCAGGGCTGGGCTCGGGGGCGTCGCCGCCAGGGGCCGCCCCCTCTGACCGGCTCCCGCCGCCGCCGCCTCGGGGGCACAGAGCGCCGGCTCCCTCAACCTGAGGGGCGCGCCCGGCCCGGCTTCTGTCCGCCTGGACTCGGCTCGCTCCTGCGGAACGCGCAGGCCGGCCCGCTAACTCTCAGGCCGCCGCTCCGGCCGCTGCTCGGGCTCCGGCTCGCGCTCCTCTGTGAAACCCACAAGCCCGGCAGCCGCGGCGCTGGCGGCGGCGGCAGGCGGCATCCCAGGGTGATAGGCCGGAGCAATCGAGAGCCGAGCGCACGGCCGCGTGTGCAACCCAGTAACCGAGCGGAGGAGGAACTGCCTCCGAAGACAGCAAAAATCGGGCACCGAGATACTCATCGGGCCAGGCCCGCCTACTTTCCAAAGTCTGTTCCGCCCGACCGCCTCTCTGTACGGGATCCTCGAGCTGCTGCTGCTGGAAGCAGAGACCGTGTGGGGAGGCGGAGAGAAAGTGGGGTGCGGGAAATTTAAAAAGATGGGGAAGGCGCTCCCCTTTTTTCTTAGCCCCTTTCCTGTTGATTTCTGGACCAACGCTCCTTTCTCCTTGGACGAAGAAATTGAAGACCCTGCTTTATTTAACAGTCACCGTAGGGGAAACGCCATCGTTCTTCCAGAAGGAAGCTCCGGCCCCGGACCTTGGATTCTGAGATCAGTGCGAGGTCCCGGCTTTGCGCCCTGTCCGCCCTGGAACTTGATTTATCATCAGTTTAGAACAGCTTGGCTACGATGTGTGGTGCGGATGGATGGACGGGCCTCGCAAGTACATGAAAGGCCCCCAAAGCCCTAGCATTAACTAAACAAGCCTCTCTTTTCTGCCTTTGATCTTTGTGCAATCTGTTGGCTTCTCTTTTCCTCTAACAGTATCACTTGTGTTTTATTTTTGGTTTATTTGTAAACTCTCTCCCTCTTTAATGTTGGCTTCATTTTTGTACCCACCCAAGGCGGGATTCACCAGTCCAGGTTTCGGAGACTGCAGACAAAATAATAATAATAATTTTGAATAAAACATTAGCAACTTAAGTTGTATTGGCACATCATAAATATTCAACAATTCATAAACGTGGCTACTTCGAATCGAGCAGACCTTTTCCATAATTAGTTGCTGCTTTTTAAAATTAATCTTTTCGGGGGGAGGATTTTTGCTTTGTGTTTCACCCACCCCAGCCAGCCTTCATTTCTCTCTACTTTGAACAATAAGACCTCTAGAAGAGGTCAATCTAGTTTGGGCACCCTGGTGTGTTGTTTGGGCTTTATGGGAGTTAGAAGGTGCATTTTGTAATTTTCTCCTAATTCTTACATAGAGTAATAGCATTTCGAAGCAAGTGACTTCAAGATCCTTTCATCCTGCCTCTTGTTTAACAGGTGCAAACAGGACAGTCCAGGTTACCTGACAACGCGACCAACCCTGCAACAGGTACTTCTACAAGCGCTCCGTGATGCTGATTTTTTCAACTTTGATCTCTGTGATTGGATTTCTTAATCTGTTGCTTGGCGATGTAGTGGAGTGATCCCTCCCAGTATGTAGAAACCCGCGTGCTTCTATCTGACTGTAGAGCCAGTTGTCCAGTTCCAAACCATTATACATTCTCGTAGTAAATGAGAGGTGTTGAAGTGAGGAATTACAGGGCCCGGCACTAAACAAAGCTAGTGGGGTTGTTGTTGTTGTTTGGGGGGGGGGGTGTTCATTTTTGTTGGGGGGTTGTTTTGTTTTGTTTTTCTTTTTCGAGACAGGGTTTCTCCAGGGCCCTGACTGCCCTGGAGCTTGCTTTGTAGCCCAGGCTGGCCTCGAACTCACAGGGATCTGCCTGCCTCTGCCTTATGAGTACTAGGATTAAAGGTGTGCGCCACCATGCCCAGCTTATCGCCAGTGTGTAAAGGTCTTTGAGGGGACATGCTCCTCTGCAGGAGAGGGGGAGGCAGGCAAGGAAGGAGAGAAACCCCTCGGCATAGTGTTTTCATTTGCGTTAAATTATTGTTGATATCTCAAAGAGTAAGTGAATATGGGCATCAGACATACAAATTTGAGTATCTACCATATATATGGAATGTATTTACCCAAGCAATTATCCCTAAAGCAGGATTAGGGTGGTACATAAAATTTAGAATTTTTTTTTCAAAATTTGTTCTCAGTGTCATCATCCATGTTAAGAAAAAGGCTCTGCCAAGCTCCCACTAATCCTGCTGTCTTCACACAGACCAGTAAGGTCCTGGTCCTTACTTCACTTTGGCATCTTGAGCTCAGTGTAACTTCAAGTCATCATCTAATTCAATAATAAATGTCTGGAATTTATCGGACATCTCTAGCTTTAAAAGAAAATACTTTCAAAACATGAACAGTAAATAATTCTGTGACAGAAGCAGAATTTTAAAAATCATCATTAGCAAATGAGAAACGAATTGAAGTATGGAGTGATATTAAACAGTCTATCTGAAGATAACTAGATTAAAATGCTAGCCTTCTGCAGGACAGGATGACTTATGCTTATAATCCCTACTGGGAGATAGTGGCAGGAGGATCAGGTGTCAAGGTCACCCTTAGGAACAAATAGATGTGGGGACTAGCCTGTCTACTTGAGACTGTGAACAAAATACAAATAAGAAACTTTTATTAACCTAGTTTTTAAAATCTCATATTAAATCTGCATTCCTAAGGATTTTTGTTTTGTAGCAAGTGGAGTTGTTCTGACATTTCTAGAAAATGTGTATTTTTGCAAGTGATTGTCATTAAAAAAATAATATAGAGAAACAAAAACAAGAAGTGATAAACCAATTTGCATTGCTGCTTAAATCTGTGCCTGTGGCATCTCTGTGATATAACCCCAGGTTTTCAGAGGAAGACAGTTTTGGATGATAAAAATCTTAGTTTGCAGACAGACCTTTGTGAGATTCATTTCCTTACCGTGGCCTCCCATCACTTTGCTCTCTGTTGTAGACCTTTAGAGATGGCCAGCATGTGCATAGTCATTGGAACTCTTAGCCCCCAAATCAAATCCGCCAAGTAGGAACTGAAATTGAGAACCTGTGTGTGTATGTGAGGGTTAAGGGGAGGACTGACCTAGCTGATGTTCTAAAAGTCAAAATGAAGGAACAGTTTGAGGTTTCTAAAGCACAAAGAGGTCAATGGTTGGAAGTACATGTGACTAATCTTAAGGAGAGATGAAGATTTGAATCTTGGCTGTCTCAGCTTCAAGGCTATGTTGTGCTTGTGTGTCTTCCCCATCCATTTGTTGGAAAATGCACATACCTCAAGAGGTCACTCATTTTTTATACCCTATGTAAGTGTCCTTCCCCTTTCTCTCAACAAACAAGCCCATTAAGCGGGAAGCCAACTTTCCAGCTGTGACATGTCTGCACTGCCTTCCAGTATTCCCTTTCTTCTTGAACATAGAGACCTCGCACTTTCCTGATTGCATTCTAAATGTCGGTCATAAGGGAGAGTTTTCAACCTTCCCCTCTATCTCCAATTCCCTGATAATCCAAGCACTTGTATAAGTGTAAGATGAATAACGTTGAGTTCGGGGTACCCATCACTACCCCATCTGTAGTGCTGAGGTCCAGTCAAGACTTTATAAATGTTGAATACATCCACCAAGATGGCATTTCCTGAATGCTTCACAAATAATCTCTTCCTGTTCTCCCTTTCCTCCCCAAACAGCCTTCCCATCTCTAATTCATTAAAAGGGAACTAGTAGATTCTACTTAAGACTTACAAAACTAGTCATATGATACCCTCGAACCTCAGACCTGATTAGCTATCCTCTTTCCCCTGGGGACTCTCCACTTGCAGTTTTATCTTACCTTCCTTGGAGGTGAATTATCATAAAGCATAGCTCAGATCAGATCACAGAAAACTAACTTTTATTTTAAAGTCCCTTGTTGCCTACAGAAAAGAGAAATGCAGAACTATCCTGAGCATAAAAGGACTTTTCGAGTGTGGTCCCAAACTATCGAAGGGACCTTCCTCCCTCTCTGCATCCAACCAGCATGGCTCACTCCCCAAAATACCCAGCTCTTTTCTTACTCTTCCCTTCAGGAATGCAACCCCATCAAATACTGCTGGTTTCTATCAAGTCATTCTTTATTCTCCAAGCTGGCGATGACCTCGGCCTCCCCTGAGTTCCCATACCATTTGTTCCTGTTTCACTTCTGGGATCTATCACAATAAATAAGATGGTATAGTCCTGTCTGTAACTCTTAATATCCACATAAGAGGTTATAAACATGAAGGCAGAGACTGAGTTATACATGTTTATTCTCCAAAAATGTCTTTCTCCTATCAAACTTCCATTGACACCAGAAACCAGGAAATAAGGAACCTAGATTAAGAGACAATGAAAACTTTGTTTTGTTCTTAGACATGTGGGACTGCAAAAGACATTAAAAACCAGGTTGATGGGCGCAGTCATTCCACTCATTTCCTGTCCTGCCCCTCCTCGGTTGGAAATAAGCATACCTGGCTAAGTATGGTGGTGAATGCTACAGTGAGATCCCCTCTCGAAAGGAATTAGAATGAACATGTGAACCCTGAAAAATGACTAGACTCGCCCAAGGTCATATAGCTAGAGACACAGGAAGAAGTCAAATTTGAGTGTTCTGAACCTCAGTCCATCCAGAACAAAACTTAATTGCTTCTTACCCTCTTCTGTCCCCCTCTAAATGGTTACTTTTCTTATTGTTAAAGGTTTTCTCGGTAAAGCAACTTTATTCGCTACATATTATTGAAACTTAAAGCATTGTGCCACATTCCTGAACCCCACATATAATTTTAGCAAAATTATGCTTTTTTTTTTTTTAACCAAAGGACCAAACAGAGACATCAGAGAAACATCTGGTCTGATGAATCAGGGCAACAGCAACATTTCTATTTATACATGAGCACAGCCCTATCTTTGTAGCTCTCAGCTGTTGCTCATTGCTCAGTATGTTCCCCTTTTCAACCTTGTCTGTCCCTCATCAAGATAGCATCCTGCATCCTGGGTTATAAGCAGAACCTAACATAATAAGAGAAAAATGTTTTCCTTAATTCCTAAAAAGGTTCTGAGTTTTAAAGAAACTCTTTGTCTACTTTCTCAGTCCCTTTGTCCTGGCGTATGGGATGGCAAGTCTCAAGTGGTCGCATAGCTACCACTCCTTCCCCTGCATTCTTGGTAGAAAGATGTATGAAAACCAAAGCTGAGCTGGAAGTTATGTTTGGAAGCAGATCGGGTAAAGAGAGCAAATGTTGTAAGTAGGGAAGCTGGGGCCTCACAGCAACATTTGATGATGATTAGAAAAATAGAAGCTACGTGATCTTAGGTAGGAATGAGTGCAAATGGGATGGAAGGAAGAAAGCCGGGCCACCCTTTTGTACATAGCCCATGTGCCCTAAGAGAAAGCCACTCCTTGTAGCAACCACTGACAATGCTGTTTGGAAAAACCATGGAACTTGCCAGAGACAAGCAGCTCTCCACCAGTTACTTCTTCTTGGCAGAAACTCCTTTCAGAATTATGACCTCACCTCAGCATTCAACACTAGGAATTCAAAAAGGATAAAAACAGAGGGAACCACAATGGCCTCTGACATCAGGCTCTAATTAAAATCTCTTAAGATCTTAAGAACTGAAAATAATAAGGTGCCCAATTACACCCTGTATAATTTAAAAATACATTGCAAAGTGTTGGAAAAGCAACAATGTTATGGTTCTTCCACCCCAGAGACTACAACTACAGAATCTGCCCCAGAAACAGCAAATATAAAAATCTTACATTTTTGTAGGGTTTGTTTGTTGTTGGTGGTGGTGTTTTGAATTCTCCTTTGAATGCTCCTTTGAATTCATGTATCCATGTCTTCCATCTTATCAAAAAACTTTGGACCAAGGCAGTCTACAGATGCTCAAAAGTGTCCTTGAAATGAACCCAGAACACTAGCTAGCTGGCTGGCTGGCTGGCTGGCTGGCTGGCTGACTGGATGGGATGGGATGGGATGGGATGGGATGGGATGGGATGGGATGGGATGGATGGATGGATGAGTGGGTAGATATGGGTAAATAAGTATACTTAACAAACCAAGTAAAGCCAAATGCTATTTGGAGACTAAGTTAGAGGTACATAGGTATCCACAATATAATCCTTTTAACTTTTCTTTCTGTTTAAATTATTGTAATAGCTCTCCAGGATCAAGCCTAGGTCTCTCACCAATATGGATAAAAGCACCAAGAGCGTCTGGATCATTGTAGAGCCTCTCTCCAGAAAATGATGACAAAAATTGAAACCAACCATCACACCAGGATCCTTGTTTCTTATGTGGCAAGACCAAGATAATGATGTGGCCCACAGTCATCTGGCACTGTGGTTTCTTCATGAAAACAGTGACTGGCGGGCGGGTCCCGGACCTTCACCACCACCTCAGCTATCACAGTCAAATCAGCCATCAAAAGACTGAAGGAACTGAAAGACCAGTAGAAGTTCTACCGTTTGAGCAGCCATGGCCTACAATAAATGAGTTAACTCATAACAAAAGTAAAATAAAGAGTGTTGTTAAGTAAATCTTCTGGCCCAGTATCTTCCTGAAGACACCATCGATCTCTCTTTTCTTTTTTCTATCTGAACTTTTGAAAGAGTAGACAAAGAAAACTCTTTGTCTCCACTTCCCTCCTTACCTTCTGGTAACTCTTTTCCTTCAAGAACATAAGAAAGAAATTAGGTGTTTAAAAACAAGTTGAAATACCCTTAATACTCCAATCAATCCCTTTCTCTTCTAGCTTCCAAGGTGTCATTGCTTTTCTAATGTTAATATATATTTCTTCCACACATGTGTATGTATGTGTGCATGCAAATCCTTTGATGATTATTTTCCTATTGAATTTTTTACTTGTGTCTTTCTAAAATTTACCCACATGCATATAAAACATATCCTGGAACTTCTACCTTTTGTGTGCAGTGTTCTCAAGGTCTGTCAGTGTTGTTACTTGTGGACCTAATACACTGATTTAAACTGCCGTATAATTTATCATAGAAGGATCCACAATTCACTTGCGCAGTCTACTACTGAGTTCCCACTTCCTGTCACAACAATAAAGAAGCATAGTTAAGGCATTTCTCATTGTTTATAAATTTACATTTTTAAACATATGTCTCAATACTGAATTGGCATATTGTACAGTTTACATATAGTCAATGCCACAAAATGCTGGGGAGTTTCTTTCCAGTGTGGCGGTCTCAAGTTACAGGTGCTGAGTTTCTTCACATCCTGCCAGAGTTTAGCATTGTCAGGTTTTTTCAATTTGAAATTTTCAAGAATACACGTAAAAAGCAATCAAACTTAAAAATTTACATTTTTTTCCTTTTGATGTGCTATCATCAATTCAGTATTTACCTGTTTCAATCGTTCATGTTCTTTGCTGGTTTTTTTCCAACTGCAATTTTGTTTTTGTCTGTGATTTGTAAGTTTCTCCTGAATACTGACTGTGGCCTAATCTGTTGTTTCTCAGTCTGTTGTTTTATTAGCAGTAGTAATTGTACAAACTAATAATAGTTCATTATATTTTTATGAATGTATGTAATATATTTTTATTATATTCACTCTCCTTTTTTATTGCTGTCCATTTCTTCTGTCCCCTTTCTTTTATATATCTTAAATATATATATATATTACACATATATATTTACATATAATCTGCATATAATGGTCTCCAGTTCTATCAGTTTTCTTTCAAACCAATTCTGTTCTATTTTGCTAAAATACTGTGTGTCTGTGTGTGTGCCTGTGTGTTTTATACATCCTTCTGTTGATGACCATCTAGGCCAGTTCTACTAATCAACAGGATGTGCCAAGTATCTCTGTGGTGTGCTAGTTTAGATTCCAGCAACAGAACTAATTTCCATTCCCACCAAAGTGTATAACATCCCCACACACACATGCACACCCTCAGCACTTATGTTTTCTTTTGGAAATTTTAAAATTTACGCTTATTTTGTGAGGTAAAGGTATGTGCATGCTGTGGTTCCCAACGTACCATGGTGCAAGTATGGAGGTCAGAGGACAACTTGTAGCAATTCTTTGCTTCATTTGCTAGGGCCAGTGTCTTTGCCTGCTGAGACATCTCACAGGCTCTATTGTTTTTCTTTTTTGCTTTTCTGTTTTGTTTGGGGAGTTTTGTTTATTTGTTTGTTTTTGCTTTTGTTAGTTTTTGAGGGTTTTTTTGAGACATCTTCCTTGAACATCACTCTTCTCGCCTTATGGATATTCCCCCAGTGTGTTGAAGTGTTCTGGGTATTTCAAGTATTACCTGTTTGAAGATGAATTTCAGTGTTATGCCTCTCAGCTCTCGGTTTTCCTGGTTCATTCTGGCTTATCTAATGGCAGTTGGGACTTAACAACTTTAGAATATAATTCGTCATTTTCTCCAATGGACACATCTTCCTTGCATTAACACAATCTTAACTCATGATCCCACTAACCACACTTGTCATCCAGGCAAGAACTCTTTGATTGTCTCCTCCATCCCATCCTGGTGCCAGGGCCACAGTTGTTCCTGCCTCCTGGTCTTCACTACTCATGCCTCTGATGGACTCTCTTCAGCTTTCACCCAGACAATGAATAATGAATAGAACAATGAATAACAAATTCCCTCTGTTTTTTCTGCGCGGAATGTGGGTGCAACTATACCTTGCTAATAACTGTTCTTCTCTAGACACTGAAGTAACTTATTTAAAACTCTGATCTTGCTATGCTCTTTTATGGCCTAAAGCCCCTGTAACATCTCTATATTGCAGACAAAATGGTAAATGCCTTTATTATTAGAAGAGTTCACCATCATCTAGCCTGAACATTTTTCTCTATCCTTGTTTATATAATCTCTTCTTTTTCTTTTCATACCTTTGCATAGATGTCTGTCCCTTCTAGGTGTGTCTCCCATTTCATTTCTTCCTCCTGCCTCTAACCACGTTGTACTTTACCTCCCTATCTCTACTTAACTCTTGACACCCTTTAAGATCCGGCTCACCTGTCAGCTCATTCAAAACACCGATCCACTTCTGAGGATTTAACTAAGTGCTTCCCTTTTATGATCTCATAAAAGCCATGATTATTTTTATAGATTGCACTTACTGTATTGCCCTGTAATTGTCTGTTTATGTATCCCCGCTGAACTGTAACTCAGCGAAAGAAGAAACTGAATTTTATTCATGCTTGAACTTCTAGAACCTAGGTCCTGAAGAGATGACTCAGCTGGTAAAGGAGTTTGCTACCTAAGCCTTGTTGCCATTCCCGGAACTCACCTGGTGGAAAAAGAGACTCTTGCAAGTTGTCCTCTGACCGCCACACATGTGCCATGGTATGCACATATAGCTATACACACAAACACAAATTAAAATGTAATTTTAAAAATGGCAGAATAGTGACCTAAGAGTATGAGTAGTATATTAGTAAGTATATTTATGACTAAGGCAATTTAGACTAAGAGGTTTATTTGGCTTATATTTCCAGAGCGATAAGAATCCATTAAAAGCAGAAAATCATGGCACCAAGTAGCAGGTGTAGTGGCTGGAGCAACAAGCTGAGAAAGTCACGTCTTATTCCTCAAGCATGGAGCAGAGGGGAAAACGTAAGAATAGCATATGGCTTTGAAACCTCAAAGCCCACCCCAAGTGTGGTAGTTTGAAAGAAAATGGGTCCTATAGGGAGTGGCACTATTAGGGGGTGTGAATTGTTAGAGTAGATATGAGCTTGTTGGAGGAAGTATGTTGTTGGGGGCTGTGGACCCCAGACCCTGAATTTCTTGTAAACAACTTGTTATGCTTGCAGTTGCTCTGAGCAAAACATCTTGTTTTCCTGTGTTTGCAGCTGCTCTGAGCACAAGACCCTTAGGAGTTCCTGATGTTTTCTGGTGGGTCTGGCTGGGGCATGGCTATCAGTTAAGGATCCCTATATAAGCTGCCCTGGAACACAATAAAGGGGGCATTCTTGGGGGATCCAAAGATGACCTATGTCTCTGTCTGTATCTATGTGTGTGTCAATCTCCATGCCCTTGCCCAGCTTGAGCAAACCTTCTGTAATGCAGGCAGTGTGCTACAGGCGTAGTGCCATAGTATACGTAGTACAGGCAATTCATGGCCGTAGTACATGTAGTAGAGCAGACTTTACAGTATGTCACTGTGGGAGAGGGCTTTGAGGTCTCCTATGCGCAAGCTACACCCAGTGACACAGTTCACTTCCTGTTGCCTTCAGATCAAGATGTAGAACTCTCAGCTCCTTCTCAAGCACCAGTTCTGCTTCATGTCACCATATCCTGCCATGATGATAATGAACTAAACCCCTGAAACTGTAAGCCACCCCAATTAAATGTTTTATCTTATAAGAGTTGCCTTGGTCATGGTGTCTCTTTATAGCAATAGGAACCCTGAACAAGACACCCAATAACATCTTCCTTCAGCAAAGTCATACCTCCTAAGCCTACTCAAACAGTTCCACAGTTCACGAACTAGGGTCAAATAATCAAACATCTGAGCTTATGGGGGCCATGCTCATTCAAACCATAGGTATCAAAGTCTAGGGTGAGCATATAGAATCATATGGGAAAATAGAAAGCAAGGTGTAATGAGGCTAGGATAGAGTCAAAACTGGAACACATATTGGCTATTATCATGGTCAATTCAAGTTGCTAAAATAGTACTGTGGACTAGATGACTCATAAACAACACAAATGTTTTTTCACACGTCTGGAGGCAGGAAGTCCTAAAGGAGGATGTTAGCATGTTCAAAGTTCTGGTCAGGCTGGGACTCTGCTCCTGGTTACTGACTGCTGTCTATTACTATATCCACACACAGCAGAAGGGTCTTTTTACAGGACCATTAATGCCATTCATGGTGGCTTCACTCTTCTGACCTGATTCCCTCCCCCAAACTGACTCCTAATGCCCATTAGGGAATCAGATTTCACTATGTAGAGAATACATATAGTCTACTGCACATGCCATTCTTACCTAGAGTTTTCATTGGGACTTTGTAAAGAGTGTCTGAGAACATCAGCAGAGTCAAACTGTCAGAGGGTTATCTGTAAAGTTCGCAGGAGCTCATCCAGAAAAGCCACTGCAGGTCTTAGAGGAAAGCCAAATGCCTTCCCTAAATTCCAGGCAATGCTTCTAGGATCCCCATTCTAGTGGCAGCCTCAGGATCCGAGTTCTGCCTCTGTGAGTTCCCATTCCTCACTCTGTGTCTTGCAGCTGTTCCTTTATCTTCTTTTGGCGCTGACCCAAGGTTGGGTTACAGCCCCTCCTTGATTTCCCATCCCAAATGCAAGAGAGGCAGCTGTGTGTGGTAGGCACTTCCTGGAAATTCAAAGATAGCGCTTGCCATTCAGGGGAGGTGGGGGCTCTATGGCAGATATGCAGGGCTCTTCAGCAGCCAATTCAAAACTGAAAACACGATTTCCTTGTTCTATTTCCACCAAGCTAAGTGTAAGTTGCCTGGCATTTTGCTCAGCCTGCTCTCCCATTTTTCCTCACCTGTCTTCCTCCCAGATTCTCCAATCATGTCTTAAGTAGAATGATTTTGTGATCATTTCATTGTTTTTTTTTAATATTGATCATTTCAATCCATGTGATTATTTCTTCTCAACGAAATCACTTGTTTTATGGGTAAAGTCATATAGAAAGCATACCTTTAGCTCTGATGACCAATCCCTGAGCTGGATGGACAGTCATTATAGTGTTCAGGTTGAAAAATCTAAGTAGTAAATTGGATACAATTATGTCCAAATGAAGTCTCAAAATAGTCCCAAGTTATTGCCTTTACATAACATTCCTTTTAGTTTATATACATATGTGTGGTTCTTATGAATGGAATATTTTTTTAAATATTTATTTATTCATTATGTACACAGTGTTCTGCAGGCAAGAAGAGGGCACCAAATCTTACTACAGATGGCTGTGAGCCACCATGTGGTTGCTGGGAATTGAACTCAGGACCTCTGGAACTGTTGAGCCATCTCTCCAGCCCTGAATGGAATATTTCTAAACAGCAGAATGTTCTAATGGTTTGGAAACTTCTAGACTCCTTAATGGACTTTTTTCAAAAGCTTGAATTCGTTCGAGGCCAACCTAGTCTACAAAGTGAGTCCCAGGACAGGCTCCAAAGCTACAGAGAAACCCTGTCTCAGGAAAAAAAAAAATTATTCTCTCCAGTGTTGGGGCTACAGACCCCTGACCCCTTGACTTTCTTTGCCTGCCTCAGACCCTTTGCCTGCTGGAGTGAACTGAGAAAAACAACTTGTTTACCTGTGCCTGCAGCTGCTTTGAGCTCCAGACCCTCGAGACCCTCGTGAGTTCCTGATGGCAGAGGAGTGACTTCTGGTGGGTTTTACAGCTGGAAATTCCAAGAGCCGGGGCGTGGCTATCAGTTAAGGATCCCTATATAAGCTTCCCTGGAGCACAATAAAGTTGGCATTCTTGTTTCAAGGGTGCCCCGTGTCCCCATGTCTCTGTCTCTCTGTGTCTGTGTATGTTTTTAAATCTCCAGCCTCGTTCCCGGCTCACGTATCATCCTGTAGTGCTGGCACTACACTCCAGCAAATAATTGTCAGGAGCTGACTTTGAGCCAGGTGCCGTGATAATCCCTGGAGACTAGCTGGAGAAGGAAAGACTTGCTCTGTGGAGGGTATATTCTAGCACAGAACACAGCTAATAAGAACAAAATCGATGGTTGCACACTATAGAGAAGTCTATGAGGGAAACAACATAATGAGTTGATCAAGAACAAGGTGGGATAGAGGCTGTGCTCTCCAGGAATCTTAGGCTAGTCTCTCTGAACCCAGAGCTGTTATGTAAAGTTCTGCTTAAAGAAGAGGCCCCAGGTCTGAGAAACAAGATACTCCAACATTTAAAGGTCAGACAGAGAAATGCAAGACATAAAAAGTACTGAGCAGACAACGAGGCAGGATAAAGTAAAAAAAAAAAAAAAAAAAAAAGTGATACCTCAAAAGTCAAAGTTTGGCGCAACAATTAAGTTAGAGGCAGAAATTCATGTCCACTGTATGTCGCATAATCAGCTCAAGATTCTCCCTGATCTCTAAGTTTATTAAGCTGGAGAAACAGAGATAGGATGGTTCTCCACACCAAAAAGTATCAGGGGAGATTTTGCAAGCTACCCGGGTATCTGATAAAACATCAGATTATGCATGTACTATGGCTCTTCAGGCTTGGGGCTGAACACAAAGCTGGAGGCAGAGAAAGATCGACTCTGGGCTGCCTCAGTGTTGGCATAAATTTTGTTGGCTGATTCTTAGTAGACAATTCCAAAAGATCTTTGTGATGAGAACAAAGTGTAAAAGCATGATTATAAAATTAGGATGGGAGTTTCACAATTCCTGTGCTAAATAAATGCAGGCTTAGCTCTGTAAATTTGTACCTAGGTTTTAAATTTGTATGTATTGTTTGTATGGTGTGTGTTTGCCTCATGGGGGTCTACCATGGTGCATGTGGAGAGGTCAGAGGACAGTTTTGTGGAGTCAGTTCTGTCTTTCCACCTTTATGAAGCTTCTGGGGATAGAACTCAGGCCACCAGCCTTATACAACAAATGTCTTTATCTTCTGAGCAATCTTACCCACCCCCTTTTTTTTTTAATGGGAGGCATTGGTCATTAGAAATACGGAATGATACTTTTGTCACACAGCTCCTGGTGGCAAATTCCAGTTCCCAGCTGAAAGCAGAAGCACTCATGAGAAGAAATTCAGCCTTTCATTTTTTTTTATCTTCCCATAGACAGTGTGATATTCTAGAGCACATTCCCTTGATAGCAAAGGCTGTACCAATGGATGCCTCAGCCATTTTGATGCGTGCGGTTTTGTTGTCAGTTTGCCGACATGCAGCTTTGATATAGTCATTTTGATGCTGGGAACATCTTGATGTGGCTGCCTTGATGTGGCTGTTTTGATATGGGAACATTTTGACTCTACCTAAAAACAAACCAATAAACTCTTCACTTACAAAAAAATATGTAACAAGTAGCATACATGACAGATCTTCCCACCCACTTCCTGAGCCCCCATCTCATTCTGGTAGATAAGTCTAGTAGATTATTCTATAATTACCTTCTCCCTATAATAGAAGCCAGACTGCCGAAGTAGACAGTGTCATCACTGAAAATATCCCCATCAAGGAAAGAAGATATTGGAAGAGTGGATCCAAGTTATTAACACAGCTTGAAAGGAGAAAGATTATTCTAGAAAAACCGACTATGCTTGGATTGTTCAGAAGCAGCCTCTTGAAGAATTGATGCTATCCTTATATCAGGAGCCCTGATGTGGGTCACAACCTGTCTATCTGCCTCTCAAGATCTTGAAAGAGCTGTGTGTGATCAGGCATTTCTGTGACAGCCTGTGGTGATTTGAATGAGAATGTCCACATCATGGGCTCAGATATCTGAATTCTTAGTCCCTAGTTGGTGGTGCTGTTTGGGTAGACTTAGGAGATGTGGTCTTCCTGGAGGACAACATGTCACTGGGGACAACTTTTGAGGTTCAAAGTTGTTGGGGAATATTGTTTTAAGGTGCGTTGCTTTTGTTTATGCTGTGAAACAATTGTTTAATGGTGTAAAGATGTGTTGCTTTTGTTTATGCTGTGAAACAATTGTTTAATGGTGTAAAGATGTGTTGCTTTTGTTTATGCTGTGAAACATTTGTTTAATGGTGTAAAGGTGTGTTGCTTTTGTTTATGCTGCATTTGTTTAACCCTATGAAGCTGTGATTCTTTGCCTGTCTAAACACCTGATGGTCTAATAAAGCGCTGAATGGCCAACAGCAAGGCAGGAGCAAGGATAGGTGGGACTGACAGGCAAAGAGAATAAAGAGAAGGAGAATTGAGGAAAAGGAGAAACGAGAGACCAAGGGGAGGAGGACATCAGGGGCCAACCACCCAGTCACCCAACCAGCTGCGGAATAAGAGTGAAAGTAAGATATACAGAACCAAGGAAAGGAAAAAGCCCAGAGGCAAAAGGTAGCCAGGATGATTTAAGAAAAGTTGACAAGAAACCAACCAAACTAAGGCTGGACATTCATAACCAAGAATAAGCCTTTGTGTATGATTTATTTGGGAACTGGGTGGTGGGCCTACCAAAAAGGCAAGAGACTAAACCATTGCCCAACACAAAACCATGCGCCATTCCCAGTATGCTCTCTCGGCTTCCTCTTTGTGCTTTAAGATGTAAGTTCTCACCTTGCTGCTCTAGTCATCAAGCCTGCCAGTTAGCCACTGTGATGGACTCTGGAACTGTAAGCCCAAAATAACCCCTTCCTCCTAACATTGCCTTGGACATGCTGTGTTATTACAGCATCATAACGAATACATAGGCCATGGGCCTTTGAGTGGAGAACAGTGGCAGGGAGCACAAATATGAAAAAAGAGTCACAGCACTGCCCACTCAAACAAGAAGTAGCCGCCCCAAGCTGCCCAGTGACAGTGGTAGAGATGGAGAAACTGGCTGACCAAGTTTTGAATTGATCCAGGGTTGATATTTTGTCATTCAGATGTGATGGGAGCAAAGATATGAAGTTGTTTGGTCTTTTGCCCCACTGATATTATCACGGATCTAAATGTTCTACCTTGGTGATCCCATGGATGAACAGAGAATATAAACTCACTTCCTTCTCTTCTTTAATAATTCTCTAAGCAAAATGAGTCAAACACCCTGCGAGGCCAGATGAATAAATCATTCATATCATTAATGCTTTAATTCCTTTATAACTACATCTTTATATTATTTCTTCCCATGAAATAAAATATTAAGTATTTTACAAATATATCTGTCTATTTATGTCACTATTATCTTGTTAAAGATTTGAAATATCACTTAGTTTTAATATGTCCTTACAGAGTATTGTATAACATGTTAAAAAAATCTATACAATTTATATAATTTGTCTCCTAGATATACCAATTTTTTCTTTTCCCAAACTAATTTACTTCATTTTCCACTGAGAAGACCTCCTATATTGTTTTAATCTCAATCCCTTCTGAATATTCTGATACTAATTTTGGCCAGCAAACAAAGATAAGATGCCAATCCCTGTGCATCGTCACTATACCAGGCACTAGAGCAGCGGTGCTCAGCCTTCCTAGTGCTGCGATCCTTTAATACAGCTCCTCATGCTGCGGTGACTCCCACCATTAAATCATCTTATTGCTACTTGCTAACTATAATTTTTCTACTGTTATGAATCATAAGTATCTGATATGCAGGATACCTGATATAGGACCCAAAGGGGCCGTAATCCACAGGTTGAGAACTACTGCATTACAGGGAACAAAAATATAAATAAGAAATTATTCTTGCCCTTAAGAAATATATCTAGGGAGATCGACTTGGCTACTGAGAAAATGCAAAACATAATAAACAATAGGGATATTACTGTGTACCTTCACTCACTGTTTCAACATTTCTGATAGGGCCATGGGTACAGAGTACTGATAAATCATGTGCTCGGCATGCACAAGATCCTGAGTTCAGCCCAACCACCACATGAAAACAAAACTGGCAAGAACTGACTTCTGCAAGTTGTCCTTAGACCATACACACACACACACACACACACACACACACAACCTCATTAAAGGAATACTTAACCCAAATCAGCACAGTTAATTTAAAAATTACTAAATAAAACCCAGACTATAGAACATGCTGGTCATGCTAGCATATGTCTCTAATCCCAGTACACAGGATGCTGAGGCAGGAGGATTATGAGTATCTAGGCCAATCTGGGCTATACAAGGAGGCTCTAAAACAAATAAACAGGCCAGCCTGGACTACAGAAAGAGGCTCTATCTCAAACAACACCAAAAAAAAAAAAAAAAAAAAGCAAAGCAAAGCAAAACAGAATGGATTTACTTGGATGGAGCCCAGTGAGAGAGCATTTGTTCTAACATGAGCCAAGCCCTCATTCAATCCTCAACAGATCACAAAGAAGAAAGTTACCATGTGGTGGATAGCAGGTGCCATAAGCCTACATGTTTGGTAGTTATTTAACCAGAGAGTGACTGAGGTATTATACCCTACCAGAAAAAGGAAAGGGAAAATGACATTTAAACATGGGAAACCCTCTTGGGATAAGCACTGTCCTGAATGTCTCACTGCGTCTCATCTCATTTAACCCTCCCAGCAGACCCACTGATAAAGGAAGACAGCCTCTCAGGACACGGGACTCTTCCCCAAGGTCATTCAGCTCAGATTTGGCGTGAAGTCTGGATTCAATTCTAGCAGAAGCCAGCCCATCTAGGCCCCTCAAGTAAGGCAGTGGCATGGGCTCCAGTTCAGGTACAAAGGTAACTCATGTTTGAAAGGATGACTTTAGGTTACTAGGACTTTACAAACAAATGGTCACAGCCAATCTAGATCCACCACTGAGTAACTCAGGGTGGGTCACAGTGCTTGTTATTAAATGTTACAAAGATGGACTAAATTTGATCTTTAGCTCTCAAAATGACTGTATCTAATCCTTTAGGTCTTGAATCTAGAAAGGGCCTTTTTTCCCTCAAAATAGAAAAACTAATAACCATAACATTTATTGCACTTTTACTAGCGCTGGGATCTATACTAAATATATAGACTCTATATTCTTGTAAGATAGAGTGGGTCCTGCAGGTTAAACACAGTTCATTAGACTTAATGTCAAGCAACTTTATGTGTTGAACCATCTCACTTGCCCAAAATCATGGATTTAGAACCAGGTTGGAAAGGTTCAATTATTTGTTTCTCCTTTCTTCTCTTCCCTTCCTGATTTTTTTTTTTGTGTGTGTGTTGTTGTTTGTTTGTTTTTGCTTCTTGGTTTTTTTTTTCCCCTCAGATTATCCATGCGGGGGAAGCCGCTACCATATTCTGTGCATTCCTACAGAGAGGTCCATGTGGAAGAAACTGAGGCCAGCTGCTAACGGCTATGTATGTCAGCTTCAAAGCAGAAGCTGCAGCTACAATGAAGCCCACAGATGTCTGGGATCAGCCTTTGGGTTGGTTGCCATTTACCAGAGACCTAGAGCTAAAACCATCCAGTTAAGTTGCTCTGAGACTCTGCCCTCATAAATATGGAGACATGGTATTTGTGGGATGAGTTATTACTCAGAAATAAGAGATGAATAGTTAACTCTAATGAACTGCTCCTCATCCTGAAGGCTGAGTTCTGATGTGTCTGAATGTCTCTCCAGTGACCCCACCCCCTACACACACACACACACACACACACACACACCCTGAACTTCACCACCCAGGTTCTTTCTTTTCTCCTTATTATTTACAAATAATCAATTGTCCCAAAGAGAATCCCTCTCTTGCCATTGGCTTCAGGTCTAGCCTCTGACTTAACCACCTAGTGGGGTGAGGGGCTTTGCTCACTGGGATGGTTCCTTAGACACACCAGTTTGTCTCACTTGCCCACTCAGCGCCTCCTGAGCTCCCTTTCTCTCCTTCATCTCTTCCAGGAGTAGATGACACAGAATAGATCCAGGCAGTTAGTTAATAACCACTCGCCTTTTCCCCAGGTCCAAGGGAGGCTGAGGATGGATGGCTTGAAGCCAGGAGCCCAAGGATAATCTGGGCAATATTGCAAGATTCAGTCCTCGGCCAAAAAGAAATTTAATATTAAAAAGGTATTATTCTACCAAATATCCCATCTCCAGGAAGCCAATATTTGTATTTCCATTCACAGGCATGAGGGTCTTTTGCCTTTGATCACATGGGGCTAGATGGACCAACCAGGACCAAACCTCACATTTGACTAGCCCCAGAGTCTGTTCTTTTTGACAAATTTACCTTTTCATGCTTTTTGTTGTTGTTGTTGTGATAGTAGAACACATGGAAGAGTGGTGTAGATGGTGCCTGCTGTAAACATAGCACTTATAATGGATTGTAAGAAATATTTATCTTTGCTCTGTTCAGTCAAGCAGCTGATAGATGTTGTGTATCTCTCTCCTCCAACTCCTAATGTCTTTGTGGAACAGAATAAGGTACTTTGCTGGCGAGCGAGCGCCTGGGTTTCAGCAGGAGACTTGGCTGGAAGTGTTCGCCACAGTGGGAGGCGTTCTCTGCCGCTCCTCCAGCCCCTGCCGCAGCTCTGTAACGTGTTTCCTTCCATTCTCCACAGCAGCCCTGCTGCCTTCTCCGCTCTGCTAATCTTCAAACATCCACGTTTCCCACCCACACTGTCACTTCCTCTTCGCTCTCAGCGAATGACTCAACACCCACTGGCAGGGAAAGCAGTAGCCACCCGATGGTAAGCACCTCAGTTTCCAGACTTCCCACCGCCACAGCCGGAGCCTAACTTCCCACTGTGCCAAGGGACGGTTCCTCTTTGCTACTGCTACAGCTGGGCCTTGGCATCCCCAACCCCGGCCCCCCTCCCCCCAGTTAATCAGAGTTCTTACTCTTCTTCTGTGATTCTCTCTTCCCTCCCTACTAAGTCCTTTTTTATCAGTATTTAAAATATTCAAGACTGCTATGGAAAGAAAGGTAAACAACCAAGTCAACAAATGAACCAAAGTTCTCAGGTACTTGTCCTTCTTCACATCAGTGTCGGCCACAGAATTGTCTAGACCTGGCCTCAGGGCTTCCTCAACCTCCTGGCCCTCCCTGCCCCAATACCTCTCGCAATATTTGATCACCAAGGGCAGCAGTAGGCTCCTTAATAAGAAGCCCTCGGGAGAGCTCCCACTCTCAGGGGTTGACATGACTTTTCACAGTCTCTTGAAATATTCCCTCTGGCTGAATTTTCTGTCTTTCCCTCTGTGTTTTTCCTTTCTTTTCTTTGTTTTAAATAATGTCTCATCTATCCCAAACCGGCCTTGAACTCAATTCACAGCTAAAGCTGACCTTAAATTCTGATCCTTTAGCCTGTGCCACCTTAGGAGTGGTGGCCTTTGTGACCACACCCAGTTGACATGGTGCTGGGGATCAAACCCAGAGCGTTGGGCGTAGTAAACAAGCACCCTACCAACTGAACTACTTCCCTAGCCCCCTGTCTTTTAATATCCCCATCAGCTGACCATCCCCACTTCATGAGGGAGGCCCTCTACCAAGCCCTGGCCCCCTCCATTCTCAGTCTCCATACTTGCAAGTAGGCCCGTATGTCCCCTCAGCTTCAGTTACCGTCTCTCTCTGCCTATTGCTTCCAAGTCTGTAATTCCCAACAGGATATACCAACCTGTCCCCTGACTATTTCCACTTAACTGAATCATTTCAAATTCTCCTGCTTTTCCCTCCCAAGCTGTTCTTCCTCCTACCATCTTTTCAGATCTCATCTTAGGTTAACTTACAAGCGATGGGTTTCATCATGATGCCTTCAGGTATTTGTGCCATATGCTTTATTCCCATGTTTCCCTTCCCCCACTGCCTTTCTCCACGCCTGCTCTTCCTCCCTTCCAGCTCATTCCCTTCCTTCTCCCAGTTAGTCCCAACCTTGGTTTTCATTTGTGTTTATCCATGTTTGTATGTATGTGCACATGTGGGTATTTGTGGGTGTGGACATGGGCATGTGTCCGGCACACAGTGTGTGTCTGGAGATCAGAAGACAACGTTGGGTTGTTTTTCACCTTGCCTTGCACCTTGTTTGGACAAG
Organism: Alexandromys fortis; assembly: GCF_014885135.2. NCBI lineage: Eukaryota > Metazoa > Chordata > Mammalia > Rodentia > Cricetidae > Alexandromys > Alexandromys fortis. Next base: position 11,707,494 of record NW_026067905.1, on the reverse strand, counting down.
CTTGCTTATCTTGCTTTGTTTTTCTTCCTGCTGTATATGCCAGGCCAGCTGGCCCATGGCCCGGGGACTCTCCTGACTCTGCCTCTCATCCCCCCCCAAGAGAAACACTGTGATTGTAGATGAGGGTTGCTGCATCAGGCTTTCCTCAAGACCTGGTACCAGGGCTGCATCTGGGTATTTGAACTTAGGTCCTTGTGCTTACAAATCAAGTGCTTACATACTGAGTCGTCTTCCCAGCACCCCAACCTCAACTTTACTTCCACATGTATTCAATTATCTTATTTTCTGCCTCCTTTAAGCTCTTTCTCCCCTTCAAGAGGTCATTTCTACATACACATACACACATACACACATATAATTTTAATCTAGGTTCTGGCATGAAAGATGTGATATTTTTGAATCTATCTTATTTCGCTTACCATGATTTCCATTGCATCTATTTTCTAACAAATGCCAGGATTTCATTTTTCTTTATGGTTGCATAAAACTCCACTGTGCTACATTTTCTTCGTCTACTCACTTATCGATACTTAGGCCGGCTCCGCTCCCTGGCTGTTTTGAATAGGGTAGTGGTAAACATGGATGTGTAAGTATCTCTGTGGTACGCCGACTTAAACTCTCTCTCACATGTGTCCTGATGCCTATCAAACCTGGCGGTCATCCCTCTTCAGCACCGCTGGAATCTGTGCTCATTTCTTTTCCATTTCTTCTACCATGGCGTGGGCCAAACGTCCATCTTCTATATTCAGGATTATTTCAAGAGTCTCCTGGATGCTCTCGCTTCTAATCTTGTTATTCTCTAACCCATTCTTCATCCTGGAATCAGAGTGAAAATACAACTCCTTTAGGATAAAGCCGTAACTCCTTGGCACAGTGTGGGTGGCTTTTCATGGCCTAACCATTTTTGCCAGGCTTTCCGTTGCAATTCCAGCCCAAAATCTCACTGAGCTAATTCTGGATTCTTTGCTAAAAAACTGTCCTTAGTCCCAATAATAAAACCTAGCTAACAGCTCTGGGACATCCCCCTTTTCTCCAACTATCCATATATAGGCTGAACATCCCTAATCTGAACATTGAAAATCCAAAGTATTCCAAAATCCAGAACTTTGAGTACCAGCAGAATGTCACCATAAAAAATTTCATACCATAGAAACTTATTTAATTTGCACACAATTATTTTAAATGGCAGTACGAAGTTACCTTCAGTCTATGAACATAAGGTATAGATACATTGAAGGAATTTTGTATTTAGACCTATTCCCATCTCCTGCGTTTCTAATTTTATCTATGAAAATATTCCCAGGCCGAGTAGAAAAGTACAAACTACAAAATACTTCTGTTGCAGGAATTTTGGATCAAAATTGCTTAAGCTGTGTCTGCAATATGTTTTTACCTACCATGGAAACGAAAGTACTTTACTGATGAACACTTGAGTCTCAAAGATGTATTATGCTACAGTGGTGGATAGTTTAGTTCAACAAGCCTCTTGAATGTTCTCTAAAGCTTCCCTTACTCTGTACTCCCTCCAATCGCAATACTTCTGTCTTTTCTCTTTAGAGCCCAACACACCTGAGACTACACAAGTAACTGATTGAGAATTCAGTCTCTGGTGTAAAATCACCTGGGTTAAAATTCCAGTTCTGTGACCTTGGAAAACTTCCTGACTTGTGCCTCAGTTTCCTTCTGCAGAACAGAGACTGGAACAGTTCATTCTTGTAGGCACATTAAAGGCTCAAGCAAGGAAAGCTATATAAACACAAACTAGAACGTAACAAGTACCTATGGAGTCCAGGCTTTTACAACTTCCTGTTTGTTTGTTTGTTTGTTTGAGACAGGATTTCTCTGTTAACAGTCCTGACCATCCTGGAGCCTGCCTCTGTCTCCCGAGTGTTGGGATTAAAGGTGTTTGCCACCACCGCCCCGCAGGCTTTTACAACTTTTAAAGGCAGCTGCGGTATCATTTCTCTCCATATACCTACACATTCAATAGTTATGAAATGAACTCACAAATGAATCTAAAGGTAACAGTAAAATTTTAACATTAACCCAATATACAAGTATTAAATAAGTTACATTTAGCACCTTGAAGAATCATTGTTCCAAGCTGGGGGTTAGTGTGGGAGAGTCTCTCAGTGGGTAGAGGTGAGCTGAGTGTGCACGAAGACCTGGTTCCAACCCCCAGAACCACAAGGGGAAGAAACGAGAAAGAAGAAAGGTAAAAAGAAAAAGCAAGGAAGGAAACAAGAAAGAGAGCAAGGGAGAGCAAAGGAGACAGGGAGAGAGGTTACAAAGTTAGTCACTGGTCACTTGGAGCTTTTGGAAATGAGGTCATTCTGTGTCTACCCAGGGACCCTGGGAATTATCCTTCCTCAGTGAAGGAGGTCTGAAGCAAACAGGACACCTCAAGGTTCCTAGAGGCATCATGACTGAGTCTGAGGTAATGTCTTCTTTACATAAAGATGACTATTAAAACCATGTAAACATTAAGGTAACTGTTTGAACTTGTTTTCTAGTTCTTTAAGATTTTTGGGCCTCCTCCATCCCAGTGTCACAAACACCTGTCCTGTCCCTTACCTTGCCTAGCCCGGGCAGGGTGCTGAAGGTGCTTTCTATTTCCGGAGTTGTGGAAACCAGACCTTAGTTCAAGCTTCGACAGATTGTGTAATTTAAAAGTTAAGTTTTTTCATAATGAAACATGCCTCCAGGTGCTCCCTAGGTTTGGGGGTGGGGGTGGCGGTAGGATAAAGTGGATGTGTTTCCAAGGACACAGTCTAGAGGGAACTGGAATGACTTGAGACAAGTTTCCGAGCAGTTAGACAAGCTGGGCTCGATGTATTTATATTGCCAACCTGGCAAATATATACATATAAATAAAAGGGCATCCCACTCCTGTTACTGCATATTCTCCTCTGGCTTCTGCCTATTGTAGGGCTAGCCAGTCACAGATACAGTATTTCTGTCCTCATAAAGAAACGCTGGCATCCTGGGAAATCACCCGACAGACTGAACTATAAATACATTATTAATCAGAGCAATTTGTTCTTCATTGTTCCCCCTTTCCCAATATCCCAAAACAACCTCAGGAGAGAGGGGGAAAGCACACACACACACACACACACACACACACACACACACACATCAGCTCTAGCCATTTAACGAGTATGCAAGCAAAGACCGTGTATTTCAAAACAGCAATAATAAAAAAAAAATGACCTAAGTCCTGTGCCCTTAGTTGTTTCCTTAGGCCAGCTAAATCCAAGCAGATCCCAAAGGCAGATGGTCTGTGTGGGGGTGACATTGAGCAAGGCTAAAGAAGATAAGGTCAGGGGCTTAATCCACAAATAACCAGACACCTTTGCTCTTTGTAATAACAACACGACTATGGGACAGCTGCCGTGCAAAGAGTTGTAGTCTAAAGAGTCTGGGGCAGGGAGAATCTGGGAGCTAAAACTGGGTACCAGCCTGCCTATTGTCATTAATGAGAAAGCAAAGTACAGCCTCCCAGAGATGAGAAAGGGACCCTGCTTCAATTGGTCCTCTCCTCTCGATGGGTGTGAATACTGTCGTTAGGTTAAACTGAGGCTTGATTTCAAAAGGACAAGCACTCTAAATGCTTCCCTCAAATAAATGTCGTCTGACAGATGCTCCACCTGCTGAAGAGAATATTTGTAGCATAAAGGTTGGATGCAGAGAGGGGAGCGCCCTGTTCCTCTGCAGAAGCGCCTCTGTGGCCAATTTAGCTGCTGTTTTACAAGTCAAAAGCTGGCCTTTCAACTGCCAGCCTGGAGCTCCCACATGAGACTGGAAAATTGAGCTGCTTTCTCTGCCTGCGGTGACCCACTGAGTAATAAAGGTTTGCCCAGTTGCTTTGTTTCTTTCTCTTTTCTTCTTGTTTTTTTTTTTTTTTTTTTTTTAAACCAGAACTCAGCTGACAGTCTTCGTGACGATGATGGGGAGGGCAAGGGCAAGTTAATACCCACCTCCGGCTCCCCGGGGAACCACGCCGCTGACAGGCTTGGTCCTGTCAGCAGGTGTGAGTCAGACGCACAGGCAACCGGGTAAGAAGGTGCCATTTTGTCGTCAATGTTTCCACCACCGCACAGAAATAAATAGCTGGAGAAAATGATCCAGGATAAAAGAGCGATCCAGTCGGGAGGCGCACTGAATAGCAAGTCCCTATTGAATATGGCTTCATTATGCAACCTCCCTTTTCACCAAAGGATTCCAAGCCCTGGTGGAACCAATTGTGACAAGCAAGTGCTGACAGCCCTGGGAACCAGCCTTGCTGGCTGGCCATTGATAGGCAGCCCTGAAGCCTAGTCCCAACATTGACTTTCTAGTTGAGTGATTAGCTTCTCTGAGTCTCAGTTTTCAAATCTGGAAACTGGGATCAGGATGAGCCCCAGACAGACCATTAGGCCCTTTTTAAGTTTCACTAACAACGTCCTTGGAGATGATTATCTTTCTGTTATTGGTATGTCTGTTTGTTTGTTTTTGAGATAGGGTCTCGCTGTGTACTACTGACTAGCCTGGAACTTGCTTTGTAGACAAGGCTGGCTTCTGATGTGCAACGGTCCTCTTGTTTCTGCCTCCCAACGTATTACAGGTGTGCACCCCCACACCCCGCTCTCTGGAGACACTCATCTCGTCTTGCCATTTATTTTACAATGAAAATTAGCCTTTGCCATTGCTTTCTGGTTGGAGGCATGGTGATTGGCTTGATGTTTAGATAGGTCAAACTACATGAGAGCAAAACAACCTTAATCTACTTGTCAAATTACTGTTCTGAAAGCAGTGTTATTAATTTCCCACTGGAGTAGATTGAAAGTTAACCTCACAGTTTCATTCGATGTGATTTAAAAAAAAAAAAAAACGCCTTGGCCTCAATTGGCTCAATTGGTAATAAACTATACAATTCTTTCAGAATATATATTCAGAGAAGGACCCACAGTATATAGATCATCATAGAGAGTGGGAGAGTTGTCTATAAATTCTTTCATTTGTTTCATTACAGAGTCAAGAATTTTAAGCACACTGACTCTCATCAGTTTGGTTTGTTTGGTTGTTTTTTTTTTTTTTATAAAACAATTCAGTGGTTCAGTATTTAATGCGTACATTAAATGTCTATTGTTGGACCTCAATTCAGACTTATTGTCTATTAAACAGAATCTCTGATGTAACTGGCAAGGATGCCCCTTATGACTGTCATGAGCACGCTTGAATGAGAACCACAGATAAAGTTACTTGGATCAGATGGATTCAAAGTGACCCAGTGTAGCCTTCCCTTCTCAGCTGATGTTTTTTCCTTCCTCTCAATTGCAGGCCGAAAGTCTTGGCGTTAGCTTGAACTTGATTCTTATTCTCACATTCCACATCTAATCTTTCAGCAACCTGGTTGGCTCTACTTTCAAAATCTATCCGGAGGAAAATTTGTGTATACACACAGGACTCGTCTCTTTTGCTGATCTTTTTCACAGTGTATTTTCCTCCATAGCGGACAGGATGATTCTGTTAAAACTTGAATCTGATCATTTAGTGCCTTTGCTCCAAAACCTCTGATGGTTCCCTCTTTCCCATCAAAGACAAATCCTTAAAATGCCACCCAGGGCTCTGTTGGTCAAAAGTGTCACCCCTCTCCTCTCTCTTCCTGTCCTTTCCCCTGCAGTCACAAAGGCCTCCTTTGTTCCAGGTTACTCTCATCTCAGGTGCTTTGCAATGCCCCCCCCCCACCAAAGTTTTTCACCGTCAGTAACCTCAATCTAGCTATCACTTCTACCATGTCCCTGTTCAATTGCATCATAACTCTCCCAGGTGGCCTTATTTTAATCTGCTCCCTGACTCCAGGCACTTATCACCACTTAATACATTTTCTAATCTAGGTATTGGACATGGTTTATTGTTCATTTTCCCTGACTACAGGCACCATATGATCTGTCTTTGTCTTGTTCGCTTCTGCAGACGAGGCATCCGGAACACTGCCTGGCATGTAGAGTTCATGCTCAGTAAATTGTAGTCGGTTTGTTTTGTTTTTTCTCTTTTGGCTCTTTGGGGGTTCGCCACCCAGCTCCCAAATAAATACATGGAGACTTACTATTGCTTATAAATGCTGGGCCTTAGCTTGGATTGCTTCTAGCCAGCTTTTTAAAATTTAAATTGTCCTGTCTACCTTATGCCTCTGGGCTTTTACCTTTTTCTATTTCTGTATATCTTTTCTTTCTTATTCTGTGTCTGGCTGTGTGGCTGACCCCTGGCATCCTCCTCTTCTTCCCTTCTCACTCCTCCCTCTTCTCTTTTTCTCCTTCTATTTATTCTCTCTGCCTGCCAGCCCCATCTATCCCTATCCTGCCTTGCTATTGGCTGTTCAGCTCTTTATTAGACCAATCAGGTGTTTTAGGCAGGCAGCGTAACCAGCTTTACAGAATTAAACAAAAGCAACATAAAAGAATGCAACAAATCTTTGCATCATTGAACAAATATTCCACAGCATAAAAGAATGTAGCACATCTTTAACTAATATTCCACAACAGTCAATATCTGTAGCATTTGGTGAATGAATGATACTTCTTGACTCTAGAGATTGCAAACTAGAGAAGTGGTTTTTCTCAAATGAATACTGCCTCAGCAAAGTTGGGGGACAATCCTAGATTATAAGCTATTTTAAGACTTGTATGATCCCATATAATACCATACTCCTGTTTTATTTATTTTTATTTTAGTTTATGTGTATGAATGTTTGTCTGCTTGTATGTCTGTATACCACATGCATTCTTGGTACCTTTGGAGGTCAGAAGTGGGCATCTACTTCCCCTCCCCTCACAACTGGGGTTGCAGATGGTTGTTAGCCTGTCACGTGGGTGCTGGGAAATGAACCCAGGTCCTCTGGAAGAGTAGCCAGTGTTCCTAACTGCTGAGCCATCTCTACGGCCCCAGGCACTCATGTTTCCCAAATTAATAGCTAAGAGTTGTTTAACTACTTCTACATTGTCAACCAATAACTAAATGTTGCTAGAAATTTTACTTCAGCAATATGCCTGCATGCAATTGGCCAGGAAACAGTGAAACAGAATAAGGTTCTTGTCCCATGACCTCCAAAATCTTTCAGGTCAGTCGGAATCAAAAGCCAAACTATTGGAGGGTCATTCTCTGAAATGGTTTGTGATTGAAACCCATCATCGCAGAACGAGCACACGCAAAGGGAAGAAAAGAAAAGCCCTTGCTTCATGTGTCTATTTTTATTTTACTGGGCTTTATCAAAATCTCCCACTGAAGTGGCTAGCCCAGCAGGGCCAAGAGATCAAGAACATCTCAATAGCACGCAGCAGCTACTCTCCCCCGGTAAAAACACGGGTCCCTGGAAGCCCTCCACTTCCCGCCTCCCAGGACAATGCTTTTAATTAGCTGCGCCAGATTTCGCAGAGAACAAAAGCTCCCCACCCTCACAGGAAAAGCTTCTACAGGAGATATCTCGCTGGGGAAGCGCCAGGCACACCACAGGGAGAGGAGAACATACAGGCTGTTCCGAGCTCTGCAAAGAGACACAAACTGGATTCTCTAGGGAGTCTCAGAGGTTAGACCAACACATTTTCCCTCCATGTGACCACACCCCCCACGCCCCCCCAGATGGCCAACGTCTGAGGGCTTCACCTTCGTCTTCCCTGTCTCTGGCTCTGTTGGGGTAAGGAACCCCGGGGGTGGCAAAATAAACTTGAATAATCTTTAGAATCGAGCATCTGGGAAGCAGTGGGTAAGGATCTGGGAGTTTATTTCAGGTGACAGACATAGAGCAGGCCCCTATTTTTTCCCAGAGACTAATAATATTTCTGGAATGGAGAGGCTTGAATCATATGTCTCTTCATATCGCTGTGTGGGAAGTTTCAGTTATGAGCCCAACAATCAGAGAGACGATGGTTCTTTTAGGACTCGGTGGGGCATGGTGCAAAGGAATCTGGAAGCTGTTGGGGTGGGCGGGGGTGGGTGTACACCAAAAGGGAGCTTTGGGGGTGGCGGTGGGGACAGCTTCGCCTGAGCCTGTTTGGGGGAATAAAGAGGATGGGGCTAAAAGCGCTTCTTTCCACCCTTGTTTTTCCATTGAATGCTTTTTTGAAGAAAAAAAAAAAAAGAAAGAAAGAAACGGGGGGAAAAAAATCTCGTGTAAGTGCCTCTTCCTGAGTAAGCTCGTTGTCAGGAAAGGACAATCCACGCGCACTCCAGTGGTCTATTTTTGTGACCAGAGGCTCCAGGCCCTCCATCCAGACTCTTCCTTGCTCTGAAGGAAAGGAAACTGGGCGTGAGCCTCCTGTCCCAGGGAAGCGCGTGGTAGAACCTGTGTTGCCCGAAGGCGTATTCTCCATTTTAGGAAATGAGAGTACAGTGCAGCCTGCGGTGGGGTAAGCCCGAGGGCGGAGTCCATTAAAAAGGAGGGGGGCACTTTTCTTATATCATTCTTTAGGCAAACAAGCATGGAATTAGACTTTAATTAAATAAGGCTTAAGCGGCGGTGCTGTACAGCGCTCCTGCTGGTCATTGAAGTTTACTGTCATCACCGGCGTCTTGGCAACCTGTAGATCGGGACAGGAGGCTAGATCCGGGGGTTTTAAATTTTGACGTGTGGGCCTAATGAAAAGTCTTGAACATCAGCTCCCCAGGACATAAGGCTTCTTTGTACATTTTGCATATGTTCTGTGCAGGGACCCAAAGGATTTTTGTGTTTTCCCCTCTGTCTTGCCTTCATTCAATAAGTGTGAATCCAATCTAGGGAACGGGGTGGGGTTTGGTGTCCCCCCTGCCTCCCTCTGTACCTCCCTGGAGATTACCTGCTGCAAGGAACACAGGGATTTGAGAACAGGCAGTCCAGCAAGTGTGACAATCACATTTGCTAGGTTCTTGCTTCCTTCCCAGTGAAGATGACCTTAAAATAGAACTCCGTTTTGAAAGGGTTTCAAGGGAAACTGGTGAATATGGATGGAGGAAGGAAACCGGAAAGGTCCAATTAAAGGGAACGGCAGAGTCCTACGGATTTGCTTGTTTGTTAATGTTCCAAGGCAGCACTGACCCTGGCATAGGCAGGCCCTCCTAAGATGGGGACTTGATTAACAACGCCGCTCTTAACCCTTTAGTGCCCGGAGGGTTATTACTGAACACCCCAGTTGGAACAGGCTCCTTATATTCTGGGCCGGTCCACCGTGTGTGCCTCCTCACCCACTTACCCAGACTCGCTGCTTTTCTCTCAGTTCCTCAAATATGTTGCTTCCTCTTTTCCCTGGCCTTCAAGCATGCCTTCCCTCCCTCTGCTCCCAGCCCCTCTACTTGATGCTTCCACTGGAGAATTCTAGCTGTGCGAAGCCTCCTTTTTCCCTCCTGTACTTGGGGTGACCACAGACCCGGCTTTACCTGTCGTTTAGTACGCTACTTGGTAACTGCCTACTCATTTCCTGTCACCGCCCTGTAAACAGCTGAGGGCACGAAAGTCTTTGTCTTGTCTGCCGTTGTATTCCCAGGGCTTGGCGCCCGTTAGTGCAGTGCAAGCTTGTATTGAATACATGGCCACTATGCCAATATGAAAATTGATAGCTGATGATATTTAGGTAAGTACCTTCTGAAGCCCAAAGAAAGGGCCGTTGAGTTAGCCATTGGGCTGCCCTCACCTCTCTTTTCAGTTTGTCCCAAGGCCCTTTCCCTCCTAACCTCCCCACAATAATTGGCATGCATCTTGGTCTGCAATTGTTGCAGTCAGCTGGGGCTTGGGGCTCTTTGGTTAACAAAGACTGGAATCTATGTCTAATTTAGCCTATTAATTTGACAATTGCTTTCTATAAAGATGTCTATAGTTTTGCCTTATCTTTGAATTTTTTGAGAGTAGGAAGAATGTCTTCATTCTTCTTATAGTTAATGTTTCAGGGTATGCAATTTGTAAGTCTTTAAGGCCTCATTTTCCCTCGGAAATCAGATTTCTTCTAGGGCCACTGTGGGAATACATGCAGGGTATAGTCAGTGAGATGGCAACTAGACACGCTTCTGAAAGGAGACTGGTTCCAGCATGGGCTGGCATGCTGCTGCCCAGAACAACATGGGTGCCACAGCTTTGCTGGCAAGAGAGAATTGCTGGGAAAATGCTGTTCCAGGCTGCCCTCTAGTGATCCAAGGCACCACTAGGTCAGAAGCCCTTGAACTTCAGCAGGAAGTAAAATCACTGGGGAGAGGGAGGGTTGCTGAAACTATAAATGCCGTCCAATAGGATGCCACACCAGCTTGGAAGACCAAGTGTTTTCTTCATCAGCAGAACCTTCAGGGCTCTGCTGCTGCTGTCCTTCCTTCATCCTGCTGCAAAGGACTGACATAGTTGATCTGAGAACATACAAGCTCATTCTGATGTCCCTGGGCATGAATCACTCACTCTTCTTCACTGACATGTGTATGTGTCTGTGTCTGTGTGAAGAGAGAGAGAGAGAAAGAGAGAGAGAGAGAGAGAGAGAGAGAGAGAGAGAGAGAGAGAGAGAGAGAGAGCCAGCCCTTGGCATGCATACAAGACTATTCTTCACCAGACTTAGGGGGGAACTGGACCATTCAGCAAACATTTTAGGGAGAATTGCATCAGCCTCTCTCAGTGTTTGTACCCAGTCCAATGAATCAGTAATGAGGGGCAGCCCCAGCCCCTCTCCTTGTTTTATGCTCCATCGTACTTACCTCGATGGCCAGCATTGTCTCAGGGTTTACAAATATATCATACGAACGTCTCTAGAATCACTGGGAATAGGGCATTCTTTGTACCATCCAAACAGAAGTGGGAAGTACAGGACAATTGGCTCAAGCTAGGCAACAGCTAGGGTTCACTTTCATGCATCTGTGCTTGTATTCTGTTAAGTAAACTCACTGGCAAGGCAAACAAAGCAAAAGCCACATCTATCTCTGTTATGAAAAGGACCCATTCATACGCAGAAACGATGCTCACTGCAGCAAGGCAATTGTCTCTCTGAATCTCAATACATTTCTTCCTCTGGACAGTTTTAAAGGAAGGCTGTTGCTTTTACTTTGGGGCTGTCAGTACAATGAAATGCTCTCGGAGTCCTGCAACCTGATAAAGTACTCAGACTTGCAGCTCAGTACTTGCCTAAATCTTTGATGTATTTTCCATGTGCCGGTTGCACCTCATTGAGTTAGTGCAACGGTTAAATCATATTTAGTGGACATAACACTAGATTTGCACACTGCATTGAGCCCCTAGATATAAAAAGGAAGCCTAGGTAAGACTTGGTGCCCATCTTACTACAGGAGAGAGTCCAGAGGGCACTTTGTCTTTGATGCAATGTAATGCATGCCCTACAGGAAATATGAGCTGAGGGGTAGAATAGCACAAGACAATTATCCTCTCTGTTCCCAGGAACAAATTGAATAGACCAAAGCTATCCCGGATGCCTCTGATATTCTAATAATTGATGAACATTAGAATTTTCATGGGGATTGCCTAAAGTCACATCATTTGGTTTCAGATTTGCTAGGCCACCTCTTCTTCCATCGTCTCCCTCCCTGACAGTACTCCAGAAACAAGCCACCTCTGGGGAGGTGCCATCTGATTTCAGCTTGCTAATCGGCGTTTCCGGAAAGCTTTAAGCATAGACCCACAGAGCCCATAATGAGAAAGCTCATTAAAAGGCCGTCTAAAACGGTGAAACAGATTACACGCCCACCCTTTTCCTTTTGGTTTCCTCCTCTCCCTCCCAAACTGCAGCGCTAACTTGACAAGGTGACATGAGTCATCAGGTGGAACAGAGACCTTGCCACGCCACTCCAAACAAGCTGTCTCTGCCTCGCCGCCGCTGTGATGACATTTCTCTTGCTTCACTGCGGCAGGAAAATGTTGCCCGCAACAGCAGGAGGGCCGTGTACTTGTAATGATGGCCTTGGTAAAGCCTTTGATTGTGTGTATTTGGGTGGAACTTGAGCTTGTAATTGGCAAACGCACACACTGTCTGCAGCAGTCTCTCCCTCTTTAGAAAGCTTGTTTATCCCAGGGCAAGCCAAGGTTCCTTTTTTTTTTTTTTTTTTGGTGGGGGTGCATTTCCTGGAATGTTACTTCTGGATGGTAGGGAGTATTCATGGCTAACTCCGTGATAATGTCTTATTAGATCATTCCCTAGCACATTCTCCTGTGAGGAAACCTAATGCTGAGAGTTTCAGGAGGTAAGCTAGGCTTCCTGCCTCCTGGCTCAAAAGGAAATGATGGTGGTGCCTGTCTAGTGGAAGGAAAAGATGGGAAGTGTGAAAGGAAACCGCACGTACCAAACCCTCCACACCTGGTAAGTGAGCAATGTCTGTGGGGAAGAGGAAATCCTCTCACCATCTTGGCCCTTGACTTACAGGTGTCTTCGGTATTTGAGACTAAAATTCTTGTAACCTCGCTGGGTTCCATGTGCAGGCAGAGAGTCACAAGACCAAATGAGTGGCACCCTCCAATGGCTTGAGTCTAGGGAATTTGGCCAATACCTTGAAGCCTCCATGGCTGCCGTGTCCCAGGCACAGAGCCAGGCACTTGGAAAGCAAAACCTGAGAAATCACCACCTCTTTTCTGAAGTTTTTTCTACTTTTTTTCAGAATAAAGAAATGTTGGCTTATCATAACACCAGATGCTAAGTGCTTTAGTGACTCTATGCAGCAGTCACGAGAAAGTGGCTGAGAGAGAGGGACCGAGTATGTCTTTGAGGTTGAGAGAGACCAAGAGTTAGGAAAGGGTGCTCAAACCAGAAGCTGGAATAGGATTTTGAGGAAAAAGAATTCACTTAAGGAAAGGGATAAACAGACAGGTGCACATACGTGGTTGAAGGCATTGAGGGTGGCAGAGGGAACTGGAAGCATGACAGAACGGAACAGGCTGAGGAGAGCAAGCAGTGACTGGTTTCAGAAGCCACAAGAAGCCAGCCTTGATAGAGACTGACAAGTATCTGTGAGACTAGACAAACAGGACATCCTTGGGGACAGCAAGAACACTCTCAGTGGCACTTGGGATTGGCGCACGGTGGGGTGAGTGAATATAAGTGAAACCAACAAGTATATTCGAAAGGTTTATGGACTTGGCTGTGAGGAGATGTCTGTGAATGAGGTAAGAGTTTTTTTTTTTTTTTTTTTTTTTTTTTTTTTTAAGGTACTCATGTGCTGTGTGGAAGGAGGCTGTGGAGAGAGAGGAGTCAATTTACAAGGGCAAGGTGGGATTAATGGGGTTAATTCCTAACAGTCTGAGGGGTTAAGTGAGATTCCTGTGGAGAAGGCTTTTCTTAAGGATAACCACACCTGTGAAGGATGATTATCCTGCTGTTGAAATAACAGCCCCTCTGCACCCTCGCAGGGCATTTGAGCTTGCTTATCTCTTGGCGGCTGAGATAAGCGAATCTTGCTCGGGACAGCCTTTGTGTGTGTGTGTGTGTGCACATGCTCCTTTCCCGGTTCCTCCTGCCGCCACTTCAGGCAGCAGAGCCCCCGAGAACCGCTTGAGCCCTCCTTGACATTTCTTCCTGCCAAACAACACAAGGCACTCGGTCCCCTGGGTCACAACAGGAAGCTGGGGCTTGATAAGCAAGACCCGATTAAGGAGAGGACAGGAGCCTCCCCGTTGTTATTAGGAAGTGGGATTAACATCTAGACCTCTTGGGAACTTTGCTTTCCCGGTTTATTAGCTTTTTATCAGTGAACTGGGGAGCCTGGGCTGGGGGGGGGGGCACATAGACTGTCCTCCCACATCTCAATTTAGGAACTAAAGTCCCCCCACCAGGGCCAAAAATTGTCTGTTTTGTTCATTGTTGGGTTCCCGTTTGTCTGGCACATGCTGGTGTTTAACGAATGTGTGTTAAGTGAATCACTCCCTCCATTTATGTTCCCACCGATTTGAAAGGAAAGGTTTGTAGACTACAGGCCAACCATCAAGATTTGTGTAGATAAACAGAGATACAGAGCAATCAAAATAATTTTAAGAAGTAGATTCTGTGCCAGGCATTTTCCATATGAAAGATCTGTGATCAGAGTCATTTCATAAATGTGGAAGCTGAGATTCAGGAGAGGTCACTTGGTTGAGATGTAGGCTGGAAAGGGATGCCTGACTCTAAAATTTATACTCGTTCTCTCCCAGCCCCTTTTCACTGTTCTTTGGCTCTACCCACCTTGGACCACCTTGAACTTTCCATATTCTCCTATATGCAATCCCTTACCCAGGCTGTGTCTCCTGACTGGCTGTGTCTTCTGACTGGCTAATCCTGTTAGAAACAGGGGACAATTAACCTTTCTCTCTGGTCCTACAGCCCCCACTATACCCACCTTTGCGCTTCACTTTGCTAGATGGTGAGACAATGTTTTTGGCCTTTCGAGACAGGATTTCTCTGTGTAGCCCTGGCTGCCCTAGAGCTCGCTCTGTAGACCAAGCTGATGTCACTGCTGCCCGGTTACCTGGTGAGACTCTCAAGGGCAAAGAGTGTGTCTTCTGAGCGAATCTAGCTGTATACTTGCTTCTGTGTCCTAATCCTCACGACCTCTACCTGAGGCAGAGGCAGCTGTTCTTAAGCCTGCTTTATGTACGAGGGAGTGGAAGTTTCGAGAAATTAAACTACATTCCCAAGATTACAACGAGGGAGTAGCTAGGCCAGGGACCAAATGCAGGTGTGACAAATCCCACAACCCAAATTCCTTTACTTCACTGAGCAATTCTTAGAATTATCTGTATTTCTCGCAGGTTGGCCGTGGGGATAGAGAGGAACACCGACCTGAACAGTGAGACTAGAGAGCTAATGCAGCATTGTAAACATTTCCTAGGGGTGGGTGAGGGAGGGCACGTGCAATGGGAGAATTTCCCTCCCCTGGGGAATGCGGAAACTGAACAGTTTTCATAAAGTTGCTAGGACGTTTGAGAATTTGTTCACTGGTTCCACAGTGACGGCTCCAGTTGGAAAACAGTTGTTTCCCGCAGATGCTGGTGGTGAACTTTGGGGAGATGACTGTCCCCACATCCTGGGTCATCATTGCTTCTAAGTGCTTCCACCTACATGCCAAGAATTTAGCCCAAATGCCTGCTGGTACCTGCTTAAGTCACAGCTTGTAACCAGGCAACCCAGTCGGAGCCTTGTTCTAGTAATCGTGTTGCGCATCCCTGTGTGTGTGTGTACTCACACTTTTAAATCTTACACAGTCTGCTCTGACATGAAACCAATGCACTTTCAAGCTTATGGCTTTATGGACCGGGACGGTTGCTCCTATGTGCTAGCATTTCTTCCTGTTCTTGTCCTTCAACTGCGGGCATCCCCGGAGGGCCACTTTCACTTTATTCTTTTCTTCGGGGGAATTATTCTCTTTTCTGGGCCTGAGAGACTGTAAAATTCCTATAAAACCAAGCTGAAGACTCCAAGCCGAGCATGGCTTTACAGTGCATTGTATAATACCTTCTTTGTCTACTCCAGAGGGCATTTGGGGGAAGCACGGTGGGTGGCTGGAGATTGTTGGAGGGGCTCTGGCAGGCAATTAGGGCGATGCTAAACTGCTCGGTTTCCTAAATGTGTAGCCTTGGGCAAGCTACTTAACCCCCTTCAGCCTGTATTCCCCGACCCATAAAAGAGTGGGGAAAAATAGCATGCTAGTCTTCCGCTATCTACGACCATTGTGAGGGTTAATGACATCATGTAAAAGCACTTGGTAACTGCTCTGCTATGAGAAACCAACAAGTGCTCTTTCTAACACTGACTGTCATTGCTCTCGATGTTAATGGTGAAGCTGTTTGGGTGACAGTAACTTGAAACCTATGAAACACCGTGAAAAGGTGAAATATGGATGACGATGAAGAAGATGTACATGTGGAGAAATGAGACCCAGGCTGAATGGTAACCAGAGCAGCACACAGGAAAAATCTGATCCTAATGCTGTCTTTCCCTGCCACCACCCAGCAATGAGACCTTGGGCCACATCCCACTTACTCTGTTTCTTACAAATGAGGCAGTTTAATGAGAATATCTTTTTTGTTGTCATTATTTTTTGAGACAGGGTTTTGCTGTATTCCTGTGTGTCGAGGTTGGCCTTGAACTCACAGAGATCCTCTTGCCTCTGCCTTCCAAGTGCTGGGACTATCCTGAACTCCATCTCAGGCCAGAAATCCTGATTCCATGGGTGGTGGAAAAAATCACTTGCATAGCAAACCTTCGATTATTCCTGGGATGGAGAAGTAGTTCCTGGCCATTCCTCGGATCAATGTCAAAGCACATCTCTGAAGCTGATAAACACTAGCTCCCTTGGAGTGATCAGAATTCATGTCCTGGGGAAGAGTACTGAAAAGGCAAACTCTGCCTCCACATCTCAAGCATTTTGGAGGACATCACAAGATGATAATTCATATAACTATGATAGCAATGCTGAACTAGAATAAATGAAGACTAAATTATGCCCAGTAGCCATAAACTCAGGTAAGGAATTATGTGCAAGAACCCTTAAAACTGGGGTCGGAATGATGGGGTCAGCAGTTAGGAGCATTTACTGTTCTTTGAGAATTCCATCCCCAGCAACTACAGGGCTTATAAATGCTCTGACTCCCTCTTCTGGCCTCCATGGATTCTTGCATATGTTGTACATAAATGCATGGACATACACACACACACACACACACGGATAAATAAATAATAATAAAGCCTAACAAACAAACACCTTTGGGATTCATGGCTTCAGTTATGTGGTGCCTGCAGCTTTCCTAGACAGCTTGTAGAGCTCCTTGTTTGCACCCTCTCGACATTCACTGGGTATTTGCTATGTGCTAGACATGGAGGTGAACTCGGAGGCAGCAAAGACAGCCTCTGTTTTCAAGATGTGTTACTGGATAGCACATTTTTGCTATGGAGGATCCTTGTACATTCCGAACACTGTCCTGTACTGAGATTATATTGCTTGTCTACTATTCTGTGAAAACAGAGAGGTTTGTGTATCCAACTTTGGCTTGCTTCTTCATCCCCAGGCCTCCGGCAGCTCCTGGATGTTAAATATTATCTCTCCGTGTGATTTGCAGCAGAAGGAAGAATCATCTGTTACTCTTTTACTTCCCTAATGAGCCCTCAAGCTGGTGTGCAGGGCAGCAATGGCTCTCCTGCCTCTTTGGAGAAGACGAATGATGGTTTGGATTTAACTGCTTGATGTTAATCTCCTTCAGGACTCAACTTTTATTCTTCTTGTTTCTTCGTTCTGCCTCACTCCCAAATAAAACTAAATAACCAGGACAACCAGAAACAATAGCTGAAAGTAGACAGCAAGGTGTGGTGGCAACACCTTGATGGGCAGGCTAGATGTTTCCTTTGCTACCATGGTAACTACTACTAAACAGCCTGCCTTGCTGTTGACTGCTCTCTGTAAATGTGAAACTTCTTTTACATACAAGTGCTCAGACCAACTCAACTACCTGAAATACTTTCAACATCTTTCAAGACTCTTCTTAAATAGACGCCTACTAATTTCTTCAGATTGTTTTATAAATGTTGAATGCAGTATTGAGAAGCTTCATTATACTCAATGATCTTCATATTTTCTGGGATTGGTAGAATATTGTGAAAACAATAGTAGAACATTTTTCTGGGGCTAGGACAATGTCTTGGTGAGTAAAGGCGCTTGCTGTACAAACATGAGGACCAGAGTTTAATCCCAACACCCTCCTAAAAAGCCAGGAGTGGTCCTGGGTGTGCTTTTCTAAGCCTAGTGCTGAGGGAGATGGAGACAGGAGGATCCCTGGGGCTTGCTTAGCACCTCCTCTAGGGCCAGTGAGGGGCCCTGCCTTGAAGGAATAAAGCAGAAAGTGAAAGATCAATACACCCACCATCCTCCTCTGACCTCTGAGTGAGTACAGGCATGTTCACTCGTATGCATACATGAACATACCACACATGTGTTCCTGCTATCATATACTTGCACATAAAAACATTTCCATTAAAGTACTTAATTGAAAATATAAAGAGAGGGGGCTGGAGAGATGGCTCAGAGGTTAAGAGCATTGCCTGCTCTTCGAAAGGTCCTGAGTTCAATTCCCAGTAACCACATGGTGGCTCACAACCATCTGTAATAAGATCTGGTACCCTCTTCTGGCCTGCAGGCAGACATGCAGGAAGAACACTGTATAGATAATAAATAAATAAACCTTTAAAAAAAAAAAAAAGAAAAGAGCCGGGCGATGGTGGCGCACGCCTTTAATCCCAGCACTCGGGAGGCAGAGGCAGGCGGATCTCTGTGAGTTCGAGACCAGCCTGGTCTACAGAGCTAGTGCCAGGACAGGCTCCAAAGCCACAGAGAAACCCTGTCTCGAAAAACAAAAAAACAAAACAAAAAAAAAAAAAAAAAAAAAAAAAAAAAAAAAAAAAAAAAAAAAAAAAAAAGAAAAGAAAAAGAGACGACACTTAAAGTTGTTTCTAATTATCTGAAGAATTAATACTAGATAACTGAGTCCTCATTCAACAATTCTTTAGGTACACATCTATTAAATACTTAAAAGTGTCAAGCATTATACAAATACTGTAAATATAAATAAGATTAAGAAATGTTGCCAGGGCTGGGTGTGGTTGTGTATACTTTTAATCCCAGCACTCTGGAGGTACCAGTTGGAGCTCAAATTGTTTGTTTATTTAATACTCAGAACAAATGATTCTGGTTACATCACAAATTTGAGATTTCTTGTTGACTGTTTTTTGGCAACTATAACTTTTTCCCCCTAGGTGCTAGTGACCAAGCTCAGGGCCTCACAGGCTTGGTTGGTGCTCTACTACAGAGTTACACTACTAACCTAAGAAGGCCATTTGGTGGTGACATTGCATTTCTCCACAATTCCTGGCTTCTTTCCATTTTTTTTTTTTTTTTGCATTGCTGAGGATTGAACCCAGGGCCTCCAGCATGCCAGGCAAGCGCTGGGCCACTGAGCTACATCTCCAGCTCCTGGCTTCATCTTATATGCTTGGTGATTAGCAGTTTACAAAGGGTTTGCATGTCTGTCTTATTGGAAACACAGGTTTTGAGACATTTTACCACGTTCTGGACATTGTTTCCCTTCTGTTTTATGTATGTGAAGCTAAAAGTTCCCAGTAAATGTTGTAATGACAGTGTCCTCTACTACACACCTGAGATGGATATTTGGTCTTGGAGGTCTCAACCATCAAAGCCTCTAGGCCATAGTCTCAGAAATGCATTCTTACTTCAGTTTTGCTTTTCAATTGCTGTTCGTTCATGTTCAGTGCCTTCTCTTTATGGAAGAGTTAATTGAGGGCAAGAACCATTAAGGAAGGGGTCAAAGAAGAGGTAGTATTGGGTTTCAATCTGTGACCTATATACTCTTTGATCAGCTGTCTTTTAAAGACACTATGGTGTCAATAAATTCTATTTATCCAATGGTACAGTCTCCCCAGTATATCACATACCTCTCAGATAGTGCTGCTATATATTTGGTTACTGTTGCAAGTATGTCTAACCAGTTTATTTTTAATATGTAATATATATTTAGTATATAATAAAAACAAATTTATGTAATATTTATAGAATTATTTAATAATAAATAAAAAATATATAATATATACATATTTATTGTGTGTGTACATATGTCATAAGGCTAGCATTTGGAGTTCAGAGGACAGTTTTTGGGAGTAGGTTCTCTCCTTCCACCATGCGGGTTCTGGAGACTGAATTCAGTTGTCAAGCTTGATAACAAGCACCTCTAACCATTCAGCCATCTTCCAATTCCTAACCAGTTTTATATGATATTTCATATATACAATAATGTTGTTTTTAATTCTTCCGGGGTGTACCTGTGCACCTAGGGATTGTGTGGTCACTGGATCACATTTACTAGATGTTAAACCTCATATAAGCAGGCCTTTGGAACATGAAAACCATTGAGTTTTGATTTCAGTTTCCTCATTAATTTATATTTTGAGACATGCTTTAACTATGTAGCCCTGACTGGCCAGGAATTGGCTATGTAGACCAGGCTGGCCTCAGATTTATGGAGAGTCATCTCTCTGCCTTCTTCTGAGTGATGGGGTTAGAGGCGTTTGTCATCATGTTCACTTATTTTTATTTTTACTTGAGACAGGGTCTCACTCTGTAGCTCGGGCTGATTCGAATGTTAGACTTTTTTCTTGTCTCTGTCTCCTGGGTCCCTGGAGTACAGGCGTGTGCCCAGCTGGCTTCTGTCTAATTGGACATTCTCTTTGGATTTGCTTAGGATCCGTTAACACCAGATTGTTAGCAACAGTTTAGTTTTATCATAATTAATCCTGTGTGAGAAAATTAGTGGCAGGGACCCTAGCAAGGCGTTTGAATGCAGACATCAAAGGATTCACCTTAGTACTTCTTTCTGTTAGAGAACCCTGGAACTACTGCAGAAACTTCTTCTAGCTTCCAAATACGGATTTTGTTGCTGCTGTTGTTTAGTTTTTCAAGACAGGGTTTCTCTGTGTAGCCCTGGCTGTCCTGGAACGCGCTCTGTAGACCAGGCTGGCCTCCAACTCACAAAAATCCACCTGCTTCCGTGTCCCCCCTCCAAGGGCTGGGACTAAAAGGTTGTACCACCACCACTTGGCGCTGAATACAGATTTTACATAGTTCCAGCACCCAGGAAGCAGAGGCAGGAAGATCACATCTTTTAGGCCAGCCTGCTTAACACAGCGAGTTCCAGGGCATTGAGAGCTACATAGTTAGACTGTCGTCTCCAAAAAAAAAAAAAAAAAAAAAAAAAAGTTAATCTGAGGTAATCGAATCATTTTCCTCATGCTTCCTTTTTGTTTTTCCGCACCGAGGACGGACTCCAGGGCTGTGCGCTCCGTGGTCTAGCCTTAGAAGCAGGCTGCAGCTGCTGGCCCCCGGGCGGACAGAGAGAGCCCCACCCGCTGGGTCGCAGGTCGTCCGGTCCTCGGGGCGCGTCCAGGGACGCCTTTCCGCTCTCCCCCGGGCTCTTCCTGCCACGCGCTGGCCACGCCCCTCACGAGTTTCAGCTAGTCATGGCGGCGCGGCTGTGTGCACAGCACCTCCTTTCGACGTGGCTCTACAGGTGCAAGCCCGACTCTTCCCCAGAGCCCCCCAGTACCGGCCCCCGGGTACACCCGAGAAAACCAGCCCCGTTTTCTTCTTTGCAGGCGAGCCGCGCAGAGCCAAGGCCGGCACTACCGCGCCGCACTCTGCTCCGAGTTGAAGCGTCCCCTGGTCATTGAAGAGGTGGCTTCCCGCCCTGTCGGGCCACAGGAGGTAGGGTGACAGACATTGACCCCTGGATGCCTCCATGTACGGTTCAAAATCTCCGTCTATCTCGGCCACACAGTAGATGGCTTCCTGCCGCAGTCAAGATCCTAGTTCCCAAGCATAGGGGGTGACCCGGAGGCTAGAGCGCATCCACTCTGGGCTGGAAGATCAAGCCCTTTCAAGGTTCACAGAAAGGCCAAAACTGTCAGGAAGCAGTCTCTCAAAACTCATGTATAGGCTCCTTTCCAAAACTCCAGAGCAGTTGCCTTAGAAACAGCATCTGATTTACACACGGCTTTACATAACAATACAGATAAAAGGACCCTTATCCTTTGCTTAGCCCCTCGTCAGCATCAAATTATCTGCCCTTCCCACTCTCCCAAACCCCAATCTAGTGAATACATGCCCGGGCCCCTCTGAAGCCCTGCAGTAATTTGGTATTTTTTTCCTGTGTGGTTTCACCAGATAGGTGAAAGCCACCTTGGCTTTGCCTAGGGACCACAGTGGTGACAGTACGTGACAAACACACAGTGAAGGATGCAGAACTTGAAACAGGGTGGAGCCGGCCAGTGACTTCACGCTAGGGATCGCTGACAGGAGGCAGAAATGCAGCTGCAGCCCTAAAGGTCACCAGAATGGAGGCTGTGGTTAAAATGGATTGCTTGGAAGAGCATGTGATAGCAGTTTCTCCCGACTCACGTGCCCAGAGCTCCTCTTGAATCATTCCTTTCTGGGGGAATTGGTGCTTTTTTGGTTTTGTAACACACCACATAATCCAGACTGACCTTGAGTTTAGGATCTTGCACCAGCTTCCAGAGCACAGAAATGCCTCACCACTCTTGGCTAAATTGTTCTTAAAACCAAAATGGAGTGCGTTGAGGACCTGTGAGTCAGTAACTACTCCAGGGCTGGGGAGTTAGCTCGAGAGAGCCGTATTTACACTATTGTTATTCCAACATTAAATCCCTGGAGTTTGGAATGAAATCTGGCAGCAGCACCTGCCTAAAGAATAGAGAAATGCTGTGGGCGGTGGTGGCGCATGCCTTTAATCCCAGCACGCAGGAGGCAGAGGCAGGCGGATCCCTGTGAGTTCGAGGCCAGCCTGGTCTACAGAGCAAGTTTCAAGAAAGCTATTACACAGAGAAACCCTGTCTCGAAAACCAAAAGGAATTGAGAAATGAATGCTTTTTGTGGATGAAAAATGGCTTCTAACCACCCTGCCACCTCTATACTAAACTTAAACAAGTAAATACTATTGGTTTGGAATTCTGACTGGCATCTTCTGGGATTCCAGGGTCTGTTGGGATATGTTCTCTAGTGAGTACGGGTGTTATCTGGGCCTGTTCAGACAGATTGCTGAGCCTTTACTTCCCGCGTATGATTCAGCATGGGGTGTGGCCTGAAAGTCTGAATTTTTTACTTTCTTTCTTTTTCTTTAGACAGTTTCCTATGTATCCTTGGCTGACCTGGAATTTACTGTGAAGACCAGGCTGGGCTGGAACTCACAGAGATCTGCCTTGCTCTGCCTTCTCAGTGCTATTATTAAAGGCACATGCCTCCACACCTGCTGAAGTGTGAGTTTCTAAGAAATCCCCAGGGGATGCTGAGGACCAACTACCTTTTGAGACTCACTGGTTCCCCAGAAAGCCTAGAGCAGTGGTTTTCAACCTGTGAGTTGTCACCCCTTTGGGGGCCAAACGACCCTTTCACAGGGGTCTCCTATCAGAGATCCTGCAGAGCGGATGTTTACATTACAGTGCACAACAGCAGCGACATGACAGATAGGAAGTAGCAGTGCAACAGTTCTGTGATCGAGGGTCACCGCCACATGAGGAACTCAATTAAAGGGCACAGCATCGGGGAGTTGGAGACCCACTGGTTTGAGAACTCCTGGCCACGTCGCTGCTGGTCTGCTCCGTGACAGCTTTGCAGAGAGCATAGAAGACAGGGCTCTAGGCTGGCCTCCAGGATTCCGGCTTCTTGAGTTCAGACCGTAGTTGTCTATGCTTAGACCCCCTCAGTGGCATCCTGTTGTTCCTAGTACAAAGTTCACAGCTGCAAATCTCGGTGTAGTGGAGTGCGCTCACTCTCACGGCCTTGTCTCTTTCTCCACTTCGTGTTCTAGGTTTTTCTTTTGTCTCTGATACAGGACGCTCACACCTGTCATTCACTTTTATTTGTGCCAAACTTTCACCTCCTGGTCTGAATCATTGTTTCTTTGCTTTTATTAGCTCAAGGGTTATGCTCCTAGTTTTCTTGGCATTCCTCAAGGGGTCACATACCCTCATGTGTGCTTTCTCCTATCTTATTTTACATGAGCCAGGCATGATGGTTGAGGTTTATAATTCCGGGAAGATTTCAAGTTTGAGGCCAGTCTGGGCTACCTCGTGAGACTCATTTAGCTTCATTATTCTTTAGTTGGTGCCTATACTTTTAGGTCCACAGAAGCCTTAGTTTTGTCCATTTTGCCTTATAATACTCTGTCTGGCTTTTTGTTCAGTACCTGGCATATGGCTGTCATTCATTCAGTAACCCTTTCTGAGTTAATTGTTACCAAATGAACTTTGTCTCTGTTTTGTTGTTCTGTTTCCTTTGCAGGTCAGAGTTGATGTTCATTTCTGTGGCATTAACTTTGCCGATATTCTGGTCTGCCGTGGCCAGTATCAGGAAAAACCCCCTCTTCCCTTTACACCCGGTGAGTACAGGGGGACCAATCTACTACTTCAGGAAAGGGAGATTCTGAGGGTTTTCAGAGCCGCGTGCATCTTCTCAGACACTACTCCCCGCCCTCCGCCAGGCTTGACTAGTGAGGGAGGTTTTTGTTACATACACCATCATCACTGTTAGAGTCACTACCTCGTGACACTCCCCCTCTCCCTCCCCAGGCCTCAGTACTCAGTATTGTATCCCCAGCTTAGCATTGCTCTGGTTTGTTTATAGATGGATGACACTCAGTGGTTTAGCTAGATTGTCAGTTGCTGTGATAAAGCAATGACCAAAATCAACCTGGGGAGGAAAGAGTTATTTGGCTTAACAGTTAGTACAGGAACTGAAGCAGAAACTGTTGAGAAGGTTGCTTGCTCTTAGGTGCAGCTTTTCTTATATTACCTAGGCCCATCTACCCAGAGCCGGGACCACTCACAGTGAGCTAGACCCTTCTGCATCAGTTAGCAATCAGGAAAATGCCCCACAGACATGCCCACAGGCAAATCTGACTGAGGCAAGCCCCTAATTGAGAATCCCTCAGTACTTCTGGGCTGTGTCAAGGTGACAGGCACAGCTAGCTAAGGACATTCCCTAACTACTTTCAAATGAATAAATGGGCAGCCCTTTCGATGTTGTGTTCACCAGAATCCTGTTGTTAACCCTAGTTATCCCTTTGCCTTCTTGGTGTTGCCTCCATTTTATATTTTCACTGAAGGATCATAAACACGCTTGCAGCTAAGACCTGTATACTCATCAGCCCAAGCCCAAAGGAGCTCAATGTCAAAGGCTCAAAAAGAAGAGGAAGGCCTGGCGTTGGCGGCACACGCCTTTAATCCCAGCACTGGAGGCAGAGGCAGGTGGATCTCAGTGAGTTCGAGACCAGCCTGGTCTACAAGAGCTAGTTCCAGGACAGGCTCCAAAGCCACAGAGAAACCCTATCCAAAAAACCAAAAAAAAAAAAAAAAAAAAAAAAAATAAGAGGAAGTAAAAGCCCAAGTGTATCCTAGCAGCCCACTGTCTGACTTCCATCACACTCTCTGCTGGTTACTTTTAGATCATTAACACACAGATAAAAGACTGTTTTTTGTTGTTGAAGTTATTTAAGGAGATCTAAGTAGAGTTTAGTGTGTTTGGAGCACTTGCATATTTTATATAGATAAATATAAAGATTATAGTGATTGCATGATTGCAACACAGCTGTTATGTTTGGGGTTTTTGGTATTGTGTCTTAATACCAGAACCATTTCCTTCTCCTTGTATTTGCTGAAAGAATAGATCAGAGGAAGATGTCACAATTAAGTTATTCCCTGGCAGAGCAAGTAGGAAATGCATAGCTATTAGGTTCAGGAATTTCAGAGCTGGCTGGGTGGTGGTGCGTGCCTTTAATACCAGCACCTGGATGTCGGAGACAGACTCTGTGAGTTCAAGACCAGTCTGGTCGACAGAGTGAGTCCCAGGATAGCCAGGACTACACAGAAAAACTCTGTCTCGAAAAATAAAAAAATAAAAAAAACCAAACCAAACCAAAAATAACCCTCCCCAAAACAAAACAAAAACTAACAAAAAAAACAAAGAAACAAACACATAAATAAAGGAAGAGAAATTTCAGAGGTGGCTGAAGAAAGGGAGACACGACACTAATTCATCCTGTTCTGAGCTAAGTACTGTCTGAATAAACATAGGTCATGTCCTTGAGGCCCTCTCAGAGCTCAGCAAAGGAGACAAGACAGCAGATAAATATAACTTGGTGATTGTAGTTGGGGTTGTATAGGAGCCCGGTGGCCCTGCGATCAGGGTCAAAAGTACCTGTGTACTGCGTGCATATTCATGAATGACCTAGGTGGAGAGTGGGGCAGCTGTAGTTTATGTGTTGAGACGATGAAACCTTACGCTCATTATCCTGTGTTTTGAGTACCACCTTTTACCCTTTGGGCATTCAAAACTTAATAGCTCCCAAGAGCAGATGAGGGGCCCTGTTGATCAGAGTTTTCCTATCTCCAGGGTGCTGGCTTCAAAGGTAAACCTAATGTTTAACTGTTCCAGGGATGGAGATTTCTGGGACTGTCCTGGAGACAGGAAAAGGTGTCACCACTGTGAACAAGGTAAACTGGTTAAAACCCCAGACTGTGTGTAGCTGTGAGAATGTGCTCATTTCGTTTACACCCATCTCGCTTCTCCTGGCCTTGGCCGTGTGACCAAAGGAACTCAAGACAGAAGGCAAAGAACGAATTCTGAATGAGGAGGTGGGGAGAGTGGGTGGAAGTTTCTGGCCTTATTAAACTATTACGAATATAAGACAACACTTGATCTTCAGTTACTGAAGGAATAAAGAGCTTGTTTTTTTTTTTTTTTCTTTTTTTTCTTTTTGGATAAAGGATTTTTAAGTTTGAGTCTCAAGTGAAAAAAATAATCAGGGATTCTAATTCTTACCAACTTTCCTTCCTCGACTCCCCGGTGTCTAAAATGTGCTCCTATTGGCTTGGTAGCTTGGTATTGAGAGAATTGCCATGTTTTCAAACCAGAAATGAACTCTGAGTAGATATTAAGGCCAAGCCATGTCTTCTGGCAGAGATGTGTGTCTTGGAACATGGGCCAAGTACATGTGTTCTTTCCCTCCAGGGAGATCGGGTTATTGGAGTTTGTCCTAACCTGAACGCTATGGCCGAAGAGTGTGTCATTGACCAGAAGGTATAGCTGCCTCTCGGCACTCATGGACGCATAGATTTCCTCTTTGGTTTTCGGTTTCCATGTCTCTCTTCCTCACTTCGCCCTTCTTTTGTGTTTGTATCATTATAGCTTGTTTCTAGCCAAACATTTTTTATCTCCCTTCAAATGCTAACTAAACTTCTGTTTTGGTGTGACAGCCCTGGCACAGAGTTTTGCTTGTTTATTTTTTTCAGTGCCTGAACAACTGGCTGGCCATTTATTTGGACCCTTTTTAGTGACAGGTGGTTGAAAAACTGGTTTAACGCATTGAGTTTGATATCATGGGTTTGTTTTCCTATAAGCATATGAAGTGGTCTGCACTAGGAACAGGGTCGCCCCAATGGGGTGAGCAGGATGTGAATGGTGCCCCCTAGCGGGGCCGTTTTATAAGAATCCCATCCAGTTTTAGGGAGGTACGATTTACATAACACACAGTTTACCTGTGACCTCATAGTAATCCGGAGTCTGTTCTCCTTTAGTTGGCTCCTTTTTTGAGCAGATGCCAGCCTCAGGGGTTGGAAGTCTCTTACGCCCAAGTCCTAAACTCACCCCGGCATGCTTGGTCCTGATCTGTACTCCTTAATAGGTGATAATAGACATGTGTTTCCCATTGCAAATTACTCACCAATCGCATCGAAATGTGTATTGAACAGCTTCGGTAACCAGGCACACATTTCCACAAATGCTGTTATTTCTTTGTGTAGACCCTGTGGCGGATTCCAGAAAGCGTCTCTCTACAGGATGCTGCAGTCCTACCGGTATCTTATGGCACAGCTATTTTGGCTTTAGAGCATCGGGCCGGCACCCAGCCCGGGTAAGGACTATGTAGGAGGCAGAGGGTTAGGTGGTTCCTTTTTCTGATGTTAGCAATGCCTGACAGGACTTTGCCTGAAGCCCAGCCTGGTGGTGCACTTAGTGTTCCTAGCATTTGGGAAGAGAGACAGGGGGATCAGGAACCCAAGGCCATTCTCAGCTGCAGAGTGAGTTAGGTGCCAGTCTGAGCTACATGAGACCCTGTTTCAGAGCCAAACCAAACCCCAACAAGACAGCATTATCCTACCTCTTCGTTCCTCACCTTTCCCCCTCATTCTCCCCCCTCACCTTTCCCCAGGCTTCTCTTCAGCTTAAATTCCTTTAAGGTGAGGAAAGTCAAAGAAGAGACAGTCTCTCGATACTGGGGACTGGCTGTGGACCTTCCTTCTGCCTCGGAGTGCTAGAACTTAGAGTATGAATTTGGAAAAGCAGATCTCTTGAACCTGACCACTCTGGGGATCACTTTATAGGAATACATCAAGTCCACAGAGTTGGCTTATTTTATTCTATTTTATTTTTGAGACAGGGTCTTGCTATGTAGTTCAGGCTGGCCTGGAACAACTTATATAGCCCAGGTTAGCTTCAAATTTAAGAGCTTCATTCTCAGCCTCTGAGTGCTAGGATCACAGGTCTGTACCATTATTCCTAGGTGGGACCCGGTTTATTTAAATTCACTTCCTGTGTGAGGCTTATGGTATGTGTTTCTATGAGGCTTGGTTGGTTGTGCCAAGCAGGATACTCTATCTATCTATCTATCTATCTATCTATCTATCTATCTATCTATCTATCTATCTATCTATCTATCTATATTTGGTTTTCAAGACAAGGTTTTTCTGTGTTACCCTGGCTGTCCTGGAATTCACTCTGTAGACCAGGCTGACTTCGAACTCACAAAGATCCACCTGCCTTTGTCTCATGAATGCTAGGATTAAAGGTATATGCCACCACTGCCGGCTCTGGATATTTTAAATTTAAAAGTTCTAAGCCGGGCGGTGGTGGTGCACGCCTTTAATCCCAGCACCTGGGAGGCAGAGGCAGGCGGATCTCTGTGAGTTCGAGGCCAGCCTGGTCTAGAAGAGCTAGTTCCAGGACAGGAACCAAAAAAGCTACGGAGAAACCTTGTCTCAAAAAAAAAAAAAAAAAGTTCTGCAATCTTCCTTTTATATTTGGGAAACTGGCTCTCAATCAGTTCACAGCGCTGGCCTTCAGAGTTGCTCCATCCGGTAGCTTCAGTTGAACAGTGTCTAGTCCATGACTACACTGCAGTGGGACAATGGTCTGGACCTTGTCACCTGTATTTTAAATAAATGCTGATTGGCCAGTAGTCAGGCAGGAAGTATAGGCAGGGTGACCAGGCAGGAAGTAGAGGCAGGATGTTGAGAATTCTGGGAAGAGGAAAGATTCAGTCTGCAGTTACCACCCAGACACAGAGGAAGCCAGATACAGAGCAAGCAAGAAGTGACTGCCTTACCAAAAAAGGTAACAAGCCACATGGCTAACACAGACAAGAATTATGGACTGGTGTAAGTTATAAGAATTAGTTAATAAGAAGCCTGAGCTAATGGGCCAATCAGTTTATAATTAATGTGGACCTCTGTGTGATTATTTGGGACTAAAGGGCTGTGGGTGGTGTGGGACTGGGTAGGACAGAAAACATAC
This sequence comes from Alexandromys fortis, assembly GCF_014885135.2. Taxonomy (NCBI): domain Eukaryota; kingdom Metazoa; phylum Chordata; class Mammalia; order Rodentia; family Cricetidae; genus Alexandromys; species Alexandromys fortis. The sequence continues at coordinate 11,678,394 of NW_026067905.1, read as the reverse complement.
CACCTTCTAACATCAGACCATGTTTAGTTGAGAATAGTTACGGGATGACATGAGGCATGCGTCAGTGTGGTCGCTCAGAGGAGCAGCCGCTACTGCCGTGAGACAGGCTATCCAGAGAGATTGAGAGACCTCTTCCTGGAAACATCTTTAGAACTAGACAGAGTTAGCATTGATCCTGAAGTCACGTACATATCCCACCCCTTCAGGCTGGAGGATAGAGTAACATGAAGGTTTGAATGCTCTTTAAAATGCCCTCATCTGTGTTCCTGGGATCTTAGCGTGCATGAGCTTTGAAGGTTCCTGCAGTAATACTCGTCTTCCCTCGGCACAGAGAAACTGTTCTAGTAACGGCAGCCTCTGGAGCCACAGGCCTTGCGGTGATCGATGTGGCGACAAATGTTCTCCGGGCCAAGGTATGCGTGTGTTAGAGTATCCCTTAAAAATTAACTCCAGCCGGGCGGTGGTGGCGCATGCCTTTAATCCCAGCACTCAGGAGACAGAGGCAGGCGGATCTCTGTGAGTTTGAGACCAGCCTGGTCTACAGAGCTAGTTCCAGGACAGGCTCCAAAGCCACAGAGAAACCCTGTCTCGAAAAAACCAAAAAAAAAAAAAAAATTAACTCCAGTGTTTAGGCATAAAAGACATTAATTCACTTATCAAGTGTCCTGGGAAGGGCACCGGGACACACAGTACTTAGAGGATGGTCTTGCCATCTGTGTGCTTTCCCACTAAGAGGAGACCTAGAGTGTACCACTGGGCCTTGAGGTACTGGAACCTGGCAAGGGCTGCCTCCCACCATGGCCTCTGCAGATGCACATCTCTCTACCTGCAGTGCTCCCAACTGTCACCCACTTATTCAGGCTTAAACTCACGGCACCTTTCCAGGGAAGCATCTCTGTCCTCAGGCTAGGTCAGTCTCCCCTCCCTACTATTTATGTATGATCTCATACTATCCTATGCCTCTGTTTTTTAGTACATACCTTCCTGTGTGATTACTCCATATGTGGCCCATTGTGGGTCAATGTCTTCCCTTCTTCTGGACTATAATCCCCATGAGGGCAGGGGAAATGGTTTCATGGTTCAGGACTCATCCCAGCAGCTCTCATGGTACCTGGAACCTAGTATATACTCAAGAGCTATTTCCTAAATCAAGCAATGAATGAATGAATGAGTGGAAGATGGACTGGTTCTCTACAGGGGACATCTCTGGGGTTGCAGGGGCCGGAGAAAGACTTCTATGAGGAAATAGACGTTTCAGATGATCTCTGAAGGACTGGTATCAGTTATAGCAGAAGGTGAGGGCAAGTCAAGGCTACTGTAGTGGTTGGACAATGCTGTAGAAGACCCAGAAAAAGAAAGAGGCACCGTGCAAGAAGAGAATTGCTGCCAGTGCTATCTCTGGAACAAAGGACCTGTAGGGGATGATGAAAGGTGACTAGTCCGGCATGATAGGACCACGAGGGCCTTGTTTGTAGCTGAAGTATTTGAAAGTTTATTGGAGACCGTTGGGAGGGTTGCTGAGAATTTAAAGTAGGAAAATGACATTATTATTTTTAAGTTTTGTTTTGTTTGAGGCAAGATCTTGCTGAGTGGTCTAGACTGGCTTCCAACTGGGGATCCTCCTGTGTGGTCTAGACCGGCATCCAACTGGGGATCCTCCAGCTTGGCTGGAATTGCAGGCCCTCACTACCACTCCCTGCACTGTCTTTGCATTTAAAGTTCACCGTGACTGTGGGTATGAGGGATAGAGGTAAGGTCAGAGGTGATGGAGACAGAAGGGCAGGTGCATTGCCTAGGCTAAAGGTTATGATACCTGGACCAAGGCAGTCGAGATCACTGAAGTGGGAAAAAATAGAGAATTCCAAGACCAGAGAGCATCCTACTAGTCAGAGGAAAACTTTAAAGGTATTGGAGGGGGTTCACATGCCAGCTCTGCTTCCAGCTGAAGAGCATCCATCGCCTCATTTGTGAGCAGCGCTTCCGTAGAGCTGCTGGGAATACTGAGATTCCATGTGCACATGCCTATAAGAAGTATGGTGTGTCAGCACAGCTCTAATGAGTCCTGTTATTGTTAGACACTGAGTGGGAAGAGAAAGACTAAGTTAACTTTTGGAATTGGCATTTATTGAGACGGAGCGTGCGGGAGGAAATAGAGATCGGTTTTGGATACACCGCGTGCAAGGTTCCTCAGGCCCATGTGGCCGGAATGGTGAGACCGTGCCTAGAAACAGAAGTTGATGGTATTTGGTGCCTCAGATGGCATCTTTCCTTTCTCACCTTAGGAAACTTGTGGAAGGAGATGTGAGAGCTGAGAACGGCCTTGGGAATTTGGAGGTTTCCTGTGCAATATTAGCACATTTCATGTTATCAGGAAGGGCTTTTAGCTCTCTTACGGGGGCAGGGAGGAGATCATGGTTAGTCTCCATGTCTGTTTAGCATTTCTTAGGAAGACAAAATTATACTATTTATTTAGTTCTAAGAGGTTTGGTAGAAAACTTTGCTTCAATTCAGATATTAAAATTCATCTGAGCTATATCTTCTTTTGAAGCAGAAAGTTCTTTAAAATAGAAATAAATGAAAGTAAAGGTTAAAACTGTTTGCATGCACCCTGCTTGGCACAGGCCACGTGATCACACTTTCTGCTCACAGTGTTGCCTGCTGCGTTCAGAGGGCCTCCAAAGCAATTGTCTTAACCTTGATCCTCACACCACCCCTGGGAGAGGAGTCCTCTAAGTGTTTATTATCTCTGCTTCACAGATCAAGGAAGTGAAGCACCAAGAGGGAAAGTAATTCACTGTAGGTCTCACTGGGACCTCGTGACTGTCTGTAGATGGGATCAGGTACCTGGTTCTGGTCTGGTGTCTGCTCGCCATAGCCCTCTGTGGAAATAGCCCTCAGTAAACTGGGCTGTTTTAAGGGCTGTACTAGGGAGCACTTAAAAGTAGCTTTCATTTCCAAATAGTTATGGGTGAGTTTGGAATCCTTTATGGGCACTGATATTCTTTAGTATCTGGGAGGATTTTGCTTTGTTATGTGTTTTCAAGGCAGGGTATTTTTGTGTAGCCCTAGCTGTCCTGGAAGTCACTCTGTAGACCAGGCTGGCTTTGAGTGCTGGGATTAAAGGCGTGAGCCACCTCTGCCGGTAACACATTCTTTTTTTAACATACTAAAGATTTTATTTAGCAATCAATTAACAAAGAAGCTGCTATATCTAACTCAAAGAGATCTTAACCATCACACATACATAGTAATGCTGGGAAATGAGCTTACAAATGGTTAAAGTGGTCAGTAGAATGGGGCAGTAACAGTGAGACTGCGTCTTTCTCCATCGCCTAGGCTGGCTTCAGCCTTATAGACAGATGGGTTTATAGGCATGTACCACTGTGATGGACTCTACACTGCCTCCTTATGGGTAAGAAGAAGTCCAATATCCCTTGCCCAAGCATCCACACTTTGCAGTACTTAAATCTAAAAGTCTTTTGAGTGCTGTCAAGATATCACAAATAGAGAGTTCCACATGTGTGCTTGCGAGGCAGGCTGGAGAAAAACCCAGGCATGGCTAAGCAGGTAGAGCAATTAATTGTTTGGCAAGTGTAAGGCTCCAGGCTCAATTCCCAGCACCATAAAAAAAGAGAGAAAATTAAGTTTCTTTATGTCCAGGAGTGGTGGTATACTCCCATTGTTCTCAGAACCAGAAGAGCGGGGGAGGAGAACGGAGAGCTAGAATCCAGCCTGCAGTGCATAGCAATAGCCCGTCTCAAAGAAGCCAGGCAAGCAACCCAAGCCCCCAACTAACAGTCCAACCAACGCTTTCAAGCTACACAAGTGCAGATTCTGAGCACCGCCTTGGACTTTGTGCTGGGCGTCCTCACTGAAAAGGTTCTTCTTGGCGACACTTCGGTGTTTGTAGCTTTGGAGTTTCCCAGATCCTGGACTAGCCACAAACCTGTAGGCATGATTTTTCCTGAGGATGACAAAGCAGGAACAACATGCACTTTGGAAGAAGGCAGTACTATTGACTTGCAGTGTTCTTCTGCCATCTACTACTTGGGTGACCCTGGCTTGATTGCTTAATCTCTCTGAGCCTGTACCTCTGCAGTAATGGACGAGCAGTAATTATCCCTGTCCCATAACCTTCCTCTGAAGTTTAAATAGAATAAGATTTTGCATATGTCTGACTTTGGCTGCAACTTTTCTACCTCCCCTGGGGCGTTTGTATTCAGGGTTCCACTTACCTTTAGAAGTATGTTTTCTTTGACTGATTTGAGGTAGCTGAGCCTCAGAGAAGTCAGGCATGAGGAGGTTAAGTGTGCAGAGCTCGGTTAAGTGAGTTCCCTGGATTGGGTCTCAGCTGTGTGAACTTCCTTGGATACTTAACTTCTCTTAACTTGCCTCAGTTTCTCCATTAATAACATATAGCTAATGGTGTGTGTTTCATTGAACTACCATGAATAAATGAATTTCTGCTGTACATGAAACATTTAGAATAGTGCCTGGGAAAATACTAACACAGTGTGTAGTTAGTTCTTCCTAAGTAATTTGTCCAGTGTGACACAGCTGGTGGTTAGAAGAGCCAGGATTTGAACCCTGGTCTATCTGACTTATGTTCACCTCTAGACTGGATGTCTCTGGTTTGTGCGTGTGGAGCCTCTCTCCTTCCCGGCCACACGCTACATCGTGCTTTCTTGACTCCAGCTGTGATGTCCAGCTTGTATTCTTACTGTGTGGCTCATGGTGGGTGCTCATTAAATGGTGGTTTTCATTTGGAGTTGGAGAAAACTTTCATTGCTTTTTAAACCATCTAACTAGACATATGGGGTTCCTCAAACTGTGGGCTTCAGAACTTATGGTTCCCGGAGGGGCCCGTGAGGTCTGTCAGTGTTGGAATCAAGGCTGATGCTTGGGCAGGGGGAGTTTCTTGAGAAGCGCTTGAGGATAGATTGCTAGGCTGTACCCCTCCTATGACATGATCTGGATCATTGGAAGCCTTGTGTTTTCCCTCAGGTCATAGCTGCCGCTGGAAGCGATGAGAAGTGCAAGCTGGCCATGGAGCGGGGTGCACAGTTCAGCGTGAACTACAGCCAGGGCAGCCTGAAGGAGGCAGTGAAGAAGCTGGTGGGCAGTGGTGGGGTGAATGTGGCCATCGACATGGTGGGAGGAGACGTCTTCCTAGAGTCTCTCAGCAGGTACGTGCCCTAGAGCTGGGGCTCCACAGAGCCTTCCTGCATCTCCGACTCCTGCCTCGGCTTCTCTCTGTCTTTGCTGCTCATGTCTCCTGTAGGCATCGGCATCAGCGAGAATAGCTGAGTGGGTGGGTGACAAGGAACAGAAGCAGAGAAAATCAGGAAATGCTTAAATATAGTAAAAACAAAATACCCAGCTGGAAAATATTCAAAAAATGACTGCAGACTCTCCAGTTGGCAATGCCAAGGACTTTAGAAATTATCCGTGTGTTAAATCTAACTCCCTGGGCCCCCCACTAACTGCTTTAAATACATAGGGGTGCAGGGCTCTGGGGCTAGCACTGTTCTGATGCTTGGATTGCTGTGGCGGCAGTTCCCCATTCCCCAGCTCTTTGGACGGTGCAGGCCCTGCAGCAGCACACTGTGTGCTTCTTGACTTTTCTGATGAACTGTGTCACCGGGGGCTTGGTGGGACTGTTCTTTCTTACCAGCTTCTTTGTGTTTTCACCAGGGCCTCTGGCGTTCTCTGAGAGTACTGCTTCCACCTACCCTCTCCATTTCTCTCTCCTCCTGGGTTTTTTAAGACAAGATATTTGTCTGGGTGTTGGTGGTGCATGCCTTTAATCTCAGCACTTGGGAGGCAGAGGCAGGCAGATCTTTGTGAGTTCGAGGCCAGCCTGGTCTACAGAGTGAGTTCTAGAACAGGCTCCAAAGCTACACAGAGAAACCCTTCCTCAAAAAACAAAGCATACAGGGTATTTGCTGTGTTGTCCTGAAAGGTACTCAGTAAGCCAAGGCTGACCTTGAACTCCTGGTGTCCTGCCTTCTGAATACTGAGATTACAAGCACACAGGAGCCACCACACCTGGCCTGGTTTCATGTTTTTTACATCCATGCTTTGTCATTTATCTCAGTTTGAGGTAGAAAAACAAGAGCAGAGAGAGCAGCTTGGCCACAGAAGGAATCCAGTTAGCACTGGAAAGAATCCAAAGGAATCCCATGAGCTGGGAAGCCGGCATCTGGACAAGGGAGCATCACTCAGGGTGCTGGTCCTGTGCTTAGAGAAGCAGTCAAGGGTGCAGAGACCCAGTGCACCTCCTCCTCTCCTGCCTTCCACCTTGATAACTGTGTTCAAGGACAGCTTACATTTCCTTTCTGAAGAAGCAAAGCAAAACAACAGCCACCAAACAGACAAAACCCAAACAACTACGCACATCTCTTCCATCAAAGGCCCATGCAAAGTTGTTATTATTTTTATGATTCACGAATAGTATGCTCTATGGCACTTTTCACAATGGGATAAAGAAAAGTTGGCAGTTTCTATAGATTATTCAGAATCCTCTAAAGAAGTACCATGCCTTAAGGAGTCCTAAAATATCTTTGTTTACACTGACTGCTTATGCCATCATCTGTCTTATTCCTGCTGCCTGTGTTCAAAATCTTCAAGTCCAGTTGCCTTGAAATACAGCCTGTGGAAAGACATTTGTTGATACCCAATATCCTTCCATAGTTGAAGAGAGTGCAATTGGACTTTTTCTGTCTCTCCTGCCAGCTCCCAAATCATGACATGGAGATCTATATTAATTATGAAAGCTTGGGCGATAACTTAGGCTTATATCTCATATAACTTAAATTAGCCCTTTTTTGGTGGTGGTGGGAGTTTGAGACAGGATTTCTCTGTGTAACGGTCCTACCTGTCCTGGAACTAGCTCTATAGACCAGGCTGGCCTTGAACTCACAGAGATTCACCTGTCTCTGCCTCTTGCCCGATGCTGTGATTAAAGGCATGTGCTACTACTACCCAGCCAAATTAACCTGTTTTTATTCATCTATATGTTGCCATATGACTCATGGCCTTTACCTGTCCTCTTGCATGTCTTGTTCCTTCTTGCTCTTACTGGCAACTCCATCTTTCTTTGCCCAGCATTCTCTGCCCCCAAATCCTGCTTAGCTATTGGCCGTTCAGCTTTTTATTAAATTAGTCGGAGTGACACATATTCACAGTGTACAGAAGGACTGTTCCACAAGAGCCAGCCTCGGTTCTAAAGCACACTGTCCCAGACCTGTGTGACACACGTGACAGGGTTTCCTTCCTTGCAGAGGTGGAGTACTATTCCACGTGTGAGCACGTGTGTTTGTTTGTGTGCCGCTCCTTATCCTTCCATCTGGGGAGGAGGCGTGACTTGTTTCTATCCCTTGGCTATTTGGGAATGATGCTTCTGTAGACATAGGTGCGCACAGAGACTTCTCATGTTCTCTAAAATACACCGGAGTAGAGTTAGTGAATGTATTTTTAATTTTTTTTTTTCGAGACAGGGTTTCTCTGTGGCTTTGGAGCCTGTCCTGGAACTAGCTCTGTAGACCAGGTTGGTCTCGAACTCACAGAGATCCGCCTGCCTCTGCCTCCCGAGTGCTGGGATTAAAGGTGTGTGCTACCACCTCCCGGAGACATATTTTTAAATTTTTGAGGAAACTTCATTTTGTTTCTCATCGTAGTACCCCCACTCCCCATTTTGAAATAAATCCCACCTATAGGACATGAGGATCTCAATTTTTCCACATCCTTGCTATTAATTCTTTTCTTTTAGAGTAGCCACTTTGATGGGTATGCATGTCCATTGTTCTTGTGTGTGTATGCGTGTATATGTACATGTATGTTGGGGTGGTAAACTTGTCCATGTATGCTTCATGTATGCTTGTGCGGAGGCCAGAGGTAGACACTGCTTCTCTTTCTTCCTCTATTTTTCTTCACCTTATTTATTTTTTTTTTTTTGGACAGGGTTTCTCTGTGCAGCTCTGGCTGTCCTAGAACTAGCTCTATAGACCAGGCTGACCTCGAACTCACAGAGATTCGCCTGCCTCTGCCTCCTGAGTACTGGGATTAAAGACATGTGTCACCACTGCCCAGCTTTTCACCTGATATTTTGAGACAGGGTCTCCCACTGAACCCATCAGTTCCCATCTCAGTTGGTCTGGCTGCGCAGAGACCGCCAGTGCTGTTATTATGGGTGCACACCCCATGCCTGGCTTCCTATGTGAATGAGGGGGATCAGAACTTAGGTTCTCATGCTTGCGCTACAGACATTCCATTGACGGAGCCATCTTCCCAGCCGTCTGTCCATTGCTGCTTATAACCTTCCCCCCTCCCTCCTCTCCCTCAGCCTGGCGTGGGAAGGCAGGATTGTGGTGTTGGGATTCGCTGGAGGAAAAATCGCCTCTCTGCCCACCAACTTGTTGCTCCTGAAGAATATCTCTGCTGTAGGCCTATTCTGGGGTCGCTACCAACAGCAGGACTTTGCATTGTTTTCCAAGAGCATGTCCTCAGCCCTGCAGTACTGCCAGCAAGGGCTCATCCACCCACACGTCGGCGCTGTGTTCAAACTGGAGAAGGTGAGGCAGCGTGTAAGGAACGTGGGACAGATAAGGCTGGGAAGTAATCTATGTCAAATCTGGCAGCCTTCTCTCTGAGTAGCATAAACCCTCCTTTTATGGACTGAAAAGGTGAAAATGCTGTCCTGAGTGCTGGGATGTCCATACGAAGCAGTGGAACATCATAGGCTTCAGCGTGACCGGATTCCTGCCAGTCTCCTGGCTTTCGACGTAGATGCAGGTTATGCTGAACTTTGAGGGCTCGGTCTATCGCTGGTGACTCAAAGGGAGGAAAGTCACGGTACTTTAGAAAATAATTTACGTGTGTTGATTTGAACCTTGAACTGTGCAACATAGAGTCCCAAGGAGGAAGCACTTGGCCTGACCTTTGGTTTTCAAATATAGATGCTTCCAGGTCTAAGCAGATGATCTGAGCGGGGCACTGGGCTCAGGACATAAATCATGCTGGGTATCAGAAGACTCTAATCAATGCCTTAGTCACTGCAGTTAATCCTGTTAGGATATTTTCCCTGTTTTCGTTCCCCCACAGTCTCACTAATGCGGCTTAACCTTCCTCCCCAGCAGAACTGCACGCAGCCTGGGCTGTGAAGCGAGGCTGCTATGCATTTCCTGTGGTGCCTGCCTTTCTTTCAGGATTTTTTGTTTTGTTTTGTTTTTGTTTTTGCCTTAATTTGTTTTAGTGTGTAAAAGAAAAAAATGAACAACCTTGTTTGGTAGCTCTTGTCAGTGATGAAGGCCCTGTCCTGTTCAGGTGTGGATTAGCAGGGTTTAGGCTCATGGTGCTCCACTTCATGGGTTACCAGCCTCCCATCTGGGTTCTTGAAGCAGTTTGTGTCTGTTTCCTTTTTGATGTGTGGGTCAAGAAAGTGGCAAACTGTTGGTAGAGGATCCGACTGGCCGTTAGAAAACTGGTTGTATTCTGTTCTAGTTTAGCCCGCTTCCTCTGTAGACACGGGAGCCCCCTGCTTCCTGACCTTGGTCTCTAAGGTAGAATCGAGGAGAAGGTCACTGTCTGTGGCTCTCTGATGATGCTTTAGGAGCTGTGGTGGGGATGTGGGTGGGAAGTGGAGACCACAGCTGCTGCCCTCTGGGACCACATTTTTTTCAGAAGCCGAAGGAACTGCATGCTTTCTCTTTTTCATTCATATTTTCCTTTTAAGAAAAGACTTTTGTGGTTTAAAGACTCGAAAACCACCAGTTTCGGTAACCTCTGGGCCCCTTTCCGGCTGTGGCTTTCTATCACCCGGAGGCTGTACCTGTTGGTAGACAAGTCGCGCTGCGGGAGGGCAAGCAAGTGGTGGGTGACATCTCCTCCCTCTGCTGACGTGCTTTCAGTGTTGCTGAGGCATGGGGAAAAGCCACTTTAATTGTCCACATTGCTGTTCTTTCCTCCCAAACATGAATTAGCTCTAATTACTGTCTGCCAGCTTCCATTCGCCTTTCTGCCTCCCAGGAAGGGCCCTTTACTGAGAGTGCCTGGATCTGCCTCCTCTGCTGATTTAGGGGCTCTCCAGTGGCCTTCTGATTCTGGCTCCCTGACATTAAGTCCATCCATACACCACACATTTGCTATTTCTTCTCTTTCTGTGTCCACAACCCAGCAGACAATTTAGACAGATACTAGAGGCTGGGCACTTTGCATTCATTCATTCATTCATTCATTCATTTGTTCAGCCCTCAGAGAAACTCTTTGTGGTCTGCCCATTGTTTAATTACCTTTTACTGGTGAAGAACTTGGACTTAGAAGCCAAGAAAGCTTCCCAATAACGTGTTGTGTCAGAACCAACATGTAGGCATAGTTGGTCAGACACCAAAATCTCTGTTCATGACCATGTCAGACTATCTCTAAATGAACCAAGAATTGACTTCGCAATGCTGTATTTTTTTTTTAAAAGATAAGTTTTCATTGTGTAGTTCTGGTTGGCCCGGAATGCACATGTATACCAGGTTGACTTCAAACTCAGAGAAATCTGCCTGCTTCATCTTCCCAAGTGCTGTGGTTCTGGCTACCACAGCCAAAAATGCTGTATCCCATGGTGTGAGGCTTATTCATCTCTCATAGAAATATCTACATGAAAGAGCTATCTTGTAATTAAAATGATCAGCACTCTGGTATTTACTTAGGCAGCGACGATTTTGTTCTGAGGGTAAGTGAATATATAATTGATTTTATTGAACCTTATTTTTGATTTAAACATTATTTGTCAAAACCTGTTGGGATTCGGAAACAATCACTAGGGCTGGAGAGATGGCTCAGCAGTTAAGAGCACTGACTGCCCTTTCATTTGGTTCCTAACAACAAAATGGTGGCACACAACCATCTGTAATGAGAACTGGTACCCTCTTCTGACCTGCAGGAATACATGTAGGCAGAGCCCTATATACATGATAAATAAAAATGCTTAAAAAAAAAGAAAAAAGAAAGAAAATGATCACTGAACTCATAAAATCTATGCAGTGTCTAAATGATGGGTGGTTTTGCAGAGCTGACCATGATGGTTGGTATTAATATGGCAATAAACTTTGCACTATTGTCCTGCTAGTGGACTGAAACCTGAACCGCAGGGGCTCTGTATTTATTTATTTATTTATTTATTTATTTATTTATTTATTTATTATGTATACAATATTCTATCTGTGTGTATGCCTGCTGGCCAGAAGAGGGCACCAGACCCCATTACAGATGGTTGTGAGCCACCATGTGGTTGCTGGGAATTGAACTCAGGACCTTTGGAAGAGCAGGCAAATGCTCTTAACCTCTGAGCCATCTCTCCAGCCCCGGGGCTCTGTTTTTTTCACTTACTTTGTAATTACTTGTTCAATACCCATCTTTGCCACAGAGCACAGATTCCTTGACGGCAGGGGCTGTGTGCTATTTGAGCCTGTCTAGCTATGGAATCAAGCTATTGTAGGTCATGTATCCGTTGGGTGGCTTACTGAGGACAGGACCCTGGAGTTCAGATGCTGGCTATGAGTAAATTGTACATCTTTTTTCTCTGTCATCATTTACAACGGGGCAGTAATATATTCTATGTGCTACACTGGTTGTGAGAATTAATCCAGACAATACACACGGAAAAAACACGATGAATTTAGTAACTTTTGAATGCCCATGATAGCATTCTTACAAAATACAGAGTTGAGCTTTCCTTGTTCCCATGAAGGATAACTTTTGCATTGATATCTCAGAAGGCAGGATTAGAACCATAGTCTTCAGGTTTTGAATTTAAAGTGGAACAGAACTGTTTACTCTATGTTGATGTTTGTGCTGTGAGGGGTGGATTACATATCCATCCATAATCTGTCTAGAGAATAGCTCTGCGGAGGTATGCAGTCTGATGAAGCTGGCTGCCTATGCATCCTGACCTAACATAGCACTCAAACCTCACAGGTCTGAAATAAATAGAATTCAATTTTCTTGTATCTGTGTTTGTAACTTGTTTTTTGACTGAGTATGTGGTCAGTTTTAGAGAAAGTTCCATGAGGTGCTGAGAAGAAGGTCTATTCTTTTGTGTTTGGGTGAAGTGTTCTGTAGCTATCTGTTAGGTCCATTTGATTCATAGCATCTGTTAGCTCTATTACTTCTCTGTTTAGTTTTTGTCTGGATGACTTGGCCATTGGTGAGAGTGGGATTTGAAGTCTCCCACAATTAATGTATGAGGTTTGATGTGTGACTTAAGCTTTAGTAATATTTCTTTTTTTTTAATATTTATTTATTTATTATGCCTACAATATTCTGTCTGTGTGTATGTCTGCTGGCCAGAAGAGGGCACCAGACATCATTACAGATGGTTGTGAGCCACCATGTGGTTGCCGGGAATTGAACTCAGGACCTTTGGAAGAGCAGGAAATGCTCTTAACCACTGAGCCATCTCTCCAGCCCCAGTAATATTTCTTTTACAAATGTGAGTACCCTTGGTTTGGAGCATAGATATTAAGAATTCAGTGTCATCTTGGAGGATTTTTTTCCTTTAATGAGTATGAAGTGTCTTTCTCCATCCCATTTGATTAAATTTTTTTTTTTCGAGACAGGGTTTCTCTGTACCTTTGGAGCCTGTCCTGGCACTAGCTCTTGTAGACCAGGCTGGCCCCGAACTCACAGAGATCCACCTGCCTCTGCCTCCCTGTGCTGGGATTAAAGGCGTGCATCACCACTGCCCGGCTAGTTTTGAAGTCTATTTTGTTAGGTATTAAAATAGCTATACCATCTTGATTCTTAGGTCCATTTGCTTGGAAAATCTTTTCCTGATTTTTTACACTAAGATAATTGTAACGGCGTAAGCGAATGCAGACAGATTGTCAAAATATAGNAGTAATATTTCTTTTTTTTTAATATTTATTTATTTATTATGCCTACAATATTCTGTCTGTGTGTATGTCTGCTGGCCAGAAGAGGGCACCAGACATCATTACAGATGGTTGTGAGCCACCATGTGGTTGCCGGGAATTGAACTCAGGACCTTTGGAAGAGCAGGAAATGCTCTTAACCACTGAGCCATCTCTCCAGCCCCAGTAATATTTCTTTTACAAATGTGAGTACCCTTGGTTTGGAGCATAGATATTAAGAATTCAGTGTCATCTTGGAGGATTTTTTTCCTTTAATGAGTATGAAGTGTCTTTCTCCATCCCATTTGATTAAATTTTTTTTTTTCGAGACAGGGTTTCTCTGTACCTTTGGAGCCTGTCCTGGCACTAGCTCTTGTAGACCAGGCTGGCCCCGAACTCACAGAGATCCACCTGCCTCTGCCTCCCTGTGCTGGGATTAAAGGCGTGCATCACCACTGCCCGGCTAGTTTTGAAGTCTATTTTGTTAGGTATTAAAATAGCTATACCATCTTGATTCTTAGGTCCATTTGCTTGGAAAATCTTTTCCTGATTTTTTACACTAAGATAATTGTAACGGCGTAAGCGAATGCAGACAGATTGTCAAAATATAGACAGCTTTAATGGAGGAATAGACTTACAGAACCACTGTTCCCGCGGAGACCAGGAAAGCAGAAGAGAGCGCTGGGAGCATGCTCACCAATTTTATAGGAGAACTTTAGCCTGAGGCGAACACGCCCCCTAAGGGGTGGGACTTATCCCTACAGATAATGTCTGTTTTTGATATTGAGGTATGTTTCTTGTATGCTGCAGAAGGATGGGTCCTTTTTTTTTTTAACTGTTAAATTATTTACTTATTTATCTATCTATTTATTTATTTATTCTGGTTTTTTGAAGCAGGGTTTCTCTGTAGCTTTGGAGCCTGCCCTGGAACTAGTTCTTGTAGACCAGGCTGGCCTCAGATTCACAGAGCTCCACCTACCTCTGCCTCCCAAGTGCTGGGATTAAAGGTGTGTGCCACCACTGCCCAGCTAGCTTGTGTCTTTTTATTGGAGAATTGAATCTATTGATATTGACAGCTACTAATGATCAATGATTGTTAATTCTTGTTATTTTGTTGTTATTTTTGGTAGTGTGTGTGTGTGTGTGTGTGTGTGTGTGTATGTGTGTGTATGTGTTTCTCTTCTTTGGGTTTTGCCGATATGAGTTCACTTCCTTGGGTTGGAGTTTTCCTTTTAGTACCTTCTGTATATTTGTGAATAGATATTGTTTAAATTTGACTTTTTCATGAAATATCTTGTTTTGTCCATTTATGGTGATTGAAAGTTTTGCTGGGTAAAGTAGTCTAGGCTGGCATTTGTGGTCTCTTACAGTCTGCAAGTCCAGCCCTTTCTGGCTTCTAGAGTGTCTATTGGGAAGTCAGGTATAATTATAATAGGTCTGCCTTTATATGTTACTTGACCTTTTTCTCTTGCAGCTTTTAATATTCTTTCTTTGTTCTGCATGTTTAGTGTTTTGGTTATTATGTAGTGTGGGGACGTTCTTTTTTTGATTCAATGTATTTGCTGTTCTGTAAGTTTCTTGTATTTTTATAGGCATGTCCTTCTTTGAGTTAGAAAAAAATTTCTTCTATGATTTTGTTAAATATATTTTCTGGGTTTTTGAGATGGGATTCTTCTCCTTCTTCTATTCCTTTTTCCCCCTTAGGTTTGGTCTTCTTATAATGTCCCAGATTTCCTAGATGTTTGTGTTAGGAGTTTTTTAGATTTAACATTTTTTTTTTGATGAGTCTATTTCTTCTATTGTTTCTTCAATGCCTGAGATTCTCTCTTCCATTGTTGAAATAAGAGCGGCGGGGCTGCGTCCCCAGCACCCCGGCCGCTTGGCTAGCTTATGCCCGAAATAACAACACACAAACTGTATTCATTTAAAGACTATTTGGCCCATTTCTATCTAGCCTTTTCTCGGCTAACTCTCGCACCTGGACTAGCCCATTTCTAATAATGTGTGTAAGCACCTCAAGGTGCGCTTACCGGGAAGATTCTAGCCTACGTCCATCCTGGGTCGGAGCTGCCTGGGAGAGTGAAGCAGGGCCTCTGCTCCAGAGAGCAGAGCTGTCGGGTCTCTCCGGGAGCAGAGCAGAGTCTGAGCTCACTTCCTCTTCCTCCCAGCATCCTATTCTGTTTACTCCACCCACCTATGTTCTAAGCTATGAGGCCAAGCAGTGTGTTTATTACTTAACCAATGAAATCAACAGATTGATATATGACACTCCCACATCATTCCATCTCTTGTATTCTGTTGGTGATGCTTGCATCTGTAGTTCCTGTTCATTTACCCAGATTTTCCATTTCAGAATTCCCTCAGTTTGTGTTTTCTTCCTTTCCTTCCCTTTCCTTCCCTTTCCTTCCCTTTCCTTCCCTTCCCTTCCCTTCCCTTCCCTTCCCTTCCCTTCCCTTCCCTTCCCTTCCCTTCCTTTCTCTTCCCTACCCCTACCCCTTCCCCTTCCCCTTCCCCTTCCTTCCTTCCTTCCTTCCTTCCTTCCTTCCTTCCTTCATTCCTTCATTCCTTCATTCCTTTCTTTCTTTTAGTTTTTTGAGACAGGGGTTTCTCTGTGTAACAGTCCCGACTGTCCTGGAACTCACTTGTAGACTAGGCTGATCTTGAACTCACTGAGTTCTGCCTGCCTCTGTCTCCCAAGTGCTGGGATTAGAGGTGTGCACCACCTTTGCCCGGAAGATTGTGTTTTCTTTATTGCTTCTATTTCAAGTTTCAGTCTTGAATTGCTTCCTTCACCTGTTTGGTTTTTTTTTTTTTTTTCTTAGCTTTCTTGGCATTCTTTAAGGAATTTGTTGATTTTCAGCAATTTTTTGTTTGTCTCCTTGATTTCTTTATGGGATTTCCCCCCCCCCCCATTTCCTCTTAAGGATCTCTATCATTTTCATAAAGTTGTTTGTAAGGTTGTTTTCTTGTGTTCAGCTGCCTTGGAATATTCAGGTCTTGTTATAGGATAACTGGGCTCTGGTGTTGCCATATTTCTGGCTGTTGTTGATTGTATTCCTCCTCTGGTGTTTAGGCATTGAGGTTCTGGATGATTGTAGGTCTAGGTGCTGAATTCTCAGTTTGTCTTTGGTGGATGGTGTTTTGTTCCTTGGATTCTGTTTCCTCTTTGGTCTTCTGATCTTTGTGGCCTAGATTTCTGGCTGTCATGACTACTAGGGAGTCTCTGTCCAAGTTAGGGGCTGACCCTCTCTTCCAGCTAGCTTGATCTTTTGTGCAACAGGACATCTCTGTTCTGACTGGTGTGGTCTTCATCTGGGCAGTAGAAGGAAGTCCGCTGGGATTGGAGATAAGGCCTGGCAGGGGGTGGGTGATGAGCTGGAAGGGCCTGGGCTGCGGAGCTGGTCTTTGGGAATAGAGTCCAGGGAGTTGGAACACTTGAATTAATTAGAATTAATGTTTAGAAATTGTTTGCTTCCAGGTTCCTCTGAACAGGTGGAATAGTCTTATAAACACAACTATAAACACTATAGTAATTATTCCATTGGTCCAGACCCAGTCTGTGGAGAATTTCATATCTGCTATTCTTACCTGTACCACCCTCCACCCCACCCAGGCTCTGGCCACTTGCTTTTTGTCACATTTCTCTGGGGATGCTCTTCCAGTGGGCCTGCAGTCCTGCAGCCTAGATGGCTATCCTAGGATGCTTCTCCTCACTCCACTGACAATCTCTTGTTCCCCAGTATGAGGCGGATCTTAGTGCCAAGGCCTCCCTGGGCTCCTCAGGCTGGAGCTGCATCCGTGGAGCAGAGGCTTGAGCTAATGGACTCACAGGAGCCTCTCTTCCTAGGAACAGCATGAGGGCTGGGTGAAGCAGTGAGAGTGTACTGTATTGGGCAAGCTTTGAGGAAGGGAAGACAGGAGGTAAATTGCTTTATTTTCGTCCCACTGACTGTTTTACACACATGGCTTCTCCAGAGAGGTCCCATATGAGCAGGCGCTCTGTGTACCTTGGAAGAGACAATCAGTTGAGGATCTGTAACACACCACCATGCTGTTTCCATTCTCCTTTGACTCAGTTTCTCTTACCCTTGTTGCCCTGGAATTGCAACCCTCAGTGAAAACACTAGTGTGTGTGTGGTTTGTTCATTTGTTTGTTACCCTTAAAGACTTATTTTTGACTGGACTCAGATTATAAGTAGAAGCTCTCAGCAAGGACAGCCTACGTCTCTTGGCAATCTGTTCCTGGAATTTTTCTTTGGCTTCTTTCATTCGCTTGGCTAAAAGTTTAGCACATTCTGTAGCCTCCTCCTCGTTTTTCTTAGCATGTTGTTTCTTAGAGCACTTGTGTTGCAGGATACGGGGAGTAACAGGATGCTGAATCTTGGGGGTTTTGGTTCCGGGCTTCTCACCTTCTTTGTTTCAGGGCTTTCCGACAACATATTGGTAGACATAGAGAGACTGAAAAGCTTTTGCATTCTGCTAGCTCTTTTTGGCCCCAACCCCCAAGGCACAGTAGTTTCTTCTGTCTGTCCAGGAATATCCTTCTCTCCCCTTTTTACAATAACCAAGTTGAGAACACTCAGCTTGGCACCCACAATGTGCCCCTAAGCAGACTTGTGCTTCCTCTCTCCGGTTCTCTTTGGTCTGTCACAAGAATGCCCCTTGCTCATCGGCAGGCACACTCTGATGCCCCTTGCTCACCAGTCATGGGTCAAGACACCTTGCCTTCCGGGAACACCTTGTCTGCCATTCCCATCATGGATTTGGACACATAACCTGCCTTCCCCTCTTCACCTAGAGCACCAGCAGCTGCTTCTGTGGCCCTGCTTCTCATAGAAAGTAGGAAGTTTGCGTTCATTGTCCATTTCAATGAGTTTCTGACAGCTGGTGCCTGGGAAAGAGATGTTCAGCTTCATCTTGACACAGTTAGCTGCCTAGAAGGTGCCACAGGAAGGAACATTTTCTTTTTTCTTAATAATGTTCTTATTTATTCTTTGAGAATTTCATAGTTATACTTTGATTATATTCATCCCCCTTTCCAGCTCCTCCCAGATCTTCCCCCACCTTCTCACCCACCCAACATCGTATCATTCATATTCTCTACCCCCTGATCCTTTAAAACCCATTAAGTCTAGTCTATCAGTAAGTCACTTGGCTGACTTGTCTTGAAAGTGGGGCTTACCTTTTAGTGCAGACAATATACCCCGTGCCACTCCACTGAAGAAAATGACTTTCCTCTCCCAGCAGCAATACAATGCCAATAACTTCTCAGCCAGTGTAACGTTGAACTCTTAAGTTGAAGAGACATTCCTGCCACAGTCTCCCTAGCAGCTGGGATTATAGGTGCATGTCACTGTACCCAGACAGCTCTCTGAGTTTGATGAACAAATACAGTATATAATCAACCCCCCAAAAAAATCAAGATATAGCCTATTTCCATCATCTTAGGTTTCCTTATGCCCCTTTGAGTCTATCTTCCGTTTCTATCCCATAGCTCCTAGCAATCATTAATCTGTTTTTTCTCCCTATAATTTGGGTTTTTCCAGAATACCATATAAATGGATTTATATAGTTCATAGCTTTTGATTTTGGCGCTTTTTTTGTTGATTTATGTATTTACTTTTACTTTTAAATTTATTTATGTTTTATGTGCATGGGTGTTTTAACTGCATGTATGTCTGTGTATCATCTGGTGCCCACAGAGGCTAGAAGAAGGTGTCGGATCCCCTGTGACTAGAGTCACAGATGGTTGTGGGGTGTCATATGTGGGTGCTGGGCACTGAACCCACACCATCTGGAAGAGCAGCCAGTGCTCTTAACTGCTGAGCCATCTCTTCAGCCCCAGGAATTTGGATGCTTTAACTTTTCATATGTCTTCAGAAGTTAATACAGGCTGCTGAATGCATCAGTAATTTATTCCCTTTTTTTTGTGAAGTGGTATTGTTTTCTGTTTTTAAATGGAAACTTTATTATAATGAGGCTGGGTGGTGTTTCGCTGGATGGAAAATGGATCTAGCACAGCTTGTTTATCCAGTTGCCTATCAAAGGCATGTGATTGTTTTCTGGTTTGACTAATATCCATGTGCTTTTTTTTTTTGTAGAAATATGACTTTATTTTAGGCTCAAGATTTCTAGGATATATGCTAAATGTACATTTAATGTTAAAAATTATAGAGATACTTAAATGGCTTTACTATTTCCCCTCATCTCCTATAGTACCTAAATAATGTTATTAGGAAGAATGAGGGAGGGCCAAGACTTGATTTCAGTTGCTTCTAAATGGTTTGTTTAAAGGAAACCTATGCAAAGGAGAGGCTGTTGATGGCAGTAAGAAAAGGGCAGGCTGGCAACCCCAGGAGCTCTTCACTTTGTCTCCGTCACTCAGAAACAGTTCTGACTCAGCCTCCACATCCCATGGGGTTTGAAGACAGCACCGCCTTATGCCATTCCTATGACAGCCCATGGCAAATAGGCTTCCTATGAGCAGGGCACTCTGGACCAGAAACCAGGGTAGCTATGTGGATTGGAAGTTAGGCTGTCTGAGTTAACATTTTGGGATTTTGCTTCTACCTAGTTTCTAAAACTGTATTTAACTTTTAAGCCAACTGTCAACTGTTTTTCAGAGTGGCTGAACCATTTTGCATTCCCTACCAATAATGCCTGAGAGTTGGAGTGGTTTTGTATCTGTTGGCACTTAATATTATTAGTTGTTTAATTTTAGCCACTTTAGTAGATGTATAAAGTTACCTTCTTATGAGTATAACTTATATTCCCCTAATGAGCAGAGATCTTGGGTACTTTTCATGAGTTTTTATGCTGTCTGCATCTCTGCATCTTTTTTCTGAGGAAATGGAATGATTGACTTGTGTGTGTGTGTGATACTGTGGGACTTGAACCTGGGACTTCTCACATGCTAGGAAAAGCCCCCTTCCACTGAGCTGTCCCTCCATCATTGACTGACTTTAAAAAGAGGGTTCAGAGCATTCTGTATCAGAATAAGGACATGACGAATGTAATTCAGCAGTGCCTTTTAATAGAAAAGCCCACTCAGTCTCAGGTACATTCACTCATTTATTCATGGACCTGTTTCGTTCATCATTCACTGAGAACATTCTGTATGACAGTCCATAAAAATGTGGGACTTAGTCCTGCCCTTGAGTTTATTTTTCAGTTGGAAAGCCTGGGCAGAGTGCTGATAGGGAAGAGCCAAGTTCTAATGGGAGGCATGAATCAGCATGATGTATTTGGGGACTGTAAGTACTCTGATTATTCCTACTTGATGAGCTAATTACAAATTCCAAAAGCAGAACCTTCACCTTAAAACAAAAGTATTATCCTTCCCTTCCTCAAATTCCAGGTTGCGTGTCTCACCAGACGCATTTAATTATGGCTTCAGCCCCCTCAGGGCAGAAAACAAGTGTGCTGGGTACAGCTTGTGTCGGCTCTAGTGCCTTGTGGCTCCCTGTCTGTATAGCGTGTAGGATGCAGGGCAGTGTCCTCAGACCCCTGTTAGCAGCTCTCAAAGGATGCGTTGGAAGCTTTGCATTTTGCCTCGCAGGCTGTCACTCAGATCTTTATTGCCTTCACTTAACTTTGGGCCCCAGACTCTATTTTTTTCTCTATTTCCCAGTCCTGAATGGACACCACTGGGAACAAGCAGACAGGGTTGAGTTGCTTTTAGAAGCAATTACAGTAATAACAGAAGTGGCAGCTGGGCCTGGAAAGCTGATGGGACATCTAAAATACAGTCAGATAAATGGGATTAAGCTTTCCACATAGTCTTACCTCTTTGCAAGCCAGGTAAATATGGGATTCATTTTTGCAAAAGGTTTATATGCAAAACGGTTAAAGTGAAACTGGGTAGAAACAAGACTGAGCACTGGCAGTCATAGCTCCCTTTCACGTTAGCATTCATTTGCAGAGGAGTCCTCATCACCAGGAGGCTGGGAGATGAAGCACCACTCTCAAACAATACCTATTTTCTCAGCATTTCCTATTGTGAGGCTGGGACAAACCTTGGGGGAATGAACAGTTCCTATCTGACAGGGAGAGTCGAGCAGCGGTGAGTCACCTGAAGACAGCGACGGGCATGAGTGTTCCTAACATCTGTCTTAGACATCATCCACCTCCTCCCAGTGAGTCTGTTTGCACTGTGGAAAGGTCTCCTAAGGCGCAGAGCCCTGCAATGCAGATGTTTTTTGAAAATAGATTTCATGCTGCACAGAGAGTGTCATGATTGATTGATTTCTCTGCTTTTTTTTTTTTTTTTTATTTTTCGAGACAGGGTTTCTCCGTAGCTTTTGGTTCCTGTCCTGGAACTAGCTCTTGTAGACCAGGCTGGCCTCGAACTCACAGAGATCCGCCTGCCTCTGCCTCCCGAGTGCTGGGATTAAAGGTGTGCGCCACCACCGCCCGGCTTCTATGCTTATTTCCAAGCTCTTTATTTTGTGTGTGCTTTCTTTGGGACAATCTCAAATGGAAAGGGTTGGTTAACCAGCAATCTCTTCTTAACACGTGTTAACAAATACATGGGCTATGCAAGGCCAGCCTTTGCTGTTGTGTTTGTATACTTGTAAATGCTTGCCTTTTCTTATGCCATTGACTGTCACCCCCACTGTCCGTCCTCACTCTTTTCTTCCTTCCAAGCACATCTCTGCAGCATGTTTGATGCATTTCTGTGGGTTTGTATTTCCTTGTGAAGCGCATGAACATATTTGTGTGTGTTTTTTTAAATTAATTACATGCATTTCTTTATTTGACATCCCAGATATTTTACGTTAAATTTAAATTGCATAACTGGTGGTGTGCTTCTGATCTGGGCCTGCTTCTCACCTTCAGACACCGTGCTGTGTGAAGACCGGGTGCTGCTGTTTCTGTGCTTACTCCATTGCCTCCCAGAACCGGGCAGTGGTACATGGCATGCACCCACCATGGTTTGCAAATGCGCTCATGATAAACCTCGGGGTTGATTTCATGGCACTGAAGTGTTACCATAATAAACAGTCTCTTAGGTCTAAGCTCTTAAGTTTTGCTAGGAGCAGGACTGTTGGGTTGTGGTAATACACATACTCGTTCTGATTGCCAGTCCACTCTGGAGAAGGGCCCAGCCAGGTTTTTGTCGCTACCAGCAATGTGTGAGAGCTCTTGTTTACTTGTCGTTTTGTTGCTATATGGCAATGTCCATCTTTCTGGTATTTAACCAAATAATAAGGCAGAAAGAGGTGTCTTGTATTTTAAAGGGAGTTTCCTGACTTTAATGAATTTAAGCATCTTTCTGTATATATTTACCAGCTGGCTGGGCTAGGGATGTAGCTCCGTGGTGTATTTCATACAGTGAAGGTCACTCAGTCCTTTACTCTGTGCTCCCTCCCCCTAGGAGAAACACTTCACAAACACGTACACAAAACCCCACTTTCTTTCTGTATTTAGGAGGTATTCTAGTTGTTTGAATTGTATTTAGTCTCTTTTGAGTTTTCTATTTGCCCCCCCATCCCCCCACACTGTGTACAGTTCTTTGTGTGATCTGTGCTTCTCAACTTTGATGTGTTGTAAGTCATCTAGTGTATTAGTTACCTTTATGTTGCTGGGCTAAAACACCACGACCAAAAGGGACTTACGGCAGAGAGAGTTTATTTTAGCTTACGGTGCCTGTGGGAGCATCCATGATGATGGGGGCGGGGGCATGGTAGCCGATGGCTGGAACAGGAAGCTAAGAGAGCACATCTTTAACAGCCAACAAAAACCAGAGAGTGAGCTGCAAGCAGGGCGAGCCCCCTCTCCTCCAGCAAGGCACCACCTCAAAAGGTTCCATAACTTTCCCAAGCATTGACACCAGTTGGGGACCGAGTATTCCAGTATTTGCCAGTATTTCCCATGCAAACCACCACACTGGGGGATCTTTTACGATTAGGTTGGGCTTCTATAAACATGCAGGCAGGTTTCAAGACTGCAGATAGTTGTAGTTCTTGAACTAGTCTTTGAGCAGTTAGATTGCAAAAGTCTCCCAGTCTGTCTATGGCTAACATCTAAGCTTCTCCAACATCAATATTTTGTTTTGTGGTAGTGGTTATTTCAGAGTCCTTCATTATCCCAGGGTTAAAATGGTTTTCTTGTTTATTAATTTTATAGGTTTCAGTTGTTGAGATAGGGCAGCAATTCTCAATCTGTGGGTCGCAACCCCTTGGGGGGTCAAACAGCCATCTCACAGGGGCCCCATATCAAATATCCTGCATGTCAGGTCAGGGATTTACATTACAATTCATAGCAGTAGCAAAATTACAGTTATGAAGTAGCAATGGAATAATTTTATGGTTGGGCATTACCACGTGTGAGGAACTATATTAAAGGTTACAGCATTAGGAAGGTTGAGAACCATTGAGATAGGGGCTTGCAGTGTTGCCCAGGCTAGCCCTGAACAGTTGTGCTCACACCATCTCCCTGCTGTAGCCTCCAGAACAGTTGGGACTGTAGACACAGTATTGAGTCTGTGAGCATGTGACTGTAGACACAGTATTGAGTCTGCACACTTATGGTGTTATGTACCTTAATGACTGACTATATTTGGTTACCTTTGCATTGCTAACTAATTTTTATCTTCCTCTTTGTAGCAAGCAAGTTTTTTCAGCTTTGTCAGTCTTTTTCCATGATTCGGGATGCTACTTTCATCCTTCTTCAGGTTTCAGGATACACAGACCTGCTCTCTGTTTTCTCCTTTCATGGTTCAAATATTTGCTCATGTACTAGCATCATACAGCTCTTGTGTGTATAGCTCTGAAGTATGTTTTAATGTATAGAACAGTAACTTTACACCTCTGTTCTTCCTTTTCATATTTGTTGTCTTATCTGTAAGTAGGACTGAATAGCCATTTGCTTAGATCTTTCTTGTATTTTAGTAGAGCTTAAAGTATTTTCCATAAGATCTTATGAGATATTCTTTATGTTTTTCACAAATATTACTATTTTTGTTACTTTTGAGAACAATATTTTACTTCTGTTACACTTACTCATTGATATTTTCAATGTAGAGACAGTCAATAGGTTTGTTTTTGTTTTTGATTTCTTTGAGACAGGGTTTCTTTGTAGCCTTGGCTGTCCAGGAACTCGCTTTGTAGACCAGGCTGGCCTCAAACTCACAGAGATCACCTGCCTCTCTGCTTCCTGAGTGCTGGGATTAAAGGTGTGCGTCACCACTACCTGATCAGTCAGCAGTTTTTATAAGTTCTTTTTTATTTTCCTTCTTGAATGCCTTTTCTTATTTTTGTTGCTTTGGTTCATTTTCCTATGTAGATTATTATACTGTCTGTAAATCGTTGACAGTTTTGTTCATTCCACTCTTTGCTTTTTAATTTCATTCTTTGTACTCATCATTTATCATAGACTACTTTTAAAGTAGGTTTACATATACGGAAAAATTGGAGAGGAGGTATATAGTTCTAATGCTCCCTCTTCTACAGTCAGAAGTGCCTGCCTTACTCAGCACCTTGCACTGGCGTGGCGTGTTTGTTACAACCGGTGAGCCGACGCCTGCATATGAAGAGTGTTAATCACGGTGGGGAGTGTGCATCAAATCTCCCTCTGTGTGGTACAGCTCTGTGAGCTTTGCTATTATGTAAGCACCATTACATAGCCCACAGAATGGCTTCCCTAAACCATCCTCCAGGCTCTACATCTTCATACTCAGCCCCTTACACCGTATCTTTGGCAGTCACTGACCTTTCTGGTGTTTCTGTTGGTCTTTTCAGAATGCCATGTGGTTGGCATCATCTTCTGGCTGTTCTTCTTTCATTAGCAGTGTTCACTTGATGCTCTTCCATGACTTTCTGTGGCTTGCTAGTTCATTTTCTTCTAGTTTCTTTTCTTTCTTTTTTGAGACAGTTTTTTTTTTTTTTGGTTGTTGTTGTTACTGTTTTTGTTTTATCTTGCTATGTAGCCCCGGTGTTGGAACTCACTCCATAGATCAGGCTGGCCTTGATCTTGGAAATTCCCCTTCCAAGTGCTGAGGTTAACGTTGTGCACCACCACACCCAACTCGGTTCATTTTCTTTTTTTTTTTTTTTGCCACTGAATGATACTTCATTGCATGAATGTACCAGTTTGCTTATCCAATTGCCTATTGAAGGGCACTTGCTCTTAGGTTTGCCCAGCTGTGGATGAGGTTGTTAATGACTTTCATGTATGTGTTTTCATTTTGACATAGCTTCCGGTTTATGTGAGTGAAGACTCAAGAATGTGGTTGCTGGGTTGTAGAGCAAGTGCATGTTTAGACAGGTGGGGAACTGTCACACTGCCTTCCACAGACTCTGTCACCTTGTGTGCTCACCAAAGCGAGGGAGAGATCCCACTGCTCTGCTTTCTCACCACTGTTGGTACCAGTGCCACGGCTCTTAGCTGTCCTCATAGGTGTCTAGTGGGTCTCCACTGTTTTACTCTGTCTACTGAGTGTCTTCTTCTGTGCTTATTTGATTCCTGGGTGCTTCTTTGATAAGATGTCTGTTCAGACCTTTAGTTCATTTTTTATTTGGGTGTTTCCTTATTACTGAGCATTAAGCATTTTTCTCTCTCTAATGTCTGTCTGTCTGTCTGTCTATCTATCTATCTATCTATCTATCTATCTATCTATCTATCTATCTATCTATCCATGTATCTCTCTATCCCCTTTGTTAGGTACGTGTTTTGCAATGATTTTCTTCAAGGCTTTGTATGCCTTATCTTTTCAACTTTCTTTTTTGTGTTTATGTGCATGCATATATGTAGGTGTATGCACATGTATGTGCATGCATGTGGAGATAAGAGGTGGATGCCAGGTGACTTCTTATGTCACTCTCTACCTTGGCTTTTTAGACAGAGTCTCACTGGAACATGGAGCTCACTGATGTGGCTAGACTGATTGCCAGTGAGTGCTGGGATCTTCCTGTCTCTGCCTCCCTAGCTGGGGTCACAGGAACACATGAAACTTTTTATGTGGGATCAGGGAGTCTAACTCAGGTTCACATGCTTTATTGACTGAACTCTCTCTGTGGTCCCACATACTTTAACTGAAAAAGTTATTATTTTTAAGTGTGTGGGTGCCTGTATCACAGTGGACATGTGGAGGTCAGAGGACAACTTTGTGGAGTCCATTCTCTCTACTTTTATGTGGGTCCTGGGGATCAAACCCACGTCACCAGGCTTGCATAAGGACCCTTACCTGTGGGGTCATCTTGCCAGCCTCAGCATTCTTAATTTTAATGAAGTTTATTTATTAATAATTCCCTCATGGATGGTGCTTTTGGTGCTGTATCCAAAAATCCACTGTGAAATCCAAACTGAACTAGATTGTTTCCAGTGTTATAGTTTGCATTTTACATTTAGATTTATGAGCTGGCTTGAGGTAATTTTTGTGAATGCCTATGTCACTTTTGGTTTCTAAATGTGGGTCTCCAGCTTCCTCAGGACTGTCTGTTGAAAGCATTCTGTTTGCTCCATTGAGTTGCTTTACTCCTGTTAAAGACCAGTTGACTCAGTGTGGTTCTGTTTGGGGCCTTTATTCCATTCCATCCATCCGTTTCCTGCCGGTATCGCATTGCTTTCATTACTATGACTGCTTATACTTTGCCTTATAACCTTGTATTTCTGAAAATAGGATTTGTGATATGTCATAATTTTAGTTATAGAGGAACTGGTTACTTTTAATAAAACAACAATATTTTTAGAAATTAAAGTATTGATTCTTCTTCCAGTAGAATAAGGACTTGCCAGTGAAACTTTCTGCCTGCTGGCACTTATGTATCTGATAACACTGAAAATCATAAGCTTAGATGGGGAGGAGTTCTGTGGATCGGTTATTCTTAAATATTATTGTATTCCTTTGCATTTGTGGTGACTTAGTGTTGCATAATTGTATAAAGTTCATAGATATACAGCTTAATACTCTGATATTATTTCAATAGTAATATTTTAATAATTGGCCGTCTGACGGATATTCGCTGAAATATGCGTAAGTCTGACTGCATTCTGTTCCTTTCAGGTCAACGAGGCCTTCCTTCATGTGATACAACGCAGATCCACAGGCAAGGTGCTCCTGTCCCTGAAGTAAATCCTCACCCAGGCAGCAGACTCAGGATCTGATCTCCCCCTGCATTGTAAAGACCACTGTCTTCCTGACTGACCCAGGTGCCACATCTTGGTGACAGTTCCCTTTGTCTCTGCTTTCTTGTTGCTCATAATCTGCGTGATCACAGAGGTTCTTGCCCAAACTCTGTTCTTTCTGAGAGCAAAAGGTATGATTAGTAATTCTACAAGGTGAACATGTCTCAGGAAAGCCGGGCGGGAGGTATGCTCACCTAAATCAGTGTTTCAGCCACCAAGTCTGTTGTCTCCCTCCCCTCCCCCCAGTTGTCCCTGGGCCTCCACACCTCCTTTTCTATTCTGATTATGTCTTCTCTCTGATTGGCCTCTCCTATGGCTAAACTCTCCCATTCCATCTTTAACTGTGTTTCACATTGTCGCCATGGGGTCTCCCTGAATCAGCTCTGACTGTGTCTCGTCTCAGTGTCTCAGCATTTTCTACACTGTGGAACTCAGACTCCTTGAGCAGACACTGCATTGTGACTCACTTGTCCCTTCCCACTCTTCCAGAATCATCTCCACAATCCCCCAGTGCCCAAGTGTGCCTCTGCTGATCCCTGCCCTGTGCTCCGTTCCTGTGCTTTCCTCTCCTCCACCTCTAAGGCCTTTCTGATCTGCAGGCCTGGCCTTTTCCATTTGCCTGCATTCTCAGGAATGTTGCTCTCGGATTTGCCACTCCCCTTGAATCACGGGGACACATGTATAGTGGAAGGAATACAGGCTTCTGAATCTAAGATGTGGGTTTGAATCCCACCCTCCCTGCTGTAGGATGGTGACTCAAGTGATTGGCATTTTGCTTTTCTTGCTGTAAACCAGTGGTTCTCAACCTGTGGGTTGTGACCCCCTGGGGGTTGACTGACCCTTTCATAGGGGTCATGTATCAGCTATTCTGCATGTCAGATATTTACATTATGATTCATTACAGCAGTAAATTTATAGTCATGAAGTAGGAAAGAAAATAATTTTCTAGTTGGGGGTCACCACACCATGAGGAAGTGTATTAAAGTGTTGCAGCATTAGGAAGGCCGAGAACCACTGCTGCAAATTGACTGTCACAATATCTTTCAGAGTTTCTGTGCCAGCCAGTACATGAGGTAATTGGGTAAAGCACATAGCAATAGTAATCTGTTAGTGAATGCTGGTTCCTTCCACTTTCTCTTCTTTCCAGACAAGTTACAAGTTCTTGAGATACAAGTTCTTGAGAGTATCATGTCTGAATCC
Organism: Alexandromys fortis; assembly: GCF_014885135.2. Lineage (NCBI taxonomy): Eukaryota > Metazoa > Chordata > Mammalia > Rodentia > Cricetidae > Alexandromys > Alexandromys fortis. The sequence goes on along the minus strand of NW_026067905.1, from coordinate 11,650,168 downwards.
CCTATTGGCTTCCTATACCTTCTACCATTTAACTTATCTAGAGTCTTAAACTGCGGGATTATATTAAGAATATGTTGCCCTGAAAACAACCCAAATACCTCTTAACAGGTGAATGTGTACATATGCGTACTAGTATATTTATATATATATATATATAGCACATATATAATATACATCATAATGCATATGTATTGTATAACTGTGCATACATTGGGACTGTCAAATTCAACAAGACATAAAGTAGGTGGTCATCAGGAGCCCTCTTGAAATAGATCCTGGTAAACCTGACCCCCCTTTCAGGGGGAATTAGGAAGTTACTTAAGGCCTGAGGAGTTTCAGGTTGCGAAAATGAACCAAAATCTACGGAAATGCACGATAGTGGTGACCATCCTAATGAACCACCGGAGTGTACACTTCCAATTGTTTTACAAATGGTTGAAATGGTAAATGTTGGGCATGTTTTGCCACAAATAAATCTGTTTTAAAAAAAGATGTGTTACTATTACTTCTAAGTAAACTGATAGATTCAAGGGGAGAGAGCAGTGTGTGTTGTGCTGAACTCAGTGGGTGGGAGCTGCTGCCCTGTCTTCATCCTGCGTGTTGGGGGAGACCTACACTGCCATTAGGTGCCGGACATTCTGCAGACAATTCTTGACCTACAATGATTTGATTTGTGATTTCCCCACTATATACTTATATTCTTTTTCAAAATGCTTGTGAAGATAATGTTTTGCATGTGTATGTATGTATGTGTGTGTGTGATGTTTGCGTTTGTATTTACATGTGCATGGGAACACATGTTCGGGTGCACATAGAGTGTATGTTGTGAGTATGGAAGACATTGAGACGGTCAAAGTCATATGTCTTCTTCAGTCTCTCTCTATTTCCTACATTGAGGCAGGGTCTCTCACTCACTGAAACTGGAATGTTAGCTGTCAAAGCAGTGGGCATTCAGTAGACTCCTCACTTTGAACTTTGACTTTTGGTCCTCTCGTACGCCAGCAGTGCACACTATGTTAGCATACTCTTGCCCTCATACTGGAAAGGGGATGCTGAGTCTCCCAGGCCGTCTCTCTTGTCCTGATGCTAGGCTATGATCATGTGTAGGTCAGAGGTAGTAAATGCATTTCCAATGTATGAGACTTCCAACTTGTAGAGAGTTTATCAAGATATGACTTCCTAGTAGAAGGAGAAGCAGTTATGCTCTGTCTCTTCTGATGCTTGAATGATAATTGTCAGAAAGGGGGGTCTGATGGGATATAAACCGGCACTTGACACACAAGGGTGCATGTGGGGCCTTTTGTGTAGTAATTTGGTTCTGTGCCAAGAAGTATGGTGAGAGGTTTTACTCTCTGGTAACTATCTTAGACCATTTCAAAATAGTCATCTTTGAGGCAAGAAGTATGGCTCAGTGGGCAAAGCCTTTACAGGGTTAGGGTTCAGATCCCTAGAACCATAGAAACCAGTCCTTTGTGGTGGCCCACCTGTCATCTTAGTGCCAGGGAGGCAGAGACCAGTGACAGCGAACGCTCCAGGTTCAGTGAGAGACTCTACCTCAATATATGACGTAGACACAGACTGAGGACACATGGTGTTGACCTGGGGCTTCCATTCTCACAACATAAACTGAATGTGTTCACACACATGTGAATACAGACACCACATACACATATACCACACACACACACACACACACACACATATATATATATATATATGCAAAAATTGTCCTCAAACTAGTTTTTTAAAAAAGAATCTAAGTATGAAATCAAATAAGGATGAACATTTAAAGAAACAATTAAAAATTTAGAAGGAGGTGTGGAGAAAGATGCTGTGGGAATTGGTCACATGCCTGCTGTGGGAAGGGGCTCTGCCATGTGCTGCTGTGTACAGCATATTCTCACCTCCTTGGAGCTTTATGCACTTCTGCTCCTCTGAAGACACAACTTTTTTTTTTTTTAAAAAAACCATTTCCCTAAACTTTATCTTCACAGTAGCTAATTGTATTCTTAAGTGAAAGTTGAGTTTTCCCAAATCTCATAAGACTCAACTTTGAGGGTGTCTTAGAGTTTCTCTTGCTGTGAAGAGAAACCACGACCACAGCAACTCTTATAAAGGAAAACATTGAATTGGGGTGGCTTACAGTTCAGAGGTCCATTATCATCACAGTGGGGCATGGTGACATGCAGGCAGACATGGTATTGAAGAGGTAACCGAGAATTCTATATCGTGCACAGGCAACAGAGAGTGGTCTGTCTCACTGGGTACAGCTTGAGCATAGGACCCTTAAAACCCACCCCCACAGTGACACACTTCCTCCAACAAGGCCACACCTATTCCAGCAAAGCCAGATCTCCTAATACTTCCACTCTCTTGGGGGGTGTGATTTATTGTTAAACCACCACAGAGGGCAGCTTCAGCATTTTCCAAACCCTTTGGCATTGCTGAAGGCATGCTGGATGGTTCCTGGAAGAGAGAAGGAAGGTGACTCAGAACTGGGAAAGAATGTGTCATTCCAAGCGGGAGCTGCCTTTTCCATGGAGCATGGATGGTCACTGGGTGTCACAAGCAGTAAAGATCGAATGTCCCCAGCTCACTAATGTCAAAATGACTTGGATGGGAAGAGGCAGTCATTTAGGAGAATGGATTTCAGATTTAGCAGGTATTGGTGAGAGCCTCTGATGACCTGCTCTCTGCTTGCCTGTCTTCCTGCTTCAGTGAAATGATTTGATTTGAAAGCATCTGACTCATATTTTAGTCATTGTTTGGTGGCTCCACCATCTGAGCCATTAGTAGGAAAAAAGAATCAATATGTCTCCAAGTGACAGTGTTTATTCTATATTCATAGACTTCCTAATTCTTCCTCAGAGGCTGGCTGCTGCAGCAATCACTCCCACGGCCCTGCCTCTCCCTTTGCAGTAATGGCGGACTGGTCTGCTTGCACATGTCTCTCCCGACTAGTGTGAAAGACTCGGGAGGTAGCGCCATGGCAGAGCCATTTTAATTGCTTAGCATTTATCAGGTCTTGGGTTCAGTCCCCAACACTGACCCACACAAAGGGTCAACAACCAAAGTGAGATTTTCTGCTCTCATCCGTGGAATGAAGCCATCTAGCTCTCACCAGTGTGTTTGATGGTGTTCCTTCCTGTGTATATGTGTAAATCTAGAAAGTGATCTTTTCTACCTGTGTTATAATAAAGATGATAAATGTGCTGGTATTTAACAAGTGAAGGGACCAAGAGGTCATCACCGACTCGCCTGGATTTAATAACAATAAGTTGGGGTAGGGGAGTAGGCTGTTCCTTCTTAAGTTTTCCTTCTATGTTTTTATAGGAAAAGCAAACAGAAGTGATTTTTCAAAGTCGTCTTTGTGCTGGACTCTACTCTTACAGTTCTCTTCACCATCGGAGCGTGTTACTATGCTGATGGTCTGCATGGGGCATGCACTGGCTTCTGGAACTCTCTCCACGCTGGGGGATCATGGACAAAGTGCTCAGCACTACACAGGGGAGACTGGCGTGGGCAAAGGCTACAAATCTAGTGGAGGAGATAGTCAAGCCGGGCACAGAAAACAAAACCCAGCCTGGTGTGCTGGCACACACATACTTTTGGAAGGCAAAAACAGGATGATCACACAAAGTTCGAAGCCAGCCTGGTCTACAGAATGAGACTCTGACTCAAGTCAGACAAAACAGTTACATGTTGAAGTCTATAAGAATGAGCGATTGAGAGCAGGGGAAGCAAAAAACAAGGGGGAGGGGCATAAAAGAATTATTCACTAGTAATATCCAAAGTTAACTAGAAACATCCTATAAAAAGCTAGTGAGTGAGCCGGGCGGTGGTGGCGCATGCCTTTAATCCCAGCTCTCGGGAGGCAGAGGCAGGCGGATCTCTGGGAGTTCGAGGCCAGCCTGGTCTACAAGAGCTAGTTCCAGGACCGGCACCAAAGCTACAGAGAAACCCTGTCTCGAACCCCCCCCCCCAAAAAAAAAAACCAAAATGCAAAACCACAACAATGCTGAACCGGAGTCAGGTAAGGTATAATGGGGGCAGGGCTTTGTCTCTGGTGACAGCCTCTTAAGCATCTGCCGAAAGATGGAGGAAAAGGGAATATTCTAGGACCCTGTGGCTGATGAAAACAAAAAGAACTGAAGGTAGGTGAGTGAACCTGGAACTCCAGAAATGTCCATGAGCTTTGTGAGATGGTATTGCAAGTAGGGACCAGGGTACACATTGACTTGATGAAGACAATTTATGAGAATTTTGATTTTACCGTAAGAGTAATGGGATACCACTGAAATGTTTTAGAGGGGATGGGGCAGTGTTGCAATATGGAGCGGCGGGGCTGCGTCCCCAACACCCCGGCCGCTTGGCTAGCTCATGCCCGAAATAACAACACACAAACTGTATTCATTTAAGAACTGCTTGGCCCATGAACTCTAGCCCTTACAGGCTAATTCTCGCACCTGGACTAGCCCATTTCTAATGATGTGTGTAAGCACCCCAAGGTGCGCTTACCGGCAAGATTCTAGCCTCCGTCCATGATGTCTCTGCTCCAGAGCGCAGAGTTGTCTGGTCTCTCTGGGAGCAGAGCAGAGTCTGACCTCACTTCCTCTTTCGCCCAGAATTCTATTCTGCTTACTCCTCCCATCTATGTTCCAAGCCATGAGGCCAAGCAGCTGGTTTATTATAACTTAAGCAATGAAATCAACAGATTGATATATGACACTCCCACATCAGGGCAGGCAGATGTGATCAGAATTATGTTTTTGATTTCTACCAGCTGTAGAGGGGAGGGATTGAAGGGGAGCAGATCAGGGAGGAGTCCATTTTAAATAAGGGACCACTGCAGCTTGCAGCTTTTTGGTTGTGGTAGGGAAGGAGAGATGTGGCCAGAATGTAGAACCACGCAGGAGAGGAAAGTGGAGGGACGTGGTATTGGCTTGGGTATAGGCACAGAAGGGAAGGAAGAAGTGTCAAGGTGACACCAACTTTCTGGACATGTGTTTCCTAGAAGGATCAATGAAAGAGTTGGGTTCTCGCAATGGAGAGGGCATAATTAAGGAGATGAAGTTCTTTGCATATTGAGATACCCAAGAGTGTTTAAGTATTTGCTTGGTGCTCTAAAGAGAGGAGTGCAGTCTAGATATACGAATTCAGGGGTCTTTTGCCTGCATGTGGTCCTGACACACAGTGTGACTGAGATTACCCAATGATGTGAGAAAGGAAGCCTGTTGTATGGACCGTGAGGGTCTTTCCTTTTAATAGGACTGTAGAATATTTCAGGACTTTGCTGAAGACCACCAAAAGAAACTTAAGAGGGGATCGCTTGGGATTTAAGGTGACAAGCAGTTATACAGAAGGTTGTTCTATCTAGTGACTAAAGGCATTGTTTCTTGCCTGGAGGGCCAGGGGCTGGCTCTCCAACTCCAGCTTTGTTCTTGGGCCAGATTCATCTTACTTTTTTCCTGTGAAACATAAGAATAATGGTATGTTTTCTTCTGCATCTTGTGGTTCAGGCAAGGGTCAGATGAGCTGGTGTAGGCAAGAGCTTTCAAGTCAAGTCACCATTTCCACAATGGATTACAAGACTGCCTTGTACCTGTGTGTTTCACTTCCCTTCAGAGTCAAAGGAAAATGTAAGCCTTTGCAGCCTATGCTGGATTGACACAGAGCAAAGGGACTGCTTGATTTTTTTTTTAATGTCTCAAAAAGACTTTCACATCTTAGCCGAAGCCATTGTGCTCTTTTATACAGAATAATAGGCAGAGTGATGGGGGCCTGGTGATTTGATGAACTTCAAAGATACCCAGAGCCAGTCAAGGTCTAGAGAAGGACATCTCATTTGATCAAGAGTGCAGAGTGCATATTTTTAAAAAGTGAGGGGCGATAAAAGAATTAGGGCTCTTCATTCTGGAAAGCCACAGGGTAAGAAAGAGCCTGATTGAAATTTATGAAATAATGAAAATCATTGGATAAAAATATGAACTTATTAAGTGCCAGAGGATAAAACTAGGAATGATTTTTTAAAAATCATTTTAAAGAAATAGTTTTAGGGCAAAGTAAAAATAGTACTTTTTACACAGGCATTGTGAGCACAAAGATCTTATTACTCTCCAAGTTTGCTGGGACCCAAATCCAATCAAAGAGAGCTTTACAATATTAGAGGTCAGTGTCATGGGGGATTGTAAAAGTAACCTAAAATAATGTGGCAAAATTGCCCATTGAAGGAAAGCATCATGGGGAGCTTATTAGGCTTCCTGTCTCTGTCTGACACTCTTGCCTAAACCAGGCTTCTAAGTGGGCCTGCTGAGAGTGGAAGGTACAGGATTTGGGCTAAAAGAACTTACTTGCAGATATGACCTCTGTGACCGTAGGGAGTCACTTCTCAATTTAACTTATTATTTAGAATTTTTCTGTGTGTGCAGACACGTGTGTGCTGTGCAGGTGTGCATGCACAGATGTGCACAAACTTTGAAGAGGTCGACCGAGGAGCTCCTTCTTCAGCAGCTGTCTGCACTGATTTTTGAGACAGGATCGGCCATTGGGATATGGGCTGGCCAGTTAGTCCACTGACCCACCTGTCTTTGCTTCCCCAGTGACCATGTACGGGCCCGCCCTGCAACTCCCATATCAGGGTGAAAACCCTGCCACTTCCTACTTCATGGCTTCCTTTTCAGAAAATAGATTTCCCGACTTAATTTTTATTTTCTCCTTTAAAGATTCCTTTTTAAAAAGTTAAAAATAGCCACACGGAGACCCCGTGATCCTTCATTCACTGACCCAGATAGTCTAAGAGCAGGTATTTTAAGAGACTGAAGTGGCGTCTCATCTGGGGACATAGGCTGGCTCTCAGGAGCCAATGAGCTCAATGTAGTAATAAAATATTAATCCTGTTTCCCATACTCGAAATGTTCTTCTTGTTTCTCCTTCCTTTCTAAATCCTCCTTATCCTTTGGTGTAGTGTAGAAAAAGCTCTGGATTTCAGGGCAAAAGTTCCCTGACTTAAGAGTTACTGGATCTTGGGTGAATCACTTCAAACTTGTGTTCATTTGTAAAACAGAGATGTTAGAATCTCATGGAGAGAGAGTTGAGGGAAAGAGTCCAGCCAGGCTGGTGGAGTAGGAGCCAAAGAAGCACCAACATTGGATAAACGTGGGATCAATAATTTCTAATTTTTGAACTTCTGTATTGGTCTGTCCATATAATACAGATGGATTTTTTTTTTTTCTGAGATGGGGCATCTCTGTATACCAGCCCTGGTTGTCCTGGAACTCTCCTTGTAGATCAGGCTGGCCTTGAATTCATGAGGATCTGCCTCCCTACATCTCCCGAGTGCTAGGACTAAAGGCGTGCACCACTATGCCTGGTTACAGAAGGATTTTTAGCTATGTTAGTCTTTCATATTGGCTTTTAATTTTTTTCACATCCCCTCTGGTGCATAAATTCTTGCAGGATGAGGATGCACACTATTTTTTCCCATCTCTGTGTTACAGGAATGGGCACCTAGTCCTTGATTGCTAGAGCGCATTGCCCATTTAACTAAATTTGGGATTGGTATACAACACAGGTCATTTTCTCTGCTTTCGTCTCTCCAGGTGCACTATGTTCTCCTAATGGGGAGCTAGCAGGAAATCTTTCAGGCTTCCATTATCTTGTCAGTTTGTAGCTTCTCATCAAATAAGAGCTATTGGCGTATTTGAAGATGTCACTGACATGCCCTGAAAGGAAGGTTTGAATCTTTACGGACAGCGAGGGTGGGTTTTGCCTGAATCAGCACTGCTCTCCTTCCCATAGGCGTGTTTGAGGAAGGATACCCCCAAACCCCTCAGAACAGTCTTTTTGTCTTTCAGACTACTTTTTCCTCTTCTTGGATACTGAGGTCTATAAAGAAAGCCCACTGCTGTCTCTTTTAGCTGTGGTGGCGGGTAGATTTTACCGTGGCCCAAAGAGCCCGTGTACTTTGTGTAAGAATGTCATTACTAACTGTCCCTACGGCACCACCCACAGACCCCTTGTTAGATTGTTCCACATATAGAATATGTTGGGGCTGGAGAAATGGCTCAGTGGTTAAGAGTACTGACTGTTCTTCCAGAGGACTTGGGTTCAATTCCCAGCACCCACATGGCAGCTAACAGCTGTCTGTAACTCCAAGATCTGACACTCTCACACAGAGATACATGTAGGCAAAATACCAATGTATGTAAAATTAAATAAATAAATTATTTAAAAAATAATATGCTGACATAATAAGCCTTTATAACTTGTGAATATAACATTATTTGAACATATATACTTGTATATATACTCCAGTTAAGATTAGGTATTCTAGGGAAAGAGAGATTTACACAGTTTTGGTTGGAATGAGAAATGGATTCTATAGTCACATATGTTTTAGTGTGAAGGCCTCAGTTGGTGGTACTGTTTTGTGAGGGTTGTGGGGCCTAGTTGATGAAGATGGGGCCAGAGGGACAGAGTTGGATGGGTATGGTCCAACCTTGCTTCCTGTCTAGCCTTCTCTGCTTCCTGGTTAGCCACTACTAGAGACATGAGGAGTTCCCACCACCATGAGCGCGGCCATCTGTGTGTCATGCTAGGTGTTTTGTTCAATTGGTGAGAAAAGTAATCAACACACACACACACACACACACACACACACACACTCACAGTGGGAAGATGGCCACATAAAGACAAAGGCAAAAATTGGAGTGATGCAACCGCCAGTATGGTTGGGAGCCAGAAGACATGGAGGATGGGCACTTGATTTGGAACTTCTGGCTCTGGAACAACGAGAAAACAACTCTTACAGTTTGAAGCCTCTGTGTTTATGCTACTTTGTTTATGGAAGCCACAGGAAATTAACATGCTGCCTCAGAGTCTAAATAAAATATAGCCCTGCTTCACATAATGGCCTTCCAGCCAACGGTGAACCACAAATGCCTTAGTTTTCCTGTAACGTAATGGAGTCAAAAGCTCCTGCAGGGCCTTTGTGGACATGGAACCATCATTACAGTACAATGCGTCACTCGCGTGTTTGTGGTGGTGATGATTTAAACAAGCCCGCTGTGATGTCAGCTAAATAAAGTACAGCACATAGAGTTACACAGGCAGAGAACAGATGCCTGTGCTTCTGGCTTACGTCATCACTCCACCACACATCGTCCTTACTGTTATTTTAGAGTGTGCTCCTTCCACTTACCCAAGGTTTGACTGTGAACAATGAGCAGAAGCTTCATACCACGCATCTCAGGGTTACCACGTTGCCTGGCTGTGGCAGGAGGCTGCAGAGAGTGACTTCTACAATGTAGGTTTGAGTACGTTTGCTCTTTGGTGTCAGCGTGCTAGCAACATCACCCAGAGAAGCACTTCTCAGGACATATCCTTGCCATTAAGTGGCATATGATGCTACAAAAGGCAGGCTCTAAATACAACTGATTCTTTACTGTCCCCTGAAGGGCTATGGTCCCAGTTCTGCCATGTTTTATTGGTGATTACCTAAGTATAAAACTCCCAGCTTCTGATCCCTATGCAGTTCTCTGTGTGTGTGTGTTATTGTGTATGTGTGCTATAGGTATGTGTGCACTAGGCTGTATATACATATATGTGGGAGCTTGTAGAGGCCAGTGGTCAACATTCTGTATCACTCTTCTTATCTCTCCTCCTCTGTTTCCAGTGCCCAAATGGGCAGCAGGAGACATGAAGTTGGCTTGTTCTTTCCACCATGTGGGTTCTATAGGTTTTTAGGCCTGGCCACAATAGTCTTAACCTGCTAGGACACCTTGCTTGCCCTAAGACACATATTTATTAAATTTAATTTTTTTAAAAATTATTTATGGATATTTTGTCTGCATCTGTGACTATATACCACATCATGCCTGGTGCCATGGAGACCAGCAGAGGGCTAAAGATCCCGCAAATTGGAATAGACAGTTGTAAACCACCATGTGGGTGCTGGGAATGGAACCGGGATCCTCTGCAGGAGCAGCCACTTCTAACTAGTCAACCATTTCTCCAACCCCAGGGCATGGAGTGTTTAACTCCCAGATCACTGAATGATGTGGCCAGATTTGGAAACCCTCTGATACAGATAATTCAAGTCACATTTTGGCCTCTCAGTTCCCTAACCTCCTTAGTTCCCAATAACCCCTTCTACTCAGCCACACAATGTCACAGTTATATTCTAGAGACGGTGACTGCAGGCATTAGCCCTACTGGAAATGTTAGTTTCTGATACCCCAATTTGATTTATGCCTCCTCACTTCTGTCCTGATTCCTTTTAAACCCCAACTTCAACCATTTTTTTCTTCAGCCTTACCAGTCCACCATGTACTCAGAACCACCCTCGTACCTCAGCATCCACCCTTCCCAACATGAGTACAGGGTCCAGGCTCAACTCTCACGCCTTTACCTGGGAAACTCCCAGACGTGACAAATGTCTCACTGGAGAGACTGAACCTTCAGCTTTGCACACACCAGGAAGGGATGTGACCACTAAGTTACATTCCCAACCCAGGCAAGTGTTGAACTTGCTCTGCAGCCCAGGTAGGTCTTGAACTCTCTGTCCTCCTACCTCAACCTCCCAGGCATCTGGGATTAGAGGCCTGGCCAGACTTGATAAATCCCTGTTATCACTTATCCCTGCATTTGAGCAGCCAATCCCAGAATGTGTCACATAGACATACGCAGCAGGATTCTTGGGTAATTTGGAAACCCAGAGCTCCAGGGGATCCTCTGCCACCTCTTGACTCTTGGCTGTAGCTAAGTCACTTTTCTGTTCTCTGAGGGGCTGTTTCACAACCCGTAGCTGCAAAACAATTCCCGTTAGCGTCTCTGGACTTCTCACTCCGCCATGGCGGTGTCCCATCCCATTTCCAGACATGGGCACTCTCAGTAACCGTGTCTTGACCCTTCCACCTGTGTCTTGCCATGGAAACCTCTCACGTGATACACCTCTCCTTCTGGGAGAAGCATTCCCTGAGGCTTCTGCCCAAGGGAACGTGGTGTCCCACCCTGACCCTTCATCTTCTACCTGCTTCCTTTAAAATCACATGAGTCTCATTCAAGAAGGTTCTACCTTCAAGTCATGACCATCTTCCCAAAGCCCCAAGTCCTCATATTATCACGTTGGATGTCAAGATTTTAACATATGAATTTGGGGGCGATAAACATTCAGACCATTATCTCTAAGGTATTCCATTGTTCCAGATGGGAAGAACTGAAGGTCCAGAAAGGCCAAAGAACTTGTCCAGGTCCACACAGTAAAACCCAGGGTCTCTAGCCTGAGACCAAGCTTCATTTGACTTTATTATGAAGAACAAATGTTGCTGTGCAGGGGTGGCATTGCCACTGTGCCGGAGGGGTGGGCACCGTCACAGTGCCGGAGGCATGACACTGTCAGTGCCAGAGGGGTGGGCACCGCCACAGTGCCAGGGGGTGGGCAGAGGGGTGGGCACCGCCACAGTGCCGGAGCCTTCTCACATCATTAATCACGGAGATGCCTCTACAGATATGTTCTCAGGACAGTCTGATGGAGACAATTACCAAATTAAGATATGTCTGGGTCTTAGATACATAGCTTTATGATGATTGAACATTTTGAATTTTCTAAACTTTCCACATTAGAATTTGCTATTCATCTATTTTACATATATCCATGTACTTCTCTTTATCTATTTAAGTTTTTCCATACAGTATATTTTGATCATGTTTTTCTGCTCCCTCAACTCCTCCCTCCTTTGTTTGAATAAAAAGAAGTGCCCTCTCCTGTGTTCTAGTTGTGGAACATGTGTTGGTTACTTGGTCATTTATCAGTAGGAACTTGTATTATCCAATTTCTGGCTGTGCTGTTGAAATAGAGGAGGAATTAGTTCACCACCTGCCAATCACCGTTTTGTAATAGGCGTGTTCATAAATGATTTCTGAGTCATTTGTGGCAGCATTATCTGAGGTAACACAGGCTGAACACCACTGTTAGCAGTATCTCTGTGCTCTGGGGTTCCTTCGTCACCTCTCAAAGGGGACATAACCAACTTCTGACAAAAATCTTCCTGGAGGGAAGGGCTATGGGAGTTCTGGACTAGACCGGTGTTTCCCATTCTTTCCGGTGTGACTTTTCCATTCCAGAAAAGTATATGAAATCTTTGGCATTTGTGAGTGTATCTGGAACACAGAAAGAACATATAAACACTACCAGCAACCCCCCTCCCCCATCTACTTAAAATTCAGCAAAGGACTCAGAAGCGTAAGGGTTCGGTCAAGCTACCACTTGTCAATGGTTCTCACATAGGAAAAACACCTTTGTATTTCCCCCCTAATTACCTAAATAGTTTTCCCTGAGGGGGCAAAACTGAAACACACTTTAAATTATACAGTAAAATAGAAGTCATTTGGCATCCCACTGCTTTCAGACATCGAGTTAGCACTTTGTAAACTTACAGAGACTTTCCTTTAAGCACGTACACTATTCAAGACTGTTTTGCATGAACAGGACATAAAAGATGCTGTTTCATCTGAGGCTTTGAAAACATCAACTTCCACTCTGCCAACGCTCTTTCATACTTTCTCAAAGAAAGGAAGGGTTAGCTGCTGCCACCTCGTATCTCTTACGCCCTTTACCAATGTAGGTGCACATAACTAATATATAATTTCATATAATCACTCATAATGATGGATATGTATAAAGTGGAGAAAGGGATGATATAATTTTTCCACTTGTTAACGAGCCAAAAAATGGTGTCAGCTCTGAATTATCAACTGTTATTAGTTTTGATTTACAACATAGTTGTAGTAATTTACTCTACCATGCTCCTATTTATAAGCAAAACCTTTTCCCATTTTTTCCTATCCTAACTCATAAATTTCTTTAAAAAAGAAAAACTACCATTAATCTTGATAGAGTTGTGAGAAGGGCACTTATTAAGTTACTGTCATGATTGCCAAAAAAGCCAGTATAATGCTTAGTCTCTTCTGGAATTTCCATCAGACATACAGAAGGCTGTGTGGTTACTATCTATACTTTCAAGTAGTGCCCCTTTTTAGTGGGACCTTCTCAATAAGGTGATCAGATCATATTCCCAGCCTCAGGAGTTACTACTGTTACTACTAAATCATTCCGTGGGGAAACTGTTGCTGAAGCAGAAAGGTTCCGGGTGGCTGACGTGGCAGGGCCGTTTGCAGTGTCTGCCAGCTGTGAGTCACAGCAGGCTGTCATGATGGGATATAGCAGCAGCAGCAGCAGCTCCTGATTTAGGAGCAAAGATGTAAGTACTTATTCTCACCACTAACAACCTCTCCCAAACCAAACCCATACTGGAGAAAACTAAGAGGGACTATAATTCCCACTTGAGACCCTTCTAACAGATTCATTTGAAAAGCATTTAGTCTTAACCAGAGAAGAAAGGCGTTCTGGCCAGCACATGGTTTCAGCAAAACGAAGAACTGAACAGGCTCCTGTTGGCAAAAGCCCCTCAAATTCAGTGGTGGCTAGAGCTGCTTTTGACCCTCACTCTGTACAGTGACCACGTACCCTGGCCTTCGCTTGCTGGATGGAATGCATGGCTAACGTGCATGTAATTTCAACTTTCCTAAAAATTTCGGCAAGTTTGATTATGGGAAGATGAAAGGAGGCTCAGCAATTACAGTGTTTGGGGAAAGGATAGAGCCTGTTAAATATTTTAAGGAGGATTCGAGCCGGCTACAGCTGACTTAGAGACAACGTGGAAACTTCTGTTCTCAAGCCATAAGATGACTAGGGGCGTGGTGGTGCCTGCCAACACTGTGACAAACGAGGACTTGGCACAGATCCGTTGAGCAAGCAGTGCCTGTGTGGCTGCCGTTCCCAAGGTTTACATCTCCTGACGTCGTGTCCAGAGTTCCTGGTGTTTGCAGAGTTCATAAACCATGTGTTTACAGGTTGGTGATTTTTTTTTTTTAATTTTCTTTCTTTCTGTGGAGACTCTGCTCTGCTCATCAACTTTGCGCGCAACCTCTCAAGGGAGCATCTGTCATCTAACTAGAGTGCTGTTAACTTATTGACCACCAGGTAGTTTTAATTCTCACCTCTCTGCTGGGAATACCTAAGTAAACAAGGTGAAAGGAGTGATGGCCCCTGTGGAGTTTGCAGCTCGGTAGGAGAAACAGATGTTATGAGACGAGGAACGAACGCTGGGCTGGGAGAAGAGAGATTGGATTTGGGTCCTGGCACAGGTCCCAATGAACCATATGGCACTCCAGGCCGCAGCTTATGTGCTGGAAAGTGACTGCACGGGGACGGATAACTTCCTCGGTAATTGATTCCTCACCTAGCGTGAGTTCCCCACCTGCTGAACCATTTCTCACACAGCTCTGGACTTGATCCACATTCAAGGGGATGGACATTTTCCTTATGAGTGCATCTCACCTCTCACCGATTAGGCCTCATCACGTTGTGATAATCTGGAACAATCTGGAAAGATTCTCCTAGATGGGCCCACTTACAGGATGTTATTGTTAGGAACAAAGGTTGCTTTCAAGAAAGATGCCCTAAAAGTAGCGATTCTATACCACCTTGTCATAGATGTCTTAGCATCGATTTTTCGTGATTAGTGCTTGGACCGAGTACCTTCACTGCCAATGATATTTGAGGGACAGAGAGACAAAATGAAAGTTCTTAAAATGACTCGAATGAAATTTAGCTGAGTCAAAAAAATAAAGCAGGCTGTGGTTTCGACTAAACTAGGAATTACCTACCATCAGTGACTGTGTGGTGTGTCTTAGCTTCCTGAAACTCATCACCATTGATCAACCAATTGTCACTGGGAACGGTGGGAAATTCCTAAGATGTTTTAGTAGAAACGTTGTACGAAATAGATTTCTTTAACATAATTGTTGCACACATATTTCCTTATCAACCTTGCCTAGCCTAGCTCCCAAAATTATCTACATCATCTGCATACATTCCTCCTTGTCAGGCCTTTTGTATTTATTGCTGGTCTTCTTGGCTTTTGGTTGTTTGAAACAAGATCTTAGGTAGCCCAGGCTTGCCTGCAGCTCACTACACAGGCTGGCCTTGAACTTCTTATCTTCCTGCCACTGGAACTACAGGAATTTGGCACCACACCCAGCTAAAGGTGTGCTTTTTGACCTGGAAAAAAATCTCTCTTGGACCTCCTATCCCCGTCAGCCTCTGCAGGGACCTCCACATCCAATACCCAGTACCTTATTTCTCTGCTTCTTCAGCCTCTGTTTTAAAATTGGTTTCCCATTTTTGAGTTAATAATTCACCTAAGTGTCTTCCATTTTATATCAACCCACTAATCAACAAACCAGCCATTGAAAGCCCACAGCTACATCACATAGTCTGCTGCTTTCTACCTGACCTGACCCTTCCGTTAAGTCCAGGGAACTGAGATACACAGTTTCAAATTTGTGCAGGACTTGATCTCTTATGCCTTTTCTCTCCCTGTCTCTCCCTCTACAGGATCTCATGTAGCCCAGGTTGCCCTTGGCTTGCCATGGGGTAAAGCTCACTTACTGATCTTTCTGCTGTCATCTCCTTCCATGCCGTTCAGATTCTGTCAGTCTTCATGGCCTCTTCCTTCTCCATTTCTCACCTAGGCTGTTATTTCGAAGTCTGTGTTCATCTTTGATGGGCTCATTCATAGCCAAGATTTTAATTATGACTTGGGTGTTGGTACTGCCTAAATGAAGGCCCACAGAATCTCCTCCAGCAAAGAAGCAACACATAAACAGATGAACATGGCCCACCACAAATGCATGTCTCCTCAGACTTCTCTTGGGAGCTCCTGATTTGTAGTTACCGCCTCAGGCTCTTCCAGCAAGCTTTCCCAAAGGCGGCCAAACCCACCATGACCCAACACACTTCTCCCAGTAAAATTCAAGATCAGGGACCTCAGCAGCCACAGTCCCCGGTTCAGGACTGTGTAAGTCTAACTAACCCCCTGCTGATTTGTCTCTTCACTGTCTCTGAATCGAACACGCACCCCTAGGTCAGTCTTCCCTTCCACCAGTCCCTGAGTTTCACCTGTGCTGGTTTAAGCCACACATTACTGGTTGACTTAGAAGTCTCGCCTCACCTGCGGTCTGGAATTCTGGAACCGTTCTCTCCAGTGGGACCAGCACGGTTTTTCTAAAATGCCAATATTCCTTTATTTACCTTACCACCTGATGTTAAAAAACCTATGGGGCAGAATTAGGTTTTATTGTGTGTTCCTGATGCTAATAGCAGCACAAGGCCATCACAGTTACTGATTATGACTGACTGAGTGGGTGGTGGAGGAAATGGTCACCCGCACCACCCACGTTCTAGGCACTGCACTATCTAGTTAACCCAGTGGGAGGCGCTCTTCCTTCTCCAGTGGCTTCAGGATGAGTCCTGCGTGGAGCCATCACCAGCTCCAGGCTGCAGTTCAGAGATCCATGTCCGTGACTTAGGCCCTGTGGTTAGTGAGACATAAAACTCTTATATTTATGCCTGAAATTTGTGCCCATTCTTAGATCAAAAGATAGGGTATGTCTCATATGTGATACCCAAGTTAAGAATGGACAGGGTAGATTTTGAAAGGAAAACTGATGAATTTTTACCAGAAATGAGAGGATGTTGAGCAGGTGGAAATTACAGACTCCCCACCCTCCAGACAGGTTTTCTCTGTAGCTTTGGAGACTATCCTGAAACTCTGTAGACCGGGCTGGCCTTGAACTCACAGATATCCCCCTGTCTCTGCCTCCAGAGTGCTGGGATTAAAGGTGTGCGCCACCACCACCTGACTCAGATATGTTTTTTAAGTAGTATGAAGAACCCAGGTCTTTCTCCTGGACTGAGTGAAGCAGCTCTGCAGTTTTAGCTTTCAACACTGCTTTTTGTGTCTTAGGCTCAAACCACCAAGCCTAAGACCCACAGCCCTGTCCATGACTGCTGTGTGCCCTAGGTCTTCCTTTGCCATGAATCTTTCCCCAATGTACACCCTCCTGCCCAGAGCACACTGCTCTCCTTCACCTCCTGCATACAGGAGCATGCACTCTTATCTTGCAGGTCTCAGCTGAGGCTGCTCTTCTTTTCTGGGGGAAACCTTCTCTGACTGGGTGTGACACCTTCGCAATGGACTCTCATGTCCCTCCTGGCATACACAATTGTAATGAACTTGTCTGTGTCCTCATTAGGCAGTTGTCCTGGCTCATTTGATGCCAGTTAGAGTCTGAAATCAAAGAATCTCAATTGAGAAAATGTCTCCATAAGATCTGGATGTAAGATATTTTTAAAATTAGTGATTGATGGGGGAAAGCCCAGCCTATTGTGAGTGATGTCATCACTGGGCTGCTGGTCCTGGGTTCTATAATAAAGCAGGCTGAGTAAGCCAGGGGAAGCAAGCCAGTAAGCAGAATTCCTCCATAGCCTCTGCATTAGTTCCTGCTTCCAGGTTCCTGCCGTGTTTGAATTTCTGTCCTGACTTCCTCCAATGATTGACTATGATGTGGAAATGTAAGCCAAACAAACCCTTTCCTCCCCAACTTGTTTTTGGTCATGGTGTTTCATCATAGCAATAGAGACCCCAAGACAACAGTAAACTCCAAGAATACAAGGAGGAAGTTCACCTTGTTCACTTTTGTGGCTTAACTTTTAAAACATAGCTTGGAACATACTAGACACTTACTCCCTAGTTATTAAGAAAGAACATGAACTCTGTGTATTTTTTTCATAGAGTTTTGGGACTTGCTTCTTTACTATAAGAACTAAGGAAAATCAGCTTCTATGGTAGAAAGATTGTTTTATTTCAGTTACCAAATGAATTAATATTTGTCTAAAATACTATTTGTTGAATGAAAGAACTTCTTTTTCATTCTCTATAGATGATCCCATACCACAGTTGGAGTCAGTTAGTGACATCACTTACTTGATGAATGACATCTGAATCAGCATGAGGACAAGATGTCATTAATGCCACGAGGAATACAAAGTGTATTCTTAGTGTTAAAGGAAACAGTGGTAGCAACTTGTAGAGAAACTGCCTCATGGAAGCAATGTCAGAAAGGGCAGCATTTGCGCAGCGCACAGAGACTCTGAAGTAGTCATTTATAGGCTGGCCCCAGAAAACAGCAACCGTTGGCAGCTGTGCCATGGTAACTGCAGACATGCATGCTCAGAAAAGAAACTTCTCCATCATCTTGTCATGCCCTTTGATGTCCTCCAGAACTGGAGTTGGAACTTTGCTTCCTGGCATTATAAGTGGCTCCTAGAGAAATTGCCCTCATGTGCTAAATTCAGCACCAAAACAGCTCTCCTGGGGAGCTGCTCTATCTGCAGGCACTAATTCCAGACTGAGAGACCCAGGGCTGCAAGTGCCATTGAAACACGTGTATGGAACCACACTGCACACACACCGACTATTTCTGTGCATGAGCAGTGGGCAGAGGAGAACACCAGAACGGGGGACGAAACTTTGTTGGCTGACAAATTGGATGAGGAGAAAAACACAGAAATGAATCTTTGAGTTCTTATTTTTATCATTAATAGCTGTCTACCTACCCACCAATCTATCATTAGGCTGAATGAGTCTATTTATACAGGCTGATGACTTTGAAGGTTGTAATCATTGTATTCACATGGAATGGATTTTTACATAATTGCATTTTGTGTCAAATATATTCCATGCCTATTGCTAAGCACTTTGCTTTTTTTTTTTTTTTTTTTTTTTTTTTTTTTTTTTTTTTTTTTTTTTTTTTTTTTTTTTTTTGATAAAAGCATGGGCTAGAAGTCCTTTGATTTCCTGTAGAGCCCTTCATTTGGTGAATAATACAGAGGCACTGGGTGATCTTGGCACAATCCCTGACCCTTTCTGGTCTTCTTTATTGTTTCTAAAATGAACCCCACTAATTTCCCCAGGTATGGAAATAAGAAGGCAAGGACACGCACGTCTTGGAAAGACAAGATGTGGCAGCAGTGGGTCATTATGAAGAGAGAAAGGGCAGCACATTAGAAATAGTAACTCCAGATTAGATTATCAAGCAATATTAAAGAATAATGAAGTGAAAAGTTCATAATGAATGAAAGATAAAAGCTAATATAACAGCATACTCTGAACAGTTGAAAAAAACAGCTCTTTATTTATGTGTGTGTGTTTGTATAAAGTAATAGTAAAAATTTTGTATTCAGGAAAATCATAAAGATTGTTATTTATCCTAAGATGTCACCGAGTTAGACTTGAACTTTGAAAACGCACTTCTTTTCTTTCTTTAAAATGAGATTTGAGTGCCAGCTCACAAGTCATTGCATTGGTGCTGAATGATAAACTAAAATAATCTCTTATTGAATTTGTTCTTTGACAGTTTCATATATATGTGTATAACACACAGTTCTAATTACCACAGCTCCACTTTTTCTTCTGTCTCCCTCCTATCTCTAAAGCTCTCCTCCCCTCTTCAAGTTTCTTTCATACATTCATTTTTTTGTTTTGTTTTGTTATCCACTGAATTTAGCCAGGACTATATGTATGACTACATGTTTGGAATTATTTACTGGAGTACACAACTAAAGACAATGACTGCCCTTCCTCCAGAATCCATCAGTGGGCAATTGTTTAGCAGGGAGGCATACAGCCTTAAGGGCCCCTCCCAAATCCATGATTGACTGTTGACAGGTCCAGTCTCATGCAGGTCTTTTGCAGGTAGCTGTGGATACTGTGAGATAATATTGTATTGGCTATGTTATGCCCAGAAGAAAATATTTCTCTGCCCTTCTCCCTATCTGTTGGCTCTTTTTTATTTTCCCATCCCCTCCTCATTGTTTTCTGAGCCTTAGAGGAGATGCTGTAAATGTCCTCTTTAGGACTGCACACTCAACCATCACGTAGTCTCAGCACCGAGAGCGGCCCTCGTTTCTGTATTCACCACCGTTCATTGCAAAGAGAAACTTCTCTGATTAAGGCTGAAAACAGCACTTGTCTATAAGCATAAGCATAAATATTTAGAAAGCAGTTAGGCACCATGTCAGTTTAGCTAAACAATAGTGGCACATTCCCTCTACCCAGTGTCCAAGATCCTGGTCATGGACTTTTAAACCAGGTTAACAGTACTAGGCATGAATTCCCTCTTCAGAGTGGACCTTAAAAGCAAGTTAAGTGGATGGTCACCCCCATAACAGTTGGTCAGCACTGTGCCAGGAAACCCATCTTGCCTGGCCTATTAGTATTGCAGTTCACACAGTTCTCAGCTGGGTGGAGGTCACTCTTTCCTTTTCTTGCCTCACCCTCTTGAAGCCTGCATAGTAACTTCCTGTATGATGAAAACTAGCCAGCATGGAGGAAACTTCTAGACTCATTCTAGCTCAAATCTTTATACATTGCACCCAAGATTTATGATGTCTTCAGCAATAGGGTCTTCCAAATTAGTTCTGATGGGAACCAAAAGGAATGGCAAGAACCTGTATTGTTTTGGGGAAACTCATAAGGAGGTACATCTGGCATGGGATTTTGTTGAATAACTGTAACTATTAGGTGCAGTATCTAGCTTGCATGCTAACTTCTTTCTAACTATGTTTTAAAATATATATTAAAATCAGTTTACAAATAATAATTTCTATATGGCTCTTTTTTATACTCTTCAATTAGGTTAATCTTCCTCCCTTTCTCCCCTCCCTTTCTTCCCCTTCCCTTCTTCCCCTCCTGTTCTTCCCCTCCCTTTCTTCCTCTTCCCTTCTTCCCCTCCTCCTCTAATCTCTGCGTCAGCAACACCTCCCATTATCCCCTCTGTTCAGTTTTCATATTACCTATGTTCTGCTACTCACCATTGCTTTAGGCAACCCTTAACCCAATGACCCTTTTCTAGTTTCCTGGTCTCTTTGAGAACTCAAGTTAAACACACAGATCCTAAAACTAGGATTCACGCACAAGGGAGAACATGTAGTATGTTTCTCTGGGTCCTGGTTACCTCAGCATAATTATTTTCCAGTACCTTCCATTTACTTTGCAATTTCATTTTTATTTATAGCTAATAAAATTCCACCGTGTAAATGTATCACATTCTCATTATGCATTCATCTGTTGACAGATCTCTAGACTGATTCCATTTCCTGACTCCTGTGAATAGATAAGCAGGAGCCATGTTTGAATGAGTGTTTCTTTAGTAGGATATAGAGCCCTTTGGGTCTATGCTTATGAGAGCTATAGCTGGGTCATGTTCTGCTCTTTGAGGACCCTCCAGACTGATTTGCATAGTGGCTGTGCCAGTGTACACTCCCACCAGTAGTGAGCGGGGGGGGGGGGGGGCTCCTGTTTCTCCACATTCATTGTTATTTGATTTCAGGATGACCACCACTGTGACTGGGATGGGATGGAAGCTTTTCATTCTTACTTGTTTTCCCTCCAGTGGCTAATGATGTTGAACACTTTCGAAAGCCTTCTTAGCCACCTGTATTTGTTTGTTTGTTTATTTATTTTAAATTCTCTGTTTACAACTATGGTCCATTTTTCAATGACATCATTTGTTTTCCTGTTCTTTAGTTCTTTCAAAGTTCTTCTTTTGCTCTGGTTATCTGTCCATCATTGGATGCAAAGCTGGCAAATAGTTCTCCCACTTTGTGAGGCCACCTCTTGACTTCCTTATAGTTTCTTTTGCTGTACAGAAAGAAGCTTTAAGTTTTTGAAAGTTACATTTCTTTAGTTTGTGTATGTATGTATACACCACAGTGGTTATGTGGAGGTCAGAGGTCAACTTGTGAGGGTCAGCTCTCTCCTGACATGTGGGTCTGGGGATCAAACTCAGATTATGCTTTATGATATGCACCTTAACCCAGTCAGCCATGTCTCCGGCTCTATGCAGAAGCTTCATTACTCCATGAGGTCTCATCTGTCAACTGTTGGCAGCCACGCTCTTTTAATAAGAACCTTTGTGAACACTTATAATATATAGATGCTTTTCTAAGTATGTCTAGCAAGGGGTGTCTAGCTTTTTACATCGCTACACAATACGATCTCCAAATGTCTTGGCCTACATTGATCACCACTCTTGGGCTCATGTGGCCCTGTGGCCAACAGCTTAGGCACACCTGTTAGACAGACCATGTATTTGTTTATTCTTAAAATAATAACCAAACATTGGGTATATGCTGCAAACAGCACTTTATCTCACTTATTCTACCGTTGTCTTGCAAAGGTATCTATTATCACCCATTCCTTTAACCATGGAGGATACTTTGCCTGAGATGTTAAGTAATTTGTTTGTCTTGCAGCTAATCAGCAGAGGCATTGGAATGCAAAATTTCAAGTGCAAAGCGCTCTCCATTACTGCATCTGATCAACCATCACCTGCATGTGTAACTTAGGTTGTCATGCAGAACGTGAGGAGCCTGGATGAAAGGCAAACCCACCCTCCGTATTTAACAGGCACTTCTTTTGGTTCTTTTCCATGTGCTATTTCATTTCATCCACATCACAGCCCTTTAAAGAAGCACTTTTAAGATTTCATTTTAAAGATGAAGAATCTGGAACATTATGGCAATTGAGTGATTTTTTTTTCAATGCATGTGGCTGAAAAATAGCTGAGTTAAAAATCAAAGCATAGTTTCAATTCCCACCTTTAAAAAGATTTATTTTATGTGGATCCAAGTACATGTGTTTGTCTCTGTGTACATGCATGCATGCACCCATGTGTGCATGTGCCCATAGTCAGGAAGAGCACGTAGAATGCCCTGAAGTTGGAGGTGATCGTGAGGTGCTCAGCGTGGGTGCTGGCAACTAAATTCTAGTCCTCTGAAAGCAGCAAGTGACCTGAGCCACTGGACTATCTAGTCCCATCAGTTCCACATTCTTTGGAACTTTGGTACTCCCCAGAAAGATTAAGATGGAGATTTGATGAATGAGGTTGGGGCTGTGTAATCTGGAGAGGAAAAGTCTGATGAGCTGTGTGGTGGGTATTCCCAGTCTTCAGACAATTGAGGTAGGATCCTGAGACACATCTGTGTGTCCATGTCATCCATCCATCAGGAAGAACATCTGAGCTTTAAATTTGAGGATGCATCTCTACGAGCACCCCGAGGACCTACTTCCTTTAGAAAAGAAACATCACGTGTCCTAGGAAAATCAAGACAGTGCTAGACTTTTAGGACTGTACGAGCGGTTAGTGAGTGGGTGTGGTGTAATGGTTGAATGCTCAAGGTCTTATATAACACAGACTCTTATCCAATAGTAGCGAGCTCAGAGTGCTTTAGGCCTGTAAATGAAAGAACTGCACATCAGTGGGGGCCTTGGCTTGAGCCTCGCTGGCATAGCCATGACTTCACCTGCAGGGATGGACTTCTTCCAGAGGCTCTTTCCAGCTCATTGGCTCTGTGTGTCTGAAATGTCTGCTCTTGTTAAGAATATGTCTCTCAAACTTCCCCACCAAGTGGCAAGAAATGACTTCTGGGGGTGCAGGGTATGTGTCTGCGTATCTGTCTCATAGTCAGAGCAGAATGTTTTTTGACATCTCATGCTTGTCTTAAAAATGAATGTAAATTTAAACTTTCCTCCAGAATGTTTGTATTGATGCTAAATTAAATTTCTATTTAAAACAGCTTATAGAAGAAAGTTCATGCTTCATCCTGTGGCATCCTGCCCTGTTCCTGTAGCCATCAACCTCCTGTGCAGTAAGCACTGGACCATACTTCCTTAAACTTGCTAATACCGACGTTCTCAACTTAATCCATTCACTTTTCCCCACTCTGTGTAGCCAAATGACACTGTTTGTCTATTTCCTCTAAGTCCTGGATCAATGCAGGCACTGCATTAAGTGTCAAGAGGATTTGTTGATTTCACAGCCATAATAGATATTCTGGTCTCTTGCTGGTGGTGTGCAGAATACTTTGTGGGCACATTTTCTAGCACATCTAGAGGAGTGGTAATTATTAGCACCTTTTGAGTGTTTATTGTATATCAATCATTTGTCAGTTTTATCAGTGTTCTGTAAAATAGGTTTCTGTAGATGAAGAAAAGGAGATAGAGATATAACTAACAGGTTTACATGATCGGCAGATGGTAGAACAGGGACTCACGTTCAGACATTCTGATTCCAGGCTTGAGTTGTGTTCATCTTCTGAGGACTTCACAGCCATTGATCTGCAGCGGGAAGTACACTCTGCTATTAAAGACCTTTGTTTCTCTTAATTGCTCCGTGAGTCTTCTCTGCTCCTTGACACTTGACACAGATCCTGAAGTCACAGTAACATCCATCTACCAGTGCACTCGTACTGACTCAGAAGATCCCAATAAAATGGGAGGGTGAATGGATGAGCAGTAAGGCCCTTCTGCCAGCCTGGGGCTGCCAAGGAAGCCTGGAGTCCTTTTTGGATGATGGGCTGTTTCTCTAGCTCTTGGATGCAGGAAGAACTGAATGCTGGGCGAAGGAAGGCAGATTTAGGAGAGAAGCCATGTAGCCCTGCCAGAGACAGATGCTGGGAACTTTACCTGGTAAGCCACATCCACATGGTGATACACAGATTACTAAAAATGGGTTAAATTAAAATATGTTAGCTAATAAGAAGCTAGAGCTAGTGGGCCAAGCAGTGTTTTAAATAATATAGTTTCTGTGTGATTATTTTGGGTCTGAGCTGCCGGGTGGCTGGGAAATGAACAAGCAGCCCCCCCCCCACAAATTGGTGCCCATTGTAGCCAACTAAAATCTACTTAAAACCAGAGAGTTTGGGAAGGAATTCTAGATACAAAAGAACAGAATTAAGCATGGCTTGGTAGTGGCATTTTATAGAGTGGGCTCTGTTTGCCAGAGGCAAGCAGAGGCATGGCTCCTTTAAGAGAGGTTTTTCTGACTCAGTGATAGCAGAAAAAAAAAAAGCCATGCCATTTGAAATGCTGGCTTTCTGGGTCGTGCTGCCAGCACAAACTCTGATTCTTTCTGGAGGTCTGGCTATGCAACATTTAAATGGGGCTTGTGAACAGAGTGCTACAACTTGCTTAATGGCAACATAGACTGGCTGTGTGCCTAAAAATGGCTCTCAGATGCAGCAAACAGCTCCACCATGTGGGACTGGATGCAACAAGGAAACAGTGCCATATTTCTCTTAGCAATGGTGCCACTTAAGTTCATAAGAAGGGCTTAGCATTTTAAGAAGCACTTCTGGTCAGAAAATAATTGTAACTATGCAATAAACACAAATTCAGATGGAAAAGACCTCCAGATGAGTCACAGTGTTGGATAAATGTAGGTAGGCTTGGAAGAGAGAAGAAAAATGATTATAGAGAGTTATAAAAAGAAGTAAATGGCTTAAAATGAAGTAAAATCTTTAAAGAGACAGAGTACAGACAGTAATAGATTAAAGGAATAAAGATAACAAAATAAATACTAAAAAGTAATAAAGTAAAAATAAATAAGCCATGAAAAGATGGACTATACACAAAGAGTATGGATTATGTATATTATTATGTTTTCTTTGAATTTTTTTTGACTGTAAAGCCAAGTAACCAACATAAATACTTTAAAGGTTTCTTGTTTTCAAAATTTGGGTCTAAGAATATGTTGCTTTGGAAAAGAGGTTCTTGTTTTGTTTCCACAGAGAATGAGAACCTGTGGAATCATTCCAGACTATTATGGTTTGATGGACCAAGACCTTCTGAAAGGTCAATGTGAACAACCCAAAAATTACTTTGCCCAACAAAAAGCAGGAAGCAGTTTGGAGAGAACTATGCTCAAATTCCCAAATATTTGTTTATATTTAAAGGAGGATATGATGTAGAGATGAATATTTTGCATTGGTATGGATCTTGGTCTAATGATACAAGTTTACATAGTTTTGTTCTATGTATATTTCTGCTCTTGATTAAGGTATTAAGGTCTTGTGTTTGTGCAGCTCATTTAAAAATGTAATGTATAATTAAGAAATATAGGTCAATGGATAATCATCTATAATAGTCAAGATTGTAGTCATGTTAGTTAGGTTTCCTAGATATATATAGATATATTCAGTTAGATAGGTATTCTTCAAATCTTTCAGAGACCTTCAGAATATGGCATTTAAAATTTTTTAAGAACTTAGGACTTTCATGACAGTGAGACACATCTGCTTCTGGCAGCGCCAATTACTTCAAGAGGATGATGGGCATCAAAGAGGCTTCTTATGGTGTTGGTTAGCCATTTGGGCAAGAAACTGCTCTTGCCTGGACTGCTTGATGGTATGCAATATGAACTGGACATGCAGGACCCACAGAGAAATGACTGCTGAACTTTCTTAAAGGTGAGGTGATCCTTCAAGGTTCCTGATTCATGAAAGAGTCTGCTAGACATTCTCAGGACACAGAAGAAAGTGACTGACAAACTGCCAATATAGGTGGAACTGTCTTTGAAATTTCCCGCTTCGGCTGGGCGGTGGTGGCGCATGCCTTTAATCCCAGCACTCAGGAGGCAGAGGCAGGTGGATCTCTGTGAGTTCAAGTCCAGCCTGGTCTACAAGACCTAGTTCCAGGACAGGCTCCAAAACCTCAGAGAAACCCTGTCTCGAAAAACCAAAAAAAAAAAAAAAATTCCTGCTTCATAGAAAAGTCTGCTGGATACTACGGTCCTGTAGGCTGAAGATGGATGCCCCAGTGGTACAGAAGAACTTTGGGTGACTGTCCAGGCAGCAAGATGTCTCTGTCAAGTCTAGAGTTTTAGTAATTGTTTATAATATACTTCCTGTTTACTTAGGCAATATTATATCCTTCTGGAGTCTTTGATGGAGTTGAAGAATAGATAGTTATGGTTTTCCTCAATTATGATAAAAGATAAAGTATATTTAAGTATTATAACTTTAATTCTTGCTTGACACCTGTTTTGTTATATATAATTTTACTATGTTAAAGTAAAACCTTCATTTTTTATTCATTTTATTTAAACAAAAAAGGAGAGGTGATTTGGGATTCCCCTCTGTATGCTGTGAATACCACTGGTTAATAAAGAAACTGGCTTAGCCTAATAGGATAGAGCTAGGTGGGGAAAACTAAACTGAATGCTAGGAGAAGGAAGGTGGAGTCAGAAAAGAGGCCATTTAACCCCACCAGAGACAGATGCTGGGAACTTTACCCAGCTGTGTGGTGATACACAGATTACTAGAAAAGGGTTAAATTAAGATATAAGTGTTAGCTAATAAGAATCTAGAGCTAATGAACCAAGCATTGTTTTAAATAATATAGTTCCTGAGTGATTATGTTGGGTCTGAGCTGCTGGAGGGCTGGGAAACTAACAAGCAGCTCCCCATAGCAAGTCCCCTTCTAAATGCTCACCCTAGAGGCAGCCAGTAGGCCTGACCAATCTACTCCAGAGAGTTTTCCTTCTTGGGCTTTGTTTGTATAGACACATCTTCATCTGTACTGGTCTTTACCTGCTGTATCCCTTTCTCAGAGGTATGTGTCTCTCCTCTTAGCCAGGTCCAAATATGTGCTCCCCTATCCTAGGATCCACATGTCTTTTCTGAGATTCCTTCTCTCAGTTTCTCTTCAGTGTCTACATTCATCCACATGAACCAGCACATTCGTGTATGTTGCCTTGTCCACTCTAAACAGATTCCTCAAACCTCAGTGCTGGTTGTAGCCTCAGCCTGGCTTGGCCCACCCAGCCTCAAGAAAGATCCTTTTGCTTGCTGTCTCCTTTTCCTTACTTTCCTTTTGCTATTACATCCTTCCTAAGTCTTATTCCACACCACCTTGAGCATAGCTGCACTGAAATAGTTCACATAAAGACCCTCAGACCTCCTAACAGTCAAATCCAGCGATCCAGAGAACATCTTTCTTTTGTGGCCCTTCTCAATGTTCTTCCAAGTTTGAAATTGCTGATTGTCTTCCTGTTTTTGATGCCATCATCTCCTTGGGCATATGGGTCACTGTCTTCTCTCACTTCTTAGAGTACCTATCTGCTACTTCATTCTTATCTTCATTATTATCAGGCTCCCTTGCTGGGTCTAGCTCTTACATGTTCTTGGTCATGCTAGCCACCACACTTGTCAAACCTCTTTCTTGGTCTCCAAGTCATCACAGCTAATGCCTTATTGACTATACCTATCTGTGTTCTTGAGGTCCCTCACACCCAACATGTCTCAAACTGACTCCATCATCTCTCCTAACTAATGGAATCCTCTTTCAAGATTACTGTATAGAAAATAAAAGATGCAGCATCCTTTCAGTTCAGGAGAATGTCCTTGATTTCCTCCCTAATCCTTTTTAGGTAACAGAGTACCAATTCATGTTGTCTCTCTTTCTCTAAAACATGTGGTACTTGCTTTCTATGCACATACGTTCTTTCTTCTTGTATAATCATGTATAGTTCTACCTGTTCCTTTTTCTCAAATAGCCTTGAGTAATGTACTCCTCCACCCCCATTTTGGCCCATGCCTTCCTCTGTATGTCCTTTCCCCAGAAAAATCAGTGTTAGGATAATCCTTGCATACACTATCTGATACTTCACCGAATTCAAAGCATCTTTACAATGAGGACCATATGTTGTTTTTCTATGTGCTTCAGATGCACATGATAGGCTTGGGTATACAGTAGTTCTTTCACAAATACTTGCTTTATAAATGACTGGTTCAAATTATCCCCACAATAGCCGACTTGCTGCGGTTAATCAATCTTAGAAGCTTTGTGGGGTATGATTGCCCTACTTAGTAACTTAGGTAACCAATTAGTTACTACTGTGACAACACATTGGGATGTGATATTGATTAAAGGCAACATTAATTATTTTATCATTTTAAATGATACCTATCATCATCATCTCTATAAATCTCTCTCTCTCTTAGAAAAGTTAGATCCTATGAACAAGCAAGAAGAGGAAAATAAAATCATATGAAAGTCCATTACCTGAAAGTAGATAAATACCACTAATGTGTTGACACAGAACTTCTCAGTTTGCTCTCTAAATTTTTAATTTTGGTGATAAAAGAAGGCCAAGATTGGGGAACGGTCTCTGCTGGACTGTTCTTTGTGACTCTAATTAGTCCTGAGGTCACAGGACTAGGGGGGACTCATGGCAAACATGACCTGGAGCTGGGTGTTCACCTTTGCCAACTCCATCTGATGGCCAGAGATTCAGTAGCACTGTTAACAGTGATGGTCTTTTTGTCAGACACGGTTCGTACCAGGATAGTTCTTAGCTCAAGCTGCTGTAACAAATTTCCCCAAACTTGATGGCTTAAATGATAGAGCTTTATCACTCACACTTCTAGAGCCTAGGAAGTCCAAGATGGATTTGTGGGTAGAATTGCTGTCTGATGAGGGCCTAATTTTGGGTTTGCCGGGTTCCTGTTATCTGGTTGTATCCTTCCATGACAGAGAGCAGAGAGGAAGAAAGTTCCCTTGGGCCTTTGCACAAGAGCATTAACCCATTCACAAGAGCTCCACTAACACAATTGTTGACCCTCCAAAGGCCTCACTCCTAACACTATCATACTAGGATTTAGGATTTCAACTTGCAAATATTTGGAGAAAATCACATTCGGCCTATATACTGGGTAGCTACTCTTCTTTGAACCAAGACTGTAGACAGTAGTCTGGTATTTGGAAAGGGAGCCAGGAAGTCTGTGAAATTCACACAGAGTAGTAAGTTCTTAAGACTTCTCTTGGTGAATAACTGGGATACAGAACAAGAATCAGGTACAAGGGCAGGACACCAGGGCAAGGATAATGTAAAGACAGTAGCTGTTTGGGCATGAGGGAATCTATGAGTTCATGCAGGGGCATTGCAGCCAAAGTCTAGAGTGTCAGGGCTAATTCAAATCACCTCCTACTAGAGACTGAGCTCTTAAAGCATTGTCAAGCTGGATAAATTTTGTCTGGAAACCAGGAAGAATATAGCTGCCAGGTAGAAAGACTTGGTAACTGTAACTATTTGGGGCTGGAAAAATCAGGGGCTGAGAAATCCCACATGCTTTGGAGTGGTGAGATTCCCACCACAATCTATTTCCTACTGTGACCCATTTCACTGTTGTATGCCATATGTCTATACAGAATAATTAAAGCTAATTAAAATTAATTTTGGTTGGTGAGTGTTTGAAGAGTTTCATAATAACTCTTGAGATAATTGGAGATGCTTTGGGATGCCACAAAAGGAGCATTTAGAGCAACTGGGCTAGATGTTTAAACTAGAAGTGTGCAGCTAAGGCTCGCAAGAGAACGACACCTCTATAACTGAAGGAACAGGGAGTTCAGAACTAAGAGTCCAGGCTCGAACTCAGTATGCTGGTACACGGGTTCACTGAAAAACAAACAAGCCATCTTTTCGAATAGCATTCACCAGTGTCTGTGGTGTAAATGGCCACAGCATAGGGAGTTTTGAATTACCTCTGTTTTAATGAGCAGGTCACATAACTCTTGAATATTTCATAATCAGCTCTGGGAAGCGCTGTGTAAGGCAGCTAGCTGCAGCATACCAACACACTTCTCACTGGTTGTTTAGCTTTGTAAAATCTTGGGTAAATCTTCTGTAGTTTTTAGTTTTATTGTTTTTTTTTTTTTTTTTTTTTAAATTGAAGTTGCTTAAATGATTTCTGAGATTCTTTTTAGTGTCAGCACCCCAGGAATGTAGGTTTTTCTGTAGGGTGAGTCTAATGTCATTTCACAAGCTGAAAGAATTGTGTCAGAGTTTTATGACTGCTATTGCCGTATATAAAAGCAGAATGTGATATAGAGCCTGTTTGATAATTAACAGCGTTCTGGTTCCTGCTGTCAATGTGTGTGTGTGTCCTTCTCCAGTGCCTCTTCCGAGAGGGATCAAAAGCAACGATGCGGCCACTGGCGAGCCAGACCTCATGGCCTCGCATGGTAAGAAACCACTGTCTACACTCTGAGGGTTTTACGCTCTCTTGTTAGGTGCTAGGATTCAGGTTAGTGGTGGAAAGAAAGTCTCATGGCTTAGATACACTACCTGTCTGACCACAAGACCAGATAATGGTGTTTTTCCCTGGAACAGGAACTACAAGAAAAGCTATTTTGTTCTAAGTGGCTTGAAAGCAAGGACAGTACCTTTTTATATGTATATGTGGCAAATGCTGGCAAATAAGAATCTTTTTGACTTGGTTGGTGGTGAAGGCCTCAAATCGCAGTTCCTCAGGAAGGTGAGTTGGGGAATAGCATCTTCAGGGTCTACCTTGTTTATGGAGTGAGTTCAAGGCTAACTTGGGCAACTTAATGATACTTCCTCCTCAAAAACAGGGCTGAGGATATAGCTCGTTGGTAGGGCTCTCTCTTAGCATGTGTGAGTGCTTGGTTTGATATGTAACATAATAAAACAAAAGTTTGTTGAAAGAATCAAAACCAGGCCTACCTATAGCAAGAACTAAAATTTAAAACGTACATTCCAAAGGAGATATGACGTGCTTGATGCTCACCTTAGCAGCATGAAGAAATACATTTTTCAAATGTGAGAAATTCCTTTCTTGTGAGTGCAAACTTCTCAGTGCCTTCAGTTCAGCACTGGGACTTAAATCTGCCCTTCAGTTGGAACAGAGTTGACCGCACAAACTCACTGGAGAAACATGTGGGTGAGGGCAACCCAGACCAGGGCCTCCAGGTTTCTGCTCCCCGCCTGTCCCAGTGTGAGCAGCCAGCTCCTATTCCCTGGAAAGGCTCGCTCTTAGTGTGGACTTGCTTGTAGCGCGTGCACTTCCCTATACCTGCTCCTCTTGGTGAACCTTGTCATATTAAAAAAAGGAACCGAGACTGGGAGAGGCTGAGCGAGAGAGCCAGCCACTGGCAGAGCCACACACTCACACCCCAAAGGTGGTGCTCTGCCCCACAGACCAGGCTGCCTCAGGCCATTCTGGGCTTCCTTTTCCTAGTGTCCCTCTTCCCTATTTGTTGTGGGGAGTTGGATGTATTCTCACAGAGTGCAGCTGGCTCAGTCCCCAACCAGGCAAACAGACGCACCAATCCCTACCGGGTTCTGAGCAAATATGCCAAGTCAGGACTGTCCCAGCCTGCGGTGGCGACACTGTACTTTGTCCTAATGAATCAGCTCCCTCCATGGAGGCCCGGCAGTCGCAGAGGTAACTAATCCGCTGTAGGTTTGAAGGCCAGGTGAGTCTTGGTAGATGTGGCATCTGGACTTTGTTAGTCTCTAAGAGGGGAGAAGGCACTCCCCAGAAGGTCCCTGGAGCCACGGGGAAGGAAGGTAGGAAGCCGGCAGAGCAGGTGCGTGGGGGGCACTGACACCCTTCTTTCTCTGGAGTTGGCTTGCTGGGCTGTCAGAATCAAAAAGGTGCAACTGTCTTTGTTGAGTCAAGGGCTCACTTCTGTGGGAACAAAGCTGTGATTGTTATTATAGATAGAATTCCTTCATTTTAAGACTCGTAGAGGCTCGAAAATAACTATCACTAATTATAACCCTGAGGTCCTAACTAATGGAGTTTGGGGGCCCTTGGTGACAGAATGAAGGGCTATCAAAGAAAAGATCGGGATTGTGCCCTTGTAGTTGGGGCCAGGATGCTTAGCGCAAAGTCTGGGGGCAAGTGAACTGATTACTTTCCAAGTTCTTCCTTGTGTCCAAGTGCCATTGTGTTTTGTGGGTTTTTAGCAAAGGATCTTGTATAGTACTAGGGGTATTAGGCCCTTCCTGGAATTTGCTGGCAAAGTTTTTGTTATGACTGTGTTTTTCGAGGAAGCAAGAGAGGAAGGCCCGAGGTTCTGTGTTATGAGTGACCTGGAAGCAGAAGGCCCCTCTCTGGCCTTCTCACAGCTCTGAACCTAGGTTCCATTGTGGCATTCAAATGGGGTCATCTTGATTTCACCACATGACCCTCTGACCTTTTTCTCTGATAAGAGTTTTTAGCTGAGTGTGGAAGCTTTCAGACTAAGGGCAACTAACAGGTTTGATCAGAATCATGCTGCCTGCCATCAACATTCCCAAGGGGAAGGGAATGGGGGCTGTCCTTGCCTGTGTATGCTGGTGGCCCAGTAGGCTCTCTGAACAGGAGCAGGGCCTGGTTTTCCCTCTGTTACACGTCCCTCTGCTGTGCAAGCAGAGGGATTGGGAAAGGGCACTGGTCCCTGAAGTTGGTTCTTATCTGAGTAATGAGTGGGAAAGCTAGTCTGATGTGAGAGGAACTTCTAGGTCTAAATGCTTCAGTCAGAAAGAGCTGGGAGACCTAGCTCTCCATTTTCCAGTATCAGAAGCCCCAAACTTGTGTCTGTTGGCTTTCCCAGTGAAAGGGTAAGTCTTTTGTGGGATCAGTTTAAGTTGGTGTGTGTGTGTGTGTGTGTGTGTGTGTGTGTATGTGTGTGTGTACACATGCGTGTAGACTAGATAGAGGTCAATATTGAGTGTCTTCTTCTATTGCATTCCATATTATTTTTTGAAAGAAGGTGTTTTACTGAATCTGAAGCTTACTGTCTCACAGGAGCACCGAGTTTGGCTTTCCATGTGTGTGCGAAGGATCCAAATTCAGGTTCTTGTGTTTATGCAGCAAACAGGTCAATGACATGTCTCCCTAGACCTACAAATTCTTCAGTCACTCATACTACTCTAGCCTTGGTTTCTGAAGACACTTACTGTGATGGAGTGAACAATTACCATGTACTAGGTAGTTCTAGGCACTTTCCATATGTCGTGTTTAGCTTTGACACTGACCCCGCAGCACTAGCCTGTAGTATCTAGCATCTCCCTGGGTAAGGGAATTGAAGCTTAAAAAAAATTATCCAACCGGTAAGAGCTATAGAAAGGATTTGAACTCCGACCAGTTCCTCACAAGTCTTGCTCTATTTCGGATACCTCAGCAATCCGTTTTTTTTTTTTTTTTTTTAAAACCCAGGTCATTTTTTATTGGTGTTTTAACGTATTTGCTAGGATTGTTTGTGTTTTTCAAAAGCAAACCATGGTGGCTCATGCCTGAATCCTTGCACTAGAGAAAGTGAGGCAGGGTCATTGCTGTAAGATCCAAGGCCAGTTTGGGTGAAAAGAATAAGTTCCTGACTCAAAAAACCGAACCAAGCAAACAAACAAGCCAAGATGAGTGGGCTGATTGGTGCTCTAGGAGCAGGCCATTGATGATTTTCTGCTCAGTGTAGACTGGGTGTAGGTTTTAGAGTGACGTTAACTCTGTTAATTATTCAGGACCTTACAGACTCCACTAGAGAAGCTGCCTAGGCAATCCGTTTTAAGTGTTGTATAAATATTTGCTGGTGGGATAAATGAGGAAACATTAATTGGAATTCCTTGATAGCATTTGTAGCTGCATTAAGTGTGGTTATCTGCCTCCCATGCCACCTACATCTGTTGTTCCATATGTACTTTCTGAATTTTTGAGTCAGCATCAAACTAATTGTCTAGCCTCTTATTTATTTAATGTATCTGTCTGAGAAGGTTTTTTTTTTTTTAAATTCCTCTATGTTGGTGCTCATATGGTTTGTTTTAGACAATTTTGAGAATCATAGTTGCTCTTTTCACTGAATCCAATAAACTGCCATGTTTGGATAAAGGCTTAAAATGCTGTGTGTGTGTGTGTGTGTGTGTGTGTGTAGGCCAGAGGTTCATCTGAAGTGTTGTTCCTCAGGAGTCGTATGCTTTGTTTTTCAAGACAAGGCCTTTTCCTTGGGACCCAGGGTTCATTGACTAGGCTCCGTTGACTGTCCAGTGAGCCCCAGGGATCTTGCTGTTTCTACCTGCCCAGTACTGGGATTACAAGTGTGCACTACCACGTCTGTCTGGCTTTTTATGTAACTTTTCAGAATCAGCTTTACACATTGGTGCTTGAAAGGCAGACATTTTACTGACCGAGCTGTGCATGTCCCCAGCTCTCCAGAATGATCTGTCTTCTTTTCGTGTGCAGGAACTTAAAATAGCTACGTAACATCCTCAAGACCTAAGAAAAAGATCAAAGGGTCAGAGATGGAGCCTTGGGTTCCCCAGAGGCCATCTCAGCCACAAGGGAGGCCCATGGTACCATCGATGGACACAAACCGTGGGCTTCAGAGTGGACATTATAGACACCGTCCTCACCCTCAGTACAGTGGAGATAAATACCACCAATGGCAAGAAGCCCACAGGAACTCAAAGCCACAGCAGGACCCCAGGACGCAGGACCCAAGGGCGCAGGACCTCAGGGCTGACCACCAGGAGGCCCACTATGTACCCAGGCCTGGGGAATGGTCTCAACCTGTGTCTGGAGTGGACTACTTGGGAGGACCTTATCCTACTCAGTTATACTCAAGGTATGACTTCTAGGGCTACAGTGGACCTATCTCTCCCGCGTACCTATGAATAGACTATTAATCATTTTGGTTTCCTGTTCACTTCCTTCTTCCTCCCTACCCTGTCCTCATTTCCTGGGGTTTGTTACGTAGAACTGGTTGTCCTCCAACTTAGGATCCTCCTGCCTCATTCAAGCCTCCCAAGTGCACTCACCATCGGGCACTGCTCTCCCTAGCCTCTTATACCTCTCTTCCTTTCTTGTCCAACTCCTCTTCTTCTCCTCTTCCCTCTCCTCCCTCCTCCTTTCTCTCCCTCCTCCTCCTCTTTTCTATCTGCTTTAGTTAAGATTTCTATTGCTGGGATAAAACACCTTGACAAAAGCCAGCTGGGGGAGAAAAGGGTTTATTTCATCTTACTTTCACTTCACAGTCCCTCACTGAAGGAAATCAGGAGCCTGTGGGCAGAAACTGAAGCAGAGACCATGGAGGAATGCTGCTTACTCATTTGTTAACCCTGAAATGCTCATGCACAATTTTCTTTCTTATACAACCCAGACCCACCTGTGTGTGTGTCACTGTCCCCAGTGGGTTGGGCCATCCCATATCAAACATTAGTCAAGAAAATGTCCTACAGACTTGCCTACAGACCAATCTTTTGGAGGCATTTTCTGAATTAAAAGCCCCCCCCTTCCAGATAGTTCTATATTTGTGTCGAGTTTGACAAACACGAGGGCACCCACTCTTCTCTATTGTCTTAGCTAAAATCTGTCTTGGCCTACTTGGTATTTGGTGACTGGTGACAGTGTTTCTGTCTTCATTATCTCAAGAAGAACTTTATAAAGCTGTCGTTGCGGTGTGACTGGGGTTGAGGGAGGAATAGAAGGTAGAATAGAAGAGAGTAAATGGGACCTTCCTGCTTTGGGGTTGTTGAAGGCAGCAAGCATTCGTAGGCGGTGAAAAAGATTTCCTAGGACACTATGAAAGGTTTCACATTGTCTTTGATCTGAGTCCTATACCAAGAGCCAAGAGCCCCAGGGTCACCCATGGAGGGTGACAGCAATGCAAAGATCAGTATTTAATGCTTGAGAACCTTAAGAAAAACTCACTTCAGAGAAGGCAAATGCAGATTTTTTTTCAGGCTGTAAGTGAGGAGACAGTGACCACAGAAATAATTCTGTGTTAGAGAATGTGGAGTTCCTGATCTCCCAAGCCCATAGCATGCCCAGAATATTGGAATCCACCATACTTTCCTCTGCCTCCTCTAGCTGGGACTATATCTATGTATTCTACAGTTGAAGTTTGAAGTTATGGAACTTATGGTAAAGAATTTTGCCCCTGTGGTTATTATTAATTGACAAACGCTAACAGCATAATGTTCTTTTCCCCAATCCCTCTGGGTTGTTGAGTTCTCAAGAGAAATTGAGTATGTCAAGGACAGAGACAATAAAATCAATCGTGCTGAGGATAGTCTTGTTTCTGTCTGTAATATGCATGGGAATTCCAGTGGCACATTGTGTTCTTATACAATCACCTTAGGAAGATGCTTTTCTCAGTACCAGGGCTGGGGCTTCCAGGATTTTGGATGTGTATATATGGCAAGTAAAAATACTATTATAAAATAAAGAAGAATTGTGAATAAACTCCTTTTTAACAAGAACATTTTAAAGTAAAAAGAATTTTTATTATAAAAATGCCAACTTTCTTATGAAGCAAAGGCCGTCCCCTGTCCTGATTCTGGATTTTCTGACTTAATGTGAATCAGGCAGATTCTGGACTGGGGGTCATTCTGTCTTCTGAAGTTGTCTGGTTCATCCATGGATTCTGGACTGGGCAGTCATTCTGCCTTCTGAAGTTGTCTGGTTCATCCACGGATTCTGGACTGGGGGCCATTCTGCCTTCTGAAGTTGTCTGGTTCATCCATGGATTCTGGACTGGGTAGTCATTCTGCCTTCTGAAGTTGTCTGGTTCATCAGTTTTCTTTGGTGTCTCCCTTTACTGCCATTGGTGGATGACTGGCTGTCTTTGTGATCTCTCAGGTCGGGCTATGAGGACCCCTATCAGAGGTACCACACTCCAACACCGAGGGAAGAGTATGTTTATGGAAATTATTACTACCATAGGCATCCACAGCTACTGCAAGAAGAAAGAGGTATGAAGTAATCTCCAGTGCCTTTGGGGACTGGAGATA
The DNA here is from genome assembly GCF_014885135.2 of Alexandromys fortis. Classification (NCBI taxonomy): domain Eukaryota; kingdom Metazoa; phylum Chordata; class Mammalia; order Rodentia; family Cricetidae; genus Alexandromys; species Alexandromys fortis. The sequence goes on along the minus strand of NW_026067905.1, from coordinate 11,612,851 downwards.
CATGGGTGGTCTACCGCCACAGCCAGGGACCACTGGAGCCGTGTTTGGAGACCCCGCCCTTTAATAATACCGAAACTACCCTTGTTTCTAATTCTCTGGATAGTGTATACTTCATCCACATTTTTCTCTACTTTCTTCTTGTAGCAAAGGTTATATTTACTGATTAAGTAACAGTAAAATTAGCTCTTAAGCCCATCTGGTATGCTGAGCTATAATACTACTGCAATAATCACTTTCTCCTGGGGATAGCAGATGCGTCCCAATGGGAGTTTCATACCCTATACCCCCACGTAACAGGGTATTATATTGTGTGTAAATACATGAAGCCATGCAAACTGGTTCGGAGCATCTTGGGGGCTTTCATTATTAGCTTTCACTTATCAGTTGACTCAGTTTGATAGATGTTTTTTACTTGCTGTAATGCAACACCTCAGTTTCATGTCTCTCTAGTATCTTTCTAAACGGAAACAGCAAGTGACCTGTCTTTGCTTTGCTTTCTCTGAGGGTGCAGTGGCAAGGCAAGGGAGTCCTTACATCTGGAATGAAGATTCTGGTGATCAAAAGTATTTCAACGAGCGTCATCGTGAAAAGCGCAACAGTCCCTATGGGACAAATAGTGAGACTCCATTCCAGTAAGTGAAAGGACAAGCCATGCTGACAAGATTTAGTTAGATTCAGTTAGGACAACCTTAGGGCACCTGGTGGTGGTCCCTCACCTATGGAAGACAGTCTGCTTTTGTTCCAGCCACAGGGACATGAGGATAATAAGCCAAGGTGGCCCAGGGCAACCATAGGCACTAATCCCGGGAAAGCGATTGTTGTCTCCAAGAGAGGTTGCCCATTCAGCACTAGTCTACATCCAAATCTAAAGGCCAAATCCTATATCAGCCTGAGAAACAATGTCGTCTTGCAATAATTGTTATGGTTGGGGCCTTTCTGAGGCTGTAGTGCTTCTGTTTCCTCTCTCTGTTCCTAAGCATGAAACATTCTCCTGGCATATGGCCCAGCAGGGAAGAGACTTTACTGAAGCATTTACCCTGGTACCCTTAGCCTTGGAATCCACTGATACGAGGGCTATGACTTAAGCTTTTCCAGGAGGGTAGGCTGTGGCGACCAGCCACTCTCTGTAAAGTCTGGATCACTTCTAATAACTGTGTGGAACCCAAACATTCCATCTTTCTAATACACTGCAGTGGGGAAAGAAAGGAAATGCTTTTCGCTGTAGCACTGAAACTGGCCTGACACCCGCCCATTCCGAGCACCAGGCAGCCTCCAGCAGAGCATATTCCAGCCTTGCTGGCTTGCCCAGGACCTGTCTCAACACCGCTGTCCTGTTGCTGCAGGCTTACCAGCAAGAATCCCTATGAAGACAGCCTCGCTTCTGTCTCTGGACAGCAACAGCCTGGGGAGTTCTTTCCAGAGAGTGAGGCCCAGAAACAAAAGGTAACCTGAAGTGACAGGGCCTGGAGGCCTGTGACCGTGTATTAAGCCTCCTTGCTGGTCTGCAGCAGCCAGCAGAGTCCCCACTCACCCCCACTTTCCTCTGCCTTCCCATTTCACTCTTACCAGTCCAAGGACCTGATCTGACCTAGTCCTGTTTTGTCAAGTGGGCAGGACTTAATTCATCGTGAAATGCTTGGAAAAAGATGAAACCACCTCTGCGAGTTAGGTGTTTGGCACCCCAGGGTAACAGAGGTTTAGAAAGTGAAGGATTGTTAGGACCTTTTAATTTAAGATTGAAAAGCAACCTCAAAATCTTTCCTGACTCTTTAACATCTTTTCTCTAAGATCCTAATCCATGCGCCATCTAGGTCACAAAATAGAGCTCTTAGTAATATTGAGATAAATATTTCATTACAGTAATTTTAGATTTATAGACAAGTAGCAAAACTATTGTACAGATGAGTTCTTATTTTTTGACAGGCTCTGGTTAGTTTGCTTCTCCCTGATTAGATCTGTGTGATTTTTTGTGTGTGTGTGCATAGATAATTTTTCTGTACCTAGTTCTCACTAGGATGGGAATAGGTGACAGATGCTAAAACCACAATGTGTGAACAGCACTTTACAGTGTACAAGGAGCCTTTGAATACACCATTTTATTCATCTCTCCTGGAGCACAAATTTCTTGTAGACTTGTCTGCAGGGAATGTACATTATCCAGACATGAATGGCTGGCATATTAGTTAGTAACCTATATATGACAGCTATCCTAAATTTATATTGCTGATGAAGGTATTGAGCTGGGAAAGCCAAAGTCACCTGTTTAAGGTCCTAGAAACATAGTGACGGAAACTAAGTCTGAATTCTAAGTTGCTTAACCCCGCTAGGCCATACTCAGTGGGATAATACTATCTTCTTCCAATGAATTCACGTTCACTGTGTTTAGTGGAAAGTTTGAGTTTTGTTTCTTTGAAGGAAGAAACGTGAGAAGTGGAAGGACAAGCTCTCCGGCACTCCTTCCTAGAGAATTTCATTGCTTTTCTTTTCCCCTCAGCCATCACTGACTGGCAGGTCCAACCTTCTCCAACATCAGGAGTCTGGCCTCAGCTCGAGCAGCTATGAGCTCAGTCAGTACATGGCAGATGTCCCCGAATATGAACCCATGGGATCAGAGACTTGGAGACCTATTCAGGCTGGTGGGTACCAAGTGGTCATGGAGCTGTTTGATTCCAGTAAGGATGAGGAATGGTTGGGTCATGAGGAAGGTTACCCTTCTGTACTTCCAGTATTGGGTCTTTGATCACCTTATTGGCTTATGCAGGTCTCCTAGGCAGAGAAACTGACTTTGGATCCCTCTCCCATATCTTCTCTAGTGATGGAACTTGCATCACAGATGGCTCTTAGAAGGGAACACTGCTCCTAGTCATCATTACATCACTCTGGGGTTCTTTTAAGCAACAAGTAAGGAAAATGAAGACCAGAGAGGACTGATGAAGTGAATTGAGGACACAAAGTGTAAATGCCAGTCTGGAGGCTTACCTCATGTATAGAAACAGTGCAGTAGAGGCTGCCTCTGACCACTCTTGAGACTCTGAGACGAGTGCATTATCATTTGGACCAAATAATAATCTTTGCATTGCAATCTGACATATTCTTAGAGTTTTAAATCGGACTAGAGCCTCACCTTTTCTAACCAGGTATCCCACACAGCGTCTCACCTTGGCCCAGGTGGAATTTGAACAGAAGTGTTTCCATGATGCCTTTCTTAACCAAAGAGCAGCGACAGGAAGCCTAACGAGTTTCCACATGTGTCTCTTGGCTAGATGATGCCTCAGCAGCCGTTCCCAAGGCACCCATGAAGTTTTATGTTCCCCACGTGTCTGTGAGTTTTGGGCCAGGAGGCCAGCTAGTTTGGGTGTCCCCCAACTCTCCTGCTGATGGACAAACAGCCCTGGTTGAAGTACACAGCATGGAGGTAATCAGGGTGTCGGGCGTTGGGGGTGCAAGTACTCTGCTCAACCCAGTGGCTCTTCTCAGGCCTCCACTTTCCTGGAGGCTGTTGTGGCAGGAATGGGTGGGCTTTTCTTAGACAGAAGCGGTACTAGGCTTATATTTTCCCTGAGATGCTCGTGGCTCATCTTCAACAGGGTAACTGCCTCCACAAGTGTCTGAGCCACACCATCGGACCATAGCCATGGATCTGATACTGGATTTGACTGCTGGGTACAGGGTGGAAAGGTCTTGGGGACCTAATTTATTTTCTGGTCCAGGTTATCCTTAATGATTCTGAGGATCAAGAGGAGATGAGAGGTTTCCCAGGACCCCTCATCAGGTAAAGTACGGCAAGAGCTGTTAAGGGAGAGCATAGTGTGTGTGGTGTATGTGTGTGTGAGTGTGTGTGTGTGTGGTGTATGCACACATGTATGAAGGTGCATGTATGCATGTACACACATGCAGATGTCAGAGAAAGGCATTTATTTATTTTTTCCTCTTTTGCTCTTTCATCTTCTTCTTTCTCTTGTTTTTTGAGACAGGACATCTCACCAAACCTGAAGCTTGCCATTTTGGCTAGGCTGTCTGGCCAGTGAGCTCCTAGGAAATACCTATCTCTGTTCCCCAAACTCTGGTGTTACAGGCACATGTATCCATACCTGGCTTTTATGTGGGCACTTGGGATTTGAACTCATGTCCTCTTGCTTTCACAGCAACAGTTCTTACCCACTAAGTCAACTTCCCCAACTCTTAAATAAAGGCTTTGAAAGCTGGGACATCTTCCTGCCTGGGTCTTGGTTTCCACAGAAGAAACTATTTATCTTATTTGAAATAGATTTCTCTGTGACAGTAAAGAGAAAAGAGGTGGCTCAAGTAATTTTGACAAGCCGCTTCATATTTGGAGGGCAGAAAGAAAAGCTGGCTTAATAAGTTGGACATCTAAAAACATTTTCTAGAGGTTACTTGGCCGGAAGCTTTAGTGTCCTGTGTACTTCACAGGTGTTAGTGGGGAAACCGCATAGCCTGGGAAAACATTCTTGAAACTGCTTTTGCGAGCTGCAACCCTGCTTTCCAGTTCCCTGACACTGTGAACGTCTGCCCTCTGCAGGAATGAACTGGAACTGCTTTTGCATTTCCAGGCACTTTTCTGATAACCAGTGGCCTTTACTTGTGAGTCGTGGGTGGGCGTCAGGGGGCCAGTACCCCAGGTATCCTGCTAACTGGTGGTTCACCAGTTCTAAGTTTTTCCCTTGAGAAAGTATATAGCACTTACCTTACCTACTCCAAAGGTGGTGGCTGTGAGACTCTAGTCATATGGAAGCCCACACTGAATGGCACCACTACTATATACACATAATCCTATCTAGAAGCTTGGTCCTAAGAAAGTCCCATATCACAACTGAAGGCTCCTTCAAGTCAAAATGAGTGTTATGGTGTGTGTGTGTATGTGTGTGTATTTATGTGTGCACAAATGAGGCCAGAGGACAACCTCAAGGATCATTCTTGAGGTGGCAAACAACACCCTACCTTCTGTCTCCACATCTTACTTATAGGTATGGAGAGAACCGAGCTGTGTATTAAATAGTATGACGTTGGCCCCACTTGGCGCTGGCTTGTTGAATGTTCCTGAGCATGTCATGCTGTCCACTTAATGAGCATTTATGTGGACATGTAGCATATTATGTCACACAGTCTGCTTATTCCTTTCTGTATGAAGGTGGTTTCTCTTATTAGTCCTGTCTTAAGGAGGGGAAGACACAGGTTCAGAGGGGGTGAGATGTTTGTGTTAGCTGAGAGGGGGTAGGGCAGACATGGTCCCAGTCTTGTATGACTTTAAATAGAGTCCTTATCTGCCATTCTGAGAAGTCACTTAAGGTCTCCGGGTTTCATTGTCCTCATCTGAAAGATAGAAAGATTCACAAAGAGAATCCCTGAAACTCCTTCCTGTTCTGTCGGGAAACAAAACAATGTTGTGGTCCCAGGCTTCCAGTCCTGGGCTGTCAGGCTTCCGCCACATAAACCAGTTCATTGTACAGGGAGCCTGAACCCCTGAACAGGGACAATCAGTCAGCTTAGGCCTTGCTTCCTGAATCGCCTCACAGGGAGGACATACACAAGGTGGATATCATGACGTTTTGCCAGAAGAAAGCAGCCCAGTGTCTCAAATCTGAGACACCAGGGAGCAGGGACTCGGCTCTACTTTGGCACCTGCTGGTTCTCCTTTGTCGACAGAATGGGGTGAGTCGCTGCTTTGCTTGATATTGGGGACAGAGGAAAACCAAGCTGAAGTTCCAGTCTTCATGGGAGTTGGTGTATGTCACAATTATAAAAGGCAGTCTCTAAGCAGCACTATTGCTCAGAGGGGATGCCCCTGCCAGTTTGCCAATACTGACCTTTCCTGGAGAGCAATTTCCCACTGACTGGGGTTTGTTATACAGACTCTGGATTATTGCACCAACCATACAATACACTTGTGAGTGGTTCCAGGGAGGTTTGCTGCTGCCTACAGAGAGTAACAGCCAGCAGTAGTGAAGTGATGTCCGACATTCAGTCATTCATGAAAGGTCTATGGCATATTTGCATGACAGTCTCAGGAAGAAGGCAGAGGCCCTGCTGCCTTCCTTCTTCAGCCCAGGGGAGGGGCAGCCTGGGGATGAATAGGATCGCCCCACAGGATGACTCTCTTTACCTTCCAGTCCATGGTGGGGTCTGATGTTGCTGAGCTGCTGATGCAAGACTGCAAGAAGCTGGAGAAGTACAAGAGGCAGCCTCCAGTGGCCAACCTCATCAGTCTGACAGACGAGGACTGGCCGGTGTTGAACTCTGGGACTCGTAACCTGCTCACGGGGGAGATTCCCCCCAGTGTGGAGACACCAGCACAGATTGTGGAAAAATTCACCAAGTTGCTCTACTATGGAAGGAAGAAGGTGAGAACACCTTTCTCCCAGACTTCCTTCGGACGAGCGACTACCACCCCTTACCCCATCTCCCCCTCCTCCAATGATATGACTAGAATACACTTTTTTTAGAGCATGGGAGACATTCAAAAAGTTATGGTGAGAAAAATAAAAATACATAGGTGTTTGCCGTTCACACCTGCAGTGTTCATCTGTCCTACTGTTGATAGAAGGCAGCATCTGTTTACATTCCATTCATTTACTCCTAGCGTTTCCCCACTGAAAATCAGTTTAAGTCATATAGACAAGCCAGGCATGGTGGTGCACTCATCCGGCTGAGGTAGGCAAGACTGTGAGTAGGAGGCCAGCCTAAACTATAAAGGGAGACCCTGTCTCGAAACAGATAAACAACCCCAAAGGAACATGTAATTGTTTATTTCTTTTTACATGTAATGTTACATGGTAAAGTATCCTAATGACATTAAATATGTTTGAATAGTACAATTTTAGTATTTTTGTAGTGTTAATAATTCAACTCAGTGCCTTGTATGTTCTTGACAAGTACTTACAAACAAACAAACAAACAAACATTCTAGGGCTGGAGAGATGGCTCATGTTTACTGGTCTTCTAAAGGACCTGAATTCAGTTCCCAGTGCTCACGATGGGCAGCTCACAACAATTTATAGTTCCAGTTCCATGGTAACTCAACACCTCTATCCTAAGTGGGCACCTGAACTCGTGTGAATGTCCCCCTCCCATACACATAATTTAAACATAGCAACTTAGTTTATGGGGAGATTACTTATGAATGATATCCCTGCCACTGGATCTCAGGCATTCTCATCAACTCTGAATGCTTTCATATAATGGGTGGAGAGGGTCGCTTATTTAATTTTGAGTTGTGGTCATGTTTTATACAAGTCATGAAGTGAATCTGAAATTAGAGCTCTTATGATCCATTTACCTCCCAATAACTGGAGACCAAGCCTTCAGCCCATGGGCCTTTGGTGGGGTACACTTCATATTCAAGCTAGGACATCACTGTCATTTTTGTCTACTATGAGAGAACATATGTAAGATCAATTTCTAGCAGCAGAGGTGTTGGGTCAAAGGGTACATGGTTTATAATTTTGATAGCTATTGAAAAATTGCCTCTTAGGATGTATCATTAGCTCTGTGAACAAAAAGTGAAACCATTGCTTTGTATCCTCATCAAAGCCTGCACACTTGTGGTCTATGCCTGTCCTAAAGGTGGAAAAATACAATTCAGTGTATATATTTACACTTCTGTTATTATAAATGAAATTAGCTTTTCCCCTGTGATGAACTTGTCACAGGCTTCCCACCTTTTCCTGTAGAGCATCTTTTATCAGTGCGTGCTGAATTGTGTGTGCTCTTCAGATCTTTAAGATGTTCAGTTCTAAACTGAAAAATTTTTTTTGGATGTGTGTCATATTTAGTTGGTTTCCCCCCATTTTCAAATTAATTAATAGAAACAAAGTTGAGTTAGTTTTGTGACTTCAGCATTTTAAAAGATTTATTCATTTTTATTGTATGTGTGAGTGCCTGCATGTACATCTGTGCACCATGGGCATGCCTGGTGCCTAGGAAGGCCAGAAAAGGGTGTCAGGTCCCTGGAACTGGAGTTACAGGTGGCTGTGTGCCATTACATGAGTGTTGGGATTTGAACTTGGGTCCTCTGCAAGAGCATCAAGTGCTCTTAACTGCTGTGCCGTATCTCCGGCCCCTACTTTGAAATTTTAATATTTTATCTATTGAGTTTTTAAACATGATGTTTTCTTTTATGGGGGCACTTAACATAATAACTTATAAAAACAAGTAGTATCAAATTACAGCCATTTTCTATACATCCATTATCTAGCAGGGAATTGTGCTTTTCTCAGTGATCCATTTATTCTATTAAAACAAAGCAAAACAGAAAACTCATCTGCAGTACTATTTCTTGCCCAGTGAGGCATACAGAGATAAATCAGTTCTGAACTTTTCCTTCAAGAAAGATGAACAATATCTATAATAACAACAATAACAAAACAGAGCTTAAAAATTATTTTTTACCCATCAGGCACTAACTCAATATCTTTTATGTGTGATCTGATTTATCTCCATAGAAACCTGTGTGGTAGGGTCTGGTTTTGTTTTGCTGATTTACAGGTTGGGCAGTTAGATTTAGATGTGGGACTTGGATCTGGGTAGCGTGAGCCTGAACATGGGCATCTGGGTACCTTACCACACTGAGTGATAGATGGAGCAGTGGGGGTGTCTACAGGATGATGAATGAGGAGTGGGTATCAAGATACCTTCATTCATATTTGACTCAGGTATCATTTCTGGAATTTAATATTCTTGACAGCCTTGATATAAATTCTCAAGTTCTTTACTTATAAAATTTATTTTTGGAGTGGGCAGAATTTTGAGTCAGCTAATAATTCTCAACCAACCCATTGGTCACTTAAAAAAAAAACAAATTAAAAAGAATTATGAAATAGTTAAAGTATGCTTTAAAAAAAGGTTGTCCTAATGCCATTTTCTTCACTTGTTCTGGACCTGAGGCTAAATTCCTTAATTGTGATGATTAAATTTGCCCTCTCTATTCAATAAGATTACATGGAGATATGCTGGGATAATAAAGATACTTGTTACATGGAAGCAGCATTATCTCTTTAGTGACCTCCTGCCAGAAATCATGCATTTTTTCCTACCAAGGAAGTTATTAATACCAGCTCAAAACCTCAGCTATAAACTGAATCAAAAAGGCACATATGTATGTGTGTTTTAAAGTTTGCAGCTTTATCCCTCTTACTTGATGGCGCTACCAATGCATCCTGAGACAGCATCTGAGAGTTAGCACTCTCTGCATTGGGCTTATGGGCTAGCTCCCATGAGCTTAGGCACAGCAGCCAGTTGGTTAACCCTCCTCCACAATGTCAGACTCAGGATGCAGCGGTCCTCACCATTGTCAGCTTAGAATTTCCAAGGTTCTCCAGGAGTCCTTTTCCTTGCAGCTACCTGATGGGGTGAGGCATAGTAGGAATGAGTGTGGATGACTTTATTGGGCCCAGCCTAGAAGTGGCGCTGTTATTCTCGTGCCGTGGCTCAGGCTCAGCCTCACGCAGGAGGCAATGAGGTGGGGAATGTCCAGCTTTGTGCCTAGGAAGGAAGATGTCCCCTCTCCCACAGCGTTTAAAAAGGACACTCTTCTTTAATAGGGCCACAACAATACATTTTTGTTACTCATATTTTGAGACTCAGTCTTTGGAATGAACTCTTTCCCTCGGTTTTGGCAGTTAGGGTTTTAGAAGTATTTTGTAGCTGATACTAAAAAGATGAGACTGCCTGGGACCATGTTTGAAGAGGAGCTGATGCCATGTCCTAATGGATGATGGCTGAAGGGGAGAGTAACACCATGCTGAGCGAAGCCCGCACTCCCCTTCTTCCTTCTTCATTTTCTACATTTCCCTGGGATTTCTATTGCTTGGAGTACAGATCTGCCTACGCATGGAAATTTGTTGTTTTTATTGGATGGAGATGAGCAAGGTACTATTGTTTGCCATTCTTTGCTTTTCAGGAGGCCTTGGAATGGGCTATGAAGAACCACTTGTGGGGCCATGCTCTGTTCCTAGCCAGTAAGATGGACCCAAGGACCTACAACTGGGTCATGAGTGGGTGAGTCTCGCTTGCAAAGACCAGAAGTGCAGATCAACCTCCTTTCCAAAGGTGGTGTGTGTGTGTGTGTGTGTAGGGGAGAAATAAAAAAATTCATTGAAAAGTTCCATACACAGCTGCCCAAGTTCTCTTTACTGAGATGGGTGTAGCATTTTTCATTTCCAGATTCCCCTCTCCTCTTTTCTCCTCTCCTCTCCTCTCCTCTCCTCTCCTCTCCTCTCCTCTCCTCTCCTCTTCTTCCTCTCCCCCTCCTCCTCCCTCTCATCCCATTCCCTTTCTTTCTCAGACAGGTCTCATGTTCATGGGCTGATTTGTACCTCACTAATCAAGGATGACCTTGAACTCCTAAACATCTTAACTTCATCTTCCAAATAGTCTGACAGGACATAGGGGTGGAATCTGAGCATCTTTGCTGAATTCTCAGACTCAGGCTCTGAGAAGGTGAGGAGGCTTAGGAGCTGAATCCTATACCTTTGTTCCCAGTCTCCTTCCTCCTAGGTCT
>NW_026067905.1:11533709-11602046 GCF_014885135.2 Alexandromys fortis | reverse complement strand
TCTCTCCTCTCCTCTCCTCCCTCCCCTCCTTTCCCCTCTCCTCCCTTTCCCTCTATTCCCCTTCCCTACTCTCTTCTCTCATCTCCATTCCTCCCATCTTCTCTCCTCCCCCTTCTCTCTCTTTCCCATCCCCTCCCCCTCTCCTTTCTTCCTACCCTCTCCCCTCCTTTCCTCTTCCCTTCCCTCTCTTCCTCTCCCTCTGCTTCCCTCTCTTCTTCCTGCTCATTCTCCTTGTCCCCAGCCTCCCAAGTACCGAGATTATAAGCATACTACCTTCATGCTCAGTTCTCAAGATTCTTCATTTTTAAACATTTATTTATTTATTATGCATGTCTCTCTGCGCACGTGTGTGTGTGTGTGTGTGTGTGTGTGTGTGTGTGCCTGTGCCACAGACTATGTGTGGAGGCCAAAAAAAATATTTGTGGGAGTTAATTCTCTTCTTCCATCATGTAGATCCAGGGCATCCAAACTTAGGTCATCAAGCTTGGCAGAGAGTAGCTTTACCTACTAAGCAATTTCACTGGCCATAGATTCTTATAACTTAGGCAAAGAAGCATTCTTCAAACCTGTTTAAATGGAATGAAACATTTTTGGCAAAATTCCTCAGGCACTAGAATTTCTGGGAATTCTGAATATTCTACACTGTAGTCCTCTGTGGGAGGGGCTGCTTTAGACAGTTTCATTAGGAAAGGAAGGGTGGGGGATCACTTAAGTGTAGCCGATGGAGCCTGGAGGCAAGGGGATTATGATTTAAGAAAGAGTCCAGGGTTTGGTCTTGCACCGAGGCTGTGGCTTCTGAGGAGCTGGTAGGATAGGAGCTGGTATGGCATGTATATGAGCCATGGTAGGATAGGCATTAATTGGGCGGGGACTATTGAGAGAAGAGGCGTACTTGGTAAGGAATCACAGCTGACAGGGAACCAGGTGCCATGATAGACCTGGAGAACGACCAAGCCAATGTGAGGGAGGGACAGGAGCACAGCACACAGCCTGTGGTAACTGGGGGGACATGTAGCAGTGGGGAGTCAGTGTAGAGGAGGTGCTGGGTCTAGGTGGACATTGTAGGGGAGTTTCTATGTGAGTCTGCCACACTCCTGCATATCATGGGTGGCAGGAGTGAGGGGGAGGCCTCCTGTAGGAACAGGTTTGGGTCAGAGTCTGATAAAGATGGCCTGTGTGCAGTTTACCTTCTAGAGCTGGCTGAGGCTGTGGAGACAACCCTCTGAACCTAGGCTGACTTGGCCGTAAATGCTGTTGGGTAGAGAGTTGGCTGACCATACCCTCTGCTTTAAGTTCTATGTTCCTGTTGGAGGCCACACTGCCTGGTGGTTTGTTCTTCATGATGGTCTCAGCGAGACTCCTTATTACCTTAACTCCATCTTCCCAGGCACAAGCGATACCACCCTCTCTCCATTATGGCCCTAGGCTAGAGTGGGGGCATGCTGCTGTCTGGAATGCCGAGTGTGCCGGGCTCCCATGGCAAGGGCGCTATTAAGCAAAAGATGGTGATCTGAGGGACGATTTTCCCTTTGGGTTTTGGAAATGAACATCCCATATCCCCGCGTCAAAGCATACATCTCTGCTACAGAGTTTTGCCTTGGGCCATTGATTTTTGATGGGGCCCAGTGAATTGTGAAAAATATCTCTTACTGAGTGTGCTTAAATCTCAAATCAGCTGTAGAGCTTATTATATCCTTGTTAAGCACATCCCTCAGTTTGTCATCAGCAGGCTCATTTCTGGTCCCTCTTCTACGCCTCTTTGGTTATTGAAAATGGCTATTTAGTGCTTGTGAGTCAAAGCTCTACAGACCCAGGCTTGAGATGAGCCGGAAAAATGATGCTTAGTGGGATGGGTTTGGTGAGGAGGAACCGAGGGTCCCTGGGAAGGAGGGGCCGATGGAGAAGAGCTTCCATGTTCTCTGCGGGGCTACCCAGATGACCTAGGGATGTGGCAGGTCAACTCACTGACAGAAGGCATTTAGAAGTGCCTACTCAAGAATCAGGGCATTAGGGAAAAAAATCCAAAAAAGTATCCTGGAGAAATGAAGTCTACTTGGGGGAGTGTGATGTGGTAAAGATGTGGTTGATCGTCTGTAAAAGGCCACAAGGCACAGCAGGGCAGAGAGAAGCCTGCTTCCAAAACGGAAGCGCCTGTCAAGTGGAATATTCAGGCCTGCGTACTGGTGACGGGTTCCCCTTGGGCTTGACTCCCCGCTGACTCTCCTCTCTTCTCACAGCTTCACCAGCACGCTGGCACTTAACGACCCCCTGCAGACCCTCTTCCAGCTCATGTCGGGAAGGATTCCACAAGCAGCCACGGTTGGTACTCTCTGTGACAGGCTTCTTTCTATGCCCCAGAGTCCTAAGGGTTGGGAGTGGGCTGTTGAGGCCTACCTGGGAATGTAGCACTCACTACCTTTCCAGATGATGCCTGGATGATAGTTTATTAATTATCTACAGCGTGCTTGACCCATAGACAATCTGATACATAGCAGCTGGTTTCTTTCATGGAGATAGGAGTCATTATTCCTACTTTTGCAGGCACAGAAACAGAAGTACCGAGGTGTAAAAATGGTTCAGTTATGGAGGTAGTGAGGAATGGGGTCATGACTGGCTCAGGTTTACCTGGTTCCAAAGACCTTACCTTTGCCACAGTGCCTGATTGTGCAAGAGCTGTTGTTTTGCACAGCGATCCTCCAGAACTGGACATGTTGGACTTTGTGCTTTTGGAGTTGAATGTGACCAAGAAGGTGGAGGTCTGCTTGAGACCGTCTCCACTATAGCAGATCGATCTTTTTGAGCCAATGTGTTCTTTTCTGATCCACTAACTTTACCAGCATGTATCTTGGCATTGACTGTCTGGGCCTTTTTTTTTTTTTTAAATCTCCCTGGCAATACCATATATCTATTGTTTATTTATAAACACCCATGCCTTAAAATTCAGGAACATCTTCTTGGATTATATCTTTCAATATTTATTTTGGTTTCATTTCCAGGAATTCCATGTCTATTTCACATGTATAAACTGTATGTAAATATATGAGTTATAGAGATATACTTATCTCCTTTCTGAGACCCATGCTGACTTTGAACTCCGTGTGTGACTTAGGATAATCTTGAACTCCTGATCTTCCTGTCACCGTCTCCCCAGTGTTAGGCTTCCAAACATGTGCCACCGTACTCGACTTTTACTTTTTTTCTCAAATTAAAAACATTTTTTGTCTCCCTCCTCCATCCTTCCTTTGCCTACCCTGTCTTTCCTTCTTCTCTTTTCTTGCCTCTGTCCTTCACTGTTTCCCCCAGTGTCTCTTGCTCTTTTGTTCTAACATTTTTGTCTTTGTTTCTTTAACATTTTCCCCATTCCTTGCCTGAGGACTTCCTGTTAGGTACTATCTCTTTCCTGGGCTCCTTTATGTTCTCGCTGCATGGAAGTATTAGTCCATCACTTCTGATCCTGCCCAATGCTTTGCCATTCCATCTCCATCACTTTGGCAGTCATATCTTATATTTGAAGCTTGAGTTTTGGCTAGCAACGGGTTTTCATGAAAATGAATTTAACCTCCCCCCCTCTCTTTCTCTTTCTTTTTTGACATTCTTTTTGCTGTGGATAATTCTAAGAAAAGCACAGTAAAGAGAAATGATGCCTTCTGTCCTCCACCTTTAAACCAATGGGCTATTTTGGAATATAGGGTAAGCTTCACAATTCAGCTAAATGGAAGCTTCAGCACTGCAATGAAATTGCACCGTGTCAGGAAGCACCTAATGGAGAAAGTGATATAATTAGCCTGTGGTCTATTGGGCCTCAGCGAGGAGGGAGAGTTAGCTAATTTTTCCTGCTCTTAGATAAGGGAACTAAGGCTCCACAATGATGTGCCGTTGCTGTATTCCATCTTAGAGTATGAGAACTTCCTAGCCCCTTACATCGAATACAAAGCTACCTTTCTGCTACATGGGTGGCATCATGGGAGAGGCATGTCTACTGGATGTACTGATGTGGGTTTCATTGCAGGCATAAGCTTGACTTTTCTCACTACTTCTAGGCAAACTTGACTGCTATTTAATATCACTGTTTTTCACTTTGTGGAGATTTTGATGGCCAAGCAGTTATTGTGACTTTAAAGGAACAAGAATGGCTGAGGCTGGCAGCCACCATGCTTGCATGTTTATCCCATTAAGGAAATTAATGAATTCTCCCCCACCCTAATCAGCTTTATACTACTCCCCACTCCTTGCTCTAAACCAGGGAGGAGGATGGCTTCCAAGATTATTTTCTTTTTGTAGAAAGTTTTTCTTTCTTTTTCTGTTACGTTCTTGCAGATCCAGCAAGAAGAGGCCTGGCTTATATGTTTAAGTGAGAGTAGCAATGTCCCTGAGCTATGCAATTGTTGTGCCCAGGGTGTGGTTCATGGTCTAAGCCGTTGTTGTAAATTAAAACTAATATTACTATGACTTCTCATGACCACCGTTATGATATACATGATATACATTTATGCTGTGCTGTTGAAATAGGTAGGGAACAAGTGTCACATGGAATAAACATCATTTATTCCCTTTTATGACTATAAACCCAAAATAACTACAAATAGTTCTGCACTCTAAGTGTTAGCAATTACTGTCAATTCTCTTCTCTGTCTATGTAACAGGATTGGTTTAGACTGGTTTGTACATTACCTCTTTCCTCTACTGCATGTGTGTGTGTGTGTGTGTGTGTGTGTGTGTGTGTTTGTAAGTGTACACATGCACCAAGTGTGCAACACTGTGTCATGGGCTTTATATAACTGTCTGTTTTATTGTCACCAAGAGTCCTGTTAGGTAGAAATGATGGTCTCCATTCTAGAGACGAGGAAGACAAAGGTTCAGTGAAATTAAAGACTTGCTCAAGCTCATACTGTATGAGTCAGGACTTGGGCCGCATCCAGGGATGGTGCAGAATTTATCACATTATGTTGCTTCTTCATTGATTCTTTCTCCCCTGAAGTTCTTCTTCAAGGAGGGTGGCCTAGGGTGAGGTTCAATGTATGCAAGTCAATTAGTGTAATAAACTGCACAAATGAGCTTAAAGGCAAAAATCTCAATTGATGCAGAAAAAGCTTTTGGCAAACTCCATGCCTTCATGATAAAAGTTCCGGAGAGTAGGACTAGAGAGAACATTTCTCAGTACAATAAAAGATACATGTGGGAAACCCACAGCCAATGCCATTCTGTATGGAGAGAACCTATGCATATTTGCAGATGACATGATATTATACCCAGGAGATCCCAACAATTCTAGCAGAAAGCTTCTAGAAACTGCAAGTTCGGCATGTGGCAGGATAGAGGATCAACTTGCATGAATCAATAGCTTTTCTATACACCACCAACAAGCATTCAGGGAAAGAGATCATTGACACGTTTCCATTCATGACAGCCTCAAAGAAAATAAAATATCTAGGAATAAATCTGATAAAGGAGGTAAAGAAGCTCTATAAAAAAACTTTAAACCTCTGAAGAAAGAGATAAGAACTTTAAAAATGGGAATACATTCCATGTTCATGGATCAATAGAACTAATATTGTGAAAATGACCAATATACCAAAACTTTTACATATTCAATACTCATTAAAATCTCTACCTCGTTCTTTGTAAAAATAGAAAGCAGATTCATATGGAACCATAAAAACCCTGGGTGGCCAAAACAATCTAAGCAAAGGGAACAATGTTGGAGGGATTGCCACCCTAGATCTTATTTATTTATTTATTTATTTATTTATTTATTTATAATTTATTATTTATTTATTAAAGATTTCTGCCTCCTCCACGCCACTGCCTCCCATTTCCCTCCCCCTCCCCCAATACCTATAACCATAGTCAATATGTGGCACAAATGCCACAAACATCAGCTGGAGGAAAGAAATCATCTTTAACAAATGGTTCTAGGAAAACTGGCTGTCCACATGCAGAAGAGCAAAGTTAGACCAGTGTCTATTACCTTGTACAAAAACTAACCCCAAATGGACCAAAGACATAGCAGTTCCACAGGTCCCTGATGGAGTCTGTGGCCACTCCATTGTCACCAGGGAATGGGTGGAGAGGAATTGAATGGATATTGAAAGCTTGTTTGATTTCCTCATTCCTTCGGCAGCAATAGGAATTACATTTCACAACAGCCCCGTGAAAGTTGCCATGTGTGGAAGGGCCTTGGAAGACCAGGCAGTACCAGCTGCTTGTAAGACAGTGAGCAACTCGGAGTTCAAGACTTCTGTGTCAGCTCAGCATGGCCTTCTCCACTCATGAGACATTTTTTCTTTAATCACTGAAACACTAGAATTTTTTGGGGGGGTGTGTAGGGAAGAGTTTGTTTCTAGATATTTGAAGTGAAGACAGGGAAAAACTTGAAAATTAGTAAGTTAATATCATTCTATTTATTAGCCAATAGCCTTATAACTGATATATATGTATATATATGTGTGTGTACATATACATTAAGTGTATTTGTGTTTGTCTGTGTCTGTCTTTATGTGTGTATGCGATATATGTGTCTGCATGTATGAGTGTACAAGTGTGTATCTGTGTGTTTTGTATATGTATCTCTGTGTGGATGTGTATGAGTGTGTGTCTCTGTGTGAGTGCATGCCTGTGTGTGTTTGCATATCTGTGTGTGCCTCTGTGTCTGTGAGTCTATGTATGCTTATGTGTCTCTCTATGTGTATGTATCTGGGTGAGCGTATATATATGTGATTTTCCATTTTTTAATTTTTATTTGAAGACAGGTTCTCATACTGTGGCCCAGGCAGATCTCAACATCATGATGGCCTCTCAATCACCTGAGTGCTGGGTTTACCGATGTGTGCCACCACCTTGATCTGTGCCACGCACCAGCCACTTAATACAGAGTGAACCCTTATTTAATAGCAATAACATCACAGACAGTGTAACGCACATTCTCTGAACTCCAAACCAAGACAGAGACAGCAGTCTTCTTTTCCTACATCCCTGGCTATGCTAAGTGACTCTGCAAATCATTGTTTTCCAGTGCTGTGGAGACAAGCAGTGGGGAGACTGGCGGCCCCACTTGGCTGTGATCCTGTCAAATCAGGCTGGGGACACCGAATTGTACCAGCGAGCCATTGTCAGCATGGCGGATACCCTGGGTGAGCAGAAACCAGCATTTCCTCTTTCTAGGCATCTCCAGGCCAGCTTCCAGTGCCAGACATCAGAGTCGTAGACTCCAGAGAGCCGGAGTCTTTGGCTCAGGCCTTCTCAGGTTCTGGAGGCTCTGTCTTTCTGGTTAAGAAACTCCAGGGAAGACATAGCTATCATGTAATTTTGTTTCCCAGAATTCCCTTTGCCAGCTTTGTTTGTTTTTCATTATCTGTTTCCCTGAATCCCCACTGGGAACTTTGTTTTGTCATTGCTGTATAGCTTTTTTTGCCACAGGTGAAACTCCTTTACCTAGAGCTAACACAGAGGCATGCCTCTTCCTATTGTCTCATGACCTTTAGTGGCCCAAGGCCATCAGATGGGAAATGTCTAACTACCTTGGTGATTCTGCCTTTATTTCTGTTATCTGTCTGTGAACGTGGCCTTACAAGTACTTGACAATTGTAGTATATTCCAGATCACTACTTTGAAAATTTGGTCTGGGCAGAAGGTTTAGAAATAATGGTGTTCTTTGTGGAACGTTGGGAACAATTGCCTGCTAAATTGGAAGCAGCCATATATAAGGTTGTGACAAGTGATGGCTGTCACCCAGCTACCTGACTAAAAGGGCATCCATGTTTCTTGGGTATCAGACTCTGTGTTTGGTACTTTGCCCGCTGTATCAATTACCTTCTCACTGCTATGGCAGAACAGCCGGAAAAACCTTAAGCAAAGAAGGATTATCTTGGCTCACACTCCTAGGGTACACAGTCTATTGCGGTGTTTAGTGTGAGGTGATTAGAGGCCTGGTGTTCACTGTCAGGAAGCAGAGACAGTGATGGGGCTCAGCTTGCTTCCTCCTTCCCTCTCTTTGTACTCAGCCCTAGATCCTAGCCTAGAGGATAGCTCCTCCCACACTACCAATAGGCCTTCTCTACCCAGTTAAACCTCCTCTGGAGACACCCTCAAGGGCACACCCAGGGGGTGGATCTCCTAAATTATTCCAGTTCTATTCAAGGTGACCACGATGATTAAGTGTCCCCACCCACTTAATCCAATTTTAAGGCAGTGGAGAACATTAAAAAAAAAGTCAGGAGCAATTTGGTAATTGATGTGATTTTTATTAGTGCAGGAAAAGCCTTTGGCTGTCTGACTTTAGCAGAGGAAGGAGTCACACCCCATGAGGATGTTTTAAATCCATTTCTGAAGTTCCTCTTTTCTTACATATAGGCATCTCCTTTCCCTTCTCAGCCTCAGGAAGGACCCTGACTCTTAGAAAATTCCCAAAGAAAAACCCATCAGGGGAATGTGAGATGGCACTCAGTGTGGCTGATGAGAACTGAGATGCAGTATCTTCAGTCACAACAGCTGCTGTGGGAGAGAGCGGGACGGACGTGTCTGTGACTTATGCCACGAGAACGCCCCTGGTTTATTCTCGCGAGGTTTCTGCACTCCGACCCTGGAGTTCACTATTTCTCTCTGTTCTACTCAGATGCTGAGCCCCACAGGGCGCGGTTTCTGACTGGGTTCCTGTTCTCTTCCTGCAGCTGGGAAAGGGCTTGTGGAGGCGTCTCACTTCTGCTATCTCACGGCTCACGTGCCCTTTGGCCACTACACAGTGAAGACAGACCACCTGGCCTTGCTGGGCAGTAGCCATAGGTATGTGACTTTTGCAGGGGAAGGGCTTGGCAAAGATGTTTTTTCCTGGATTGTTTTAGCCCTTGCTGGCTTCCAGGGCTTCACTATTCATTTTCTTGTGTAAATTTCAGCTTACTGCCGGCTCCTCCTTATCTCCTGCACACTTCTAGGCAAGGTGACCAGAGGGTGCCACATCACACCACTAGAGGGCCTGAACCGGTGCCTTTGGTGTGTATTGCACTCTGATAGCCACTGGGTGGCAGCCTAGCTCCACAACTAGGGATAGTATAGAAAGAAAAATAAAAAGGAAATTTACAAGTCGTCTCTTTTGGGCAGCCCTGGGCCTGTTCTGAGAGCCTACTCTTTGGGCATTCAATGCATTAGTGTGAGCACAAGCTCTTTTGAGCCTGTCCCGTTGGTTACTTGTTGTATGGGAGCCGTACATCAGGATTTTTATGCTGAGAGAACCATAGAGCCCCGAGGAGTGAGCTGACATAGATAAGCTTGTCCTGGGTGGCCCTCACCGTTCTGGATCTTTTACTCTCGATAGTTAGGATTTCTGAGCAGTCAGTATTATGCTCCTAGAATTCCAGTAGTCAAGAGGTATAGACAGGAGGATTATAGCAAGATCAGTACTAGCCTGGGCTACATGGTGAGTTCTAGGTTCGCCAGCCAGCCAGGGCTACTGACCTGTCTGAACAGAGAACACGAAAACGTTTCTGAGAGTTCCTTTGCATGGTTTCCTTTGTTACGGATTTACCTTAAATTGAAATAAAAGTAAACAAAGGAGGGAAAGCAAGGAACAGAGAGACTGAAAGCCCCGACTAAGGTGGCATCTGGGCACCAGGAAGTTCAGACAGGCTGCAGGAGACAAACTTGTAGCTGTCCCCAGCCCTCTACCACTGTGGCAGTGTTGCCCACTTCATAGACCTTGCTGTTGAGAGCCTGGGCTCAGACAGCATAGTCAGCTTCTCTCGTCGGGGCCAAATACGACCGTAAACGTACCTGAGTTAATATGTCTCCTCTTCATTGTCTATGAATCCTGGGGAAGTTTCTGGAAATATGTTAGCTTCTGGAAATATTCCCGGCGGCAGCTGGCAAGCTGTGGAGGGAGTCTGAGGGGTATTTATACATGAGACTCCTGTCGCCTCTCAATCACAGTCGCCATTGTTTTCACCCTCACTGTGGAAGACCTGCTGATTCCTTCTGGCTCAGGTGTCCCCCCCCCCCCCCCCCACACACCCAGTCTCTGCCAGACTGTCTGTGGGGCTCCTGAACTCCATGGCTTTCTCTTCTGCACTGGTGCGCTTGGGCTGGTCCTCCTTTCCTGGGGTGTGCCAGGCCCTAGGGCTGATGGCTAGCTTTCAGGATGTCAGAGTGGAGGAAATGCAGTGTCCCGCCTTCTGCTAAGGAAGCGCAGGACCTCCTTCTCATGGGCAGGTTCTTTTAGAACAGCTGGCACAGTGCTCATTTCATCTGTTTCCCCAAACCCAGGAGGATGGAGGGCAAGGAGGAAGTGCGTCCACCTTGGGTCCCCAGTCTCTTTCCTCTCTTGGAGCTGCTTGTGAGCAGCACCCCATCTTACCTCTGTTATTGTTATTCCCTGGTTCTAGTCAAGAGTTTCTGAAGTTTGCAACAACCGAGGCTATCCAGAGGACAGAAATCTTCGAGTACTGCCAGATGCTGGGCCACCCCAAATCCTTCATCCCTTCTTTCCAGGTAACCGAAACCGCAGGGGACCATCAGCTTAGTTGTGGGCAGCCAGGTTTTCAGCTTTGCTGTGTGGCATCTGGCACCTCCTGCCAACTCATTTCCCTCAGTGTGGGAAGACCTAGGATTTCCCTCCCATGTCCTTGGAAGGTTGAATTTTACAAAAAGAAAGCAAAACCCTTCGTTGGTCTCTGCTGGAGGTTCTTGCCTCACTCCTGACACACGGAAATCTTGCTGCAGTTCTGCCCCCGCCTTGCTTTGCTCCTGCTGCCTTGAGTTCTTCTTGTCCAGCAGGTCCTCTCCTCTTCAAGTCTCACTGTCATCCTGTGCACCTGGCTGCTCGGCTTCTTCCCTCCTTCCCACCAGGCCTCTTTCCTTGGGAGCCCCCCTCCTGCTTTGTCCTGGGTCAACTATCTCCTCCCTCTCAGGGCTTCAGCTGAGCAAGTGGCAAGCACACTGCCAAGTTCTGTTCTCTCATCTCAGCCTGCATTTGCGTTACGTTGCTTCCTTTTGTCCATAGTGACTGGTGCTGAGATTGCTTCTGCTCCCAGTCTGATCTCCCATGAGTTTGAGACCTGGCACCTCGTAGCCTTTTCTCGTCTCTCTTGCTGGTATGGAGTGTAAGCTTTCCTCGAGCCTGTGCTGTAAACTAGCCTAAAACTGAGGTAGTTTGTTTCTGTGCTTGCGACAGGACTATTCCAGGCACAGCCCTGGCTCTAAGGCTCTCAGCTCACATTTACCTGATGATACTCTTTGTTTCCTTTTTATGGGTAGATAATCTTTGTTTTCTTTCCTTTTTATGGCTAGATACCTTTATTCTCTGCCTTGAGCATCCTCTTCAGACCTGAGTGTAACTAGTCTTTCTCTGTCTAATCAGTCAGCTCCCAAATAAAGACATGGAAACTTCTTATTCATTATGAAAGGTTGGTCTATAACTTAGACTTGTTCCCAACTCTTATATCTTAAATTAACCCAAAGTTTTAAATCTATGTTCTACTATGTGGCTTTTTACCTTTCTTTCATTCTGTGCCTCTGATCTGTTCTGTGACTCCTGGTGTCTTCCTCTGTGTGCCTACATTCATCCCCAATTCCTCTCTTTGCCTGGAAGTCCCACCTACTCTCCTTGTTTAGCTATTGGCCATTTAGCTTTTTATTAAACCAATCACAGTGGCACATCTTTACACTGTGTAATCAAATATCTCACAACATTTCCCCCCTTTTTGTTTAAATTAAAAGAAATGTTTTAACTCTAACACAGTAAAACTATATACAATTAGAACAATTATTAGGTAACAATTACATTTACAATGTCCAGCTCATTTGTATCTGGCAACTTTGGAGAAAATTCTCTATCATTTGTCCTATCTTTTGAGTCCAAAGTTTTATACTTTTTTTTTTATCATTACTTGTATTAGCAACACCAAAACTATTGTTTTAGCCCTAAAAACATTTTCTCAGATAAATAATTTAAACTTTTATGTTTCCCCACCTTATAAACTTTATATCTTTTATGCAAGTTTTTTCCTGAATTTTGGCAACAGAAAATTATAACTATAATTATCTCATCTTCACTTCCAAGAGAGACCCAGGAAAGATAAAATATCACCTGACTAAACAGGAAGTGCAGAGAAAGCAACTTCCAAATCTATAGAAATGACAGAAGCATCTGGCTGCCTTGACAGTCACCTAAGGTTTCCTTACACTGTTGGGGCATCCATGTTTGGTCTATGGGCTTGGAATATCCTACATACTTTTCTATGACCAGCAGTTTTGAAGAACTGTCCCACCTTCTCTTGGCAAAGTTCAGCAGTCTTTTTCCTTTGTGTCCTGCTTGTCCAATTTGTACAGTATATTGTCAGCAGTTGAGGCAAGGGTAATTTCTTGACCAAATGACTAGTTTTGCCACACACACAATGAAAGAAAACTCCATATGGAGATTAGATATGTTTCTCTGTCATGAAAAGCCTTATTATCAAAACATTTTAAATGACATATTCTGTAGGTTTTTTGAAGTATTTGAAGACCATTTATCTATTTAAAATATATCTCTTTGACCCTGAAAACATGCATAACACAACTATAAGTTTGGTTGTTATAGAAGACTAACTACTAACCTGTTTTTCTCTATTATTCTAAATAGCTTTCAAGGACTAAAACTTTACATTATATTTTAAAATGAGCTGTACAGGTACAATACCTTAAACAAGAGTAGAAACATATATACAGTATAACAAAAATAGCCTTAAATTTGTATCAACATAAAAAATCCATACCAACATAAAATACTTGAGATGAGTAGTTGTTCAAAAGCAGACTCAACAATTCACCCTTTTATCCCATCATTTTTATACTGTATCCCCCCCTTTTACTCTTCAGAAAGAGATTCCTGAATCTAATCTTCTTTGTTCAGCTTTTCTCCCAATCATGACCAATAGCAACTTGTAACCAATCCCCCTAACCAATGACAAATATTTATAACCCACAATGACCCAAAACCACTCACACCACTTCTTGGAAATGTGGACATTGTGTCCTCAAGACTGTTTCCTGTTTTCTGAGGCCAACAGCATCTCCAGGGGACCCTGAGAAAATTGAGATAATGGTGAAGTCCTAAGAAAACTAGCTATAACATTTGTTGTCTAGTCTCTATGGGATAGGAAAGTGGAAGGCTTATCTGAAGTTCTGGCTAGAATAGTCTATGAGGCTGGACCATCTCAGCGAGCAGATTTGAAGTTGTTTCTGACTGCAGAACTCTGAGGAAACTGCAACAGAGGCACTCTGAAAGGCTGGATCACCAGGGCCACCCATTTTCATTGGTGTCTAGTCCCCTAGTTCTGAAAACTTTCAAAGGTAATATACATATTTACATGAACATAAATATGGACTGTGTGTTATATACAAGCCAGCCAAAGATGATTTTTTGTTTTATGTTTGAGCAGATAAAAGATGTCTGTCAACTTATAAGTTTGTTTGGGCTGTATAACCAAACCTCTGTCCATGCCATATGAAAGGGTGGCATGTGGTAATAAGTCATGAGGACTCTGTAGCCAACAAGATTTATCATGTCTCACCCAGTCTCAGAGCTGTTCCCATAGTAGAGGAACCAGCATATACATCACCTACCCTGTAATCTGTCTTTTTTTATGTCTGCAGCCTAAATTTTTAGGAGGTTTCCCCCAATCAAATCTGATCTTCATTAATTTTGAAGAGAACCATAGCCTTTTGTTTCCTGTAGAAACAAAAGCAAAACTTCTCCCCTCAGTGCAATATATTTTTTGACTTCTGTTTTGAAGTTACGGCATTCTTAAGATATATTTATTGGATGGTTTAATTTAGCAGTTTTCATAATCCAATGTCTCTCAGCAGCTATTATTTTTCTTTGTTCATTAACATTTAAAAAATTCAAAGTCAATAAAACAACATACAGGATCCAGACATGCTATGTATTTCCCATTTTATATGGCTTATTCTTTCTATATTACTTTATTTTTTCTTTAAAGACTTTATTTTACTATTTTTAAACTGTTTATTTTTTAATGTCTATACACATTTTCATTTCTTTCTTTAGAATCTAAGCACATTTTAAAACATACTGTACCTTTTTAGAGGTTTTCTGTTTCTGGACTGGCTTTACTAAGTGCCTGCAGCATTTTTTGACCATGTGAGACAAATCTTAAACTGCATGTCAGCCCCTGCATGGGTTCGTGGCTGGCTGCAGCCTGCAGGCAGCAGCCGGGAGCCACATCTGTGTGTTCTGTGGCCTGCCTGGGAGACTGGAGGACTAGGAAGTCTTGTCTGGCTCCATGTTTGTGTGTTTGGAACTTTTCTTTTAAAGCTTTCTCAGGTCCCATGTGGAAATATATGGCCCATGTTGGGTACTATATGTAAATAAGTCCTTTTCTGTCCCACCAGCCAGCTTCCAAATAATAATATGAAGACATATTATTAATTATGAAAACTCAGCCCATAGCTTAGTCTTATTTCCAACTAGCTCGCATATCTTAAATTAACCCATACTTTAACATCTACGTTCTACCGTGTGACTTCTTACCTTCCTTTCATTCTGTACCTCTGACTTGTCTGCGACTTCTGTTGTCTTCTTCTGTGTGCCTAGATTCACCCCAGTTCCTCTCTTTGCTTGGAAGTCCCACCTAGTTTCCCTGTCTAGCTATTGGTCATTTAGCTTCTTATTAAACCAATCACAGTGACACATCTTTATACAGTGTAATCAAATTATCTTGCAACACCAGAAACCTTTTTTAATGATTGGATGTCCTTCAGTGCCTGCTGTTGAGAATGAACATAGATATAATAGCAACACACAACAAAACATATGCAACCTTGGAATAAATCACTGTATCATTTAATCTCTCTCTTTGAGAGTTTTTACTTGCCTAACTGCTCTTCTATATGGCTGCTGCATAGGCACTTTGGTTTCTTTTCTTTTTCTTCTTCATTTATCCTACCCACAAGCTCTGCTGGCACGGCCCTGGACTGAGAGTCATGGCATAGCTATTTTTATTGACTGTTTCCCATACTCAGCATTGTGTACTATGCTTCTTGAATATTATTTCTAATCCTATGGGTTTTCCCCTTTTGCAAAAGAGGTAATTGAGGCTCAGAGGGTTTGGTATGTTACCAGCTCATGTGTGTACGACATCTGTTCTAAGTTCTGTGTGTGAGTCACCTCATTTCATCTTTATAGCTTTCAAAGAAATAGGTGGTATTGTCCATGCTATAATGGGGGAACTGAGGCACAGAAAGGGAAGGGAACTAGCCCAAATATCCCACACCTAGTATGAGCTTGGATTGGATTGGTTTTGTTTACACCAGAAGCATCATACTTGATCTCGTCCTCCTTCTCTGAAAGCCCCTCCCCGTTCCTGCGTTTCCTCTGCGCTTCCCTCTGGACTCAGTGCCCTTGCAAAAGCACTCATTTTGTATCTTCATGTGGACCCTTGTGCCTGGGACTGAACTTCACATGCCCAGGCTCCCCGTGATGTGAACTGTTGGATAAAAGGGCTGCCTGTCCAATGGAGCATGGGAAGATGTGTTGATGTGACCCCCACCCCATCCTTTTCTCCATAATGCAGGAACTGTATGTAGGCTGGATTTGGAGTTGTGCCCATATACAGATAAATTGCCCCAAATGGCACCGGGCCCTTGCTATTTGGATGCCAGAGTGAGCGGAAGCTGGCAGTCAGCTGACTTCCAAGAAGTCTTATCTCCATTTGTCTCCCCCTCTCCTGTCTGGATGGACTCATCACTGGCCCCGTTTCTCTTTGCAGGTGTATAAGCTCCTTTATGCTTCCCGGCTGGCAGATTATGGCCTGGCATCCCAGGCCCTGCATTACTGTGAAGCCATTGGGGAGGCCGTCCTGAGCCAGGGAGGGAGCAGTCACCCTGTGCTATTAGCAGAGCTCATCAAGGTGAGCTTCTCAAAGGGGTCTCTGTAGGTGCTTTATCTTCAGCATTCAGGGAGGCCATTGTAGAGAGGCTTAGAATCCACGTTTCATCTTCTTTGAACATGCTGCGGAATTGGAGACCACAGCTGTCTTTGACCATGTATGCATGCCCCGATGTGATAAGCAGAAGCCTGCCCACACAAAGAACAACGGGCTGGACAGGGGGCAGTGGGGCTGGGGGACTGGAAAGCGGGCATTGTTTCTGTTTTTCTGGTACAGTTAAACTGCTAGCTGCGGTGAGCTGTTGTAATTACCAAAGCAGGCCTTTGAAAATAGATTTTAGTGATTAAAGCAGGAAATGATCCTTATTAAAATACTTTTAAATGCATAGAATATTTTATCACATGTGGGACACATAAAAAAAGAAAACAAAAACATACCAGCCCTCAGTTCCTTGGGAAGAAAACAGCGATCAGGCCAATAGTTGTTCCAATTAGCTGAAGAAAAAACTCCATTAGCTGGGGAGTAGAAGGCGCGGTGCGCTTCAGTTTGCGTGTTGCTTTACACGAGGCCCAAGTGTTAGATTCTGTAACCAATAAAGCCTGTGCCACGGAGGTCCCCCTCCCTCCATGCGCTGACATTTCAACTGGAGGACTGATGGCCCAGATGCAGAACACGATGACACCTCGAATCGGGAAGCAGCATCAGGTTGTTAGCGGCGTAGATCTGAGCTCCTTCCTGCCCAGACCAGAACCAGAATCAGCATGAACAAGGTGCCTGTGCGCCCCGCATTACTATTCTAGAAGTTTCTTGCGGAGAAGACAGCTTTGCAGAGCACAAAGCTGAGGAGCTATTTTTTAACTCTCATATTTGGGGGAAACAATGCCAAAATGGGTTGCTTATTTATTGATGCTGCAATTTTGGGAGGAGATCGGCTGAATTTGTTATTTCTCAATTATTCTTTATAATGTGATGTGTGAGTGAATTACGACTCCGTCTCCCTCCTTCTTATTGCCTCTTTCCCCTCTTGTCTTCCCTTGTGCCCCATTTCTCTCTCTTCTCGTCCTCTCTCACTTTCTACCCCGTGGCCCACCTGGAAACTCTGCTCAGCTTGCAGAGAAACTGAAGCTGTCAGACCCTCTGGTTCTAGAAAGACGCCCTGGGGACAGGGACCTGGAACCAGATTGGCTAGTGCAACTGCGGAGGCAGCACAAGGAACTGGAGGTGAGCAGGGTGAGACAGGGTCACTGGGTACCCTGTGTTTCCCAGACATAGACTGGACAGAGAAGGGCCCAGTTCCCAGCCTTGGGCATCTCCCATCACTTCTGAGGCAAGGTCAATGTCCCCAGTGTTGGGATTCAGAGCTTTCTTTTCACTGCGGGGGTGGGGGGTGGGGGGTGGGGGTTTACCATGTGCAAACATTTTCCTGTTTGCCTAGTGCCACAGGGGGGCGCTCTTCCCAGCCACTCTTACCGGTCTTTCTCTGAGGTCCCAGAGAATGCTTAGCAGCCATCAAAGCTTCCCCATCTCTGTTAGGAACAATGGACCACAGTGGACCTGTGTCACTTTCATGTAATGTAGGGCAATTGCTTAAAAGACTTCCGGGCCTTTCCTTTTTGTTCTGACAATTGCAAAAGCTGCTGGCCATAATCAGAAGAGTAATTGGAGCAGGGCCTCCCCCATTTCCTTTCTTCCACTCTGCTCTGAAGACAGGACAAAGGGGATTTTTAAATGTACACTGCCCTTTCACCTTCCCTGGGTAGCGAATTCAGAGGCCCACAGTTTAGTTCCTTGCTTCGGCCCCTCACTCTGGGGAGGATGGTGACACTGGCTGTGGCTATCCTGGCCTGCTCTGAGCTGAGCAGGGAGACCTAAGAAACAGTGTCTCATCTGCATGACTCTGGGCCCTGGGCCTTTCAGTAGCGTTTCCTTGTCTGGCCATGGTTTCAGCATTACCTTGACTTCTGCCCTGATTTTCCTTTATATTGTTTAAAAGGATCTTTACTTTATTTCTAACAGCAAAGTAAAGCAGGAGACCTTGGAGACCTCAGTTCTACTAATTCACATATTTATGGAGCCAGAGGAACAACAGGTACTGCGTTGCAAAGCTCCGGCTGCTAGAATGTGACTAAAATACTCTCAGCCACCCACGCGTCCCCTTCCTTGGTGTCTTCCTTGTCTGGGAATTAGGCCCTTTGATCCAGACTGCATTTTCTGACTGGCTCTTGCTGGCCTTACACACCTGGACACGTCTGAATTCCTGTAGCATGAAGGTTTTTTACTTTGTAGGCTGGGTTTTCAAATACTTGACTATTTCACGTTTTTCATTGCTATCCAATTGCCTCACCTGTGTGAATATCTTGCTCCCAGTTAGATATCTTTCTTGAGTCCAGAGACTATACATTATTAGTATTTTATATTAGTGTTCTAGACATTGGAAGAATGAAAGATTTTGAGCTTTCAATCGGCCATATAAGTTTCAAAGTGTTTTCTCCACCTCCTTATTCCTTCCCCAGCATGTCTCTAAGTGTCTGGTCAGTAGGAGTTAAATTCCAAATTAACTCCATACATTTCCCTGAAATCATTCCCCTGATTCAGACAAGGGCCCTTGTCTCTTGCCTTCTTTTGCTTGCTGGATGGGTGGGATGTAAGGAGTTTTTGGCTTCTGTTTCTTGTCTTTTTGAGAGCCTGTCTGGGTGTTTCTACATGGTGACGTTCTTCTGGCCCTGGAACATAAAGGCTGGCACCCCACAGCATCCCTGCACCCTCAGGCCAAACATTTCTCACACCCACACTTTAATTGATCATACCAGCAAGGCCTCTTCCAGGGCAAACAGACCCTGATTCTTTACAACTAAAGCCATCATTTCTAGAATGTCACTCAATTTTCTTTCAACTATAAGCTTTTAAAGTCTAATGAGGCCCGCTTAAAGTAGAGTGTGTAAACATGCAAATATTAAAAGGTGTAGAGTTCAGTCGGATGCCGTTTCTGGCCTCTCAGCCCATAGGAGAAAGGCTCCGAGATCATTCCAGAGCGGAGGGCACCATTCTGAAGGCAGCAGGGAGGGGAGTTACTGTTTGTCAGTGCTTCACTCGCTGTCATTAGGAGGCCACACAGAGCAGCCAGTCCGTGTGATTGCTTTCTGGAGAGGCCAAGAGCAGGAATGGCTAAGAATGATTTGTCTGTATCTGCCACATCTTCTTCCTTAGACACTTCCTACCAGGATCTTCCAGGATATCAAAGCTACGCGGGAGACCCTGGGTACAGCTCAGTCCCATGGCCGATGCCTGAGCAGACGGGCCTGACCCAGACCATCCCACAGCAGCCTTTGCCCCCGCAGCGAGATCCCTACTCAGAGAGAGAAGGCTTGGGGTACATAGGGACCCCGGTGCCTCTTTATTCGGTTCCTGCAACCCACTTGTCAGTGACCAGTGGCGACGGCAGCAACAACAGCGTGGCAGTGACAGGGGCTCCTGGAGCAAGGGCTGGGGAGGAAATGCTGCGGATACATCCTTCCCTTGGTAAGACCTGCCAGCCAGGGGGAGGGTGGACGTCTTGGTGGTAAAGAGACAAGCGAGGGAGGCACAGGGACCGACTGGAGGAAGTGGGCTTGGCACTAACAGAGGCACATGGGGAATGCACTTTGGGTCTGCTCTTGCTAACCTGAAGGAGTGTGTGCTCTTCTCGCCCACACACCTGTATGCGGGAAAAAGCAGAGCAGGACAGACATCACTGTTCTGTCTTTTCCTTGGAATATGTGGCTTGACATGTTGTCGAGGTTACAAAGCAGTGATGAAAATGCCCTGTGTCTCATGGATGGTGGTCAAGGGGCTTCTTTTTGGTATCATCTTCAACCCAGGATCTTATTGACAGGACCTGTGGCTGGGACTGTATTCCTAGTCTGGTTCAGCATTTCTTCAGGCCTGAAGGCCTTGGGGAGAAGAAGACTACACATGGGGGAAAGACACTGAGTGATGCAAGCGAGTTTCTGGGTACCACAAAGGAATATTAGACTGCAGCCCTTTAACATGAAGCCTTAGCTGAGCTAGAGACCCGCATGGAAGGAGGGTGGGGACAGCCCCTAGGATCTAGCTCTATGTTGCTGTGACTCCTTACATACCTATGGAACAACCTTGGTATTTAGCAGGTAGAGTTGGGTTGGCCAGTGTGTCACGAGGTGGCGTGAATTGAGTGGAACCAAGCAAGTAGATTTTGCATTTGCAGTGACCTGCTTGTGGTATAAACTCTTGCCACTTAAACCACTGGGTCTCCATTTCCTTTCTTCAAGATGGGTAGGAAGAGCACAAATTGAGGCTCTTTGTTTTTCTTTGGTGCTTTAGGGGAGAACACAGCCCCTCAAGAACCCCTACAAGATCCCGATGGTCTAGAAGTCGTTTCTAGTCCTCAGGTGAGTAGGGGGACTACTGGTAACTACTCCAATGCATCTGCTGTTTGCTATTGGCCCCTGGTTTCTCAGCCACACCTGGGCTCCCCTCGGGACCTGGGAATGCTTTCTTCTACCGTGTGCAAATCATTCCTTGTTTCTTTTCATCTGAAACCCCGAGAGTTGGAAAGGAGGCTGTGTTCTTGTGTGTGCTTAGTTCCACCTGTCCCCCAGCCTGTGTCATTGGGGGACAGAGCAGTAGAGATGGCTGATAGGTGGCTCTCTGTTCTTCTGCACCCTCTTCTTCCATGTTGAGGAGCAGCACTGGTGTTTATTTTGACATTCCCCTTGGTTTATGTCAGATCTCTATGGTAGGACTGAGAGCACCTGCTATGTCTCTTCTCCCAGCTGCCCAATCCTTCTTTCTACTATTGCCGACAGACTGCACAGCATTCAACTCTGATGCCAAACAAGATGTTCTGCAGCTTTGCATTGTTTAAACGATTACATCACATAGTTTTTAAAAGTAGTAATGGGCTACAGATCTTTTGTTTTTTAAATTTAGATTTATTTCTTTTTTATGTGTATGTGTGTCTTGCCTGCATGTATGTCTGTGTACTATGTGTGTGCCTGGTACCCTCAGGGGCCAGAAGAAAGAACCAGATCTCTTGAAACTGGAGTCATGGATGATTATGAGCCACCATGTGGGCACTGGGAATTGAACCCAGGTCTTTGGAAGATCAGACGGTGCTCTTAACCACTGAGCAATCTCAGCCCCAGGGCTATGGCTCTCTTAAAAAATTATACTTTTCTTTTGTAGAAAAAGTAGTACACTATTGTTATAGAAAAATTAAAATGAAGAATCAAGTAAATGCTACTCAGAATTTCATAGTAAATGTTTTGGCTCTCCCATTAGTTTTCCCCCATGTATGTGTATATATGTACACATATGTATATTAATAAATATATATGTACATGCTTTTCAATAGTTAAAACAGGTGTATTTTTCTACTTGTTATTTAACACCATTTAAGATTTTTTCTATCATTCACAAGTATATTTTCAGAAATGGTACGACAAAATCCATTGTGTGAAAGTATTCCATTCCTTTGCAAGTGTCTGCCAGACTCTAGCAGCGTGCCAGGCACAGTGGTGGGGCTGGGCATGCATCAGTGGACAGATACAGCCAGCCTGATGCTGTATCGTCTGATGGAGGGAGCTAGAGATGAACAGTGGGCGGAGAGGAGGGACCAGGGCCGTGTCCCGAGGACAGCACGGAAATAATGAGTCAGGTGACGGGGCACAGGTATCACTGTAGAGGGAGCCCTGCATGGACACCTTGGATAGGTGAGGAAGATTCCTGTTAGACTGTGGAGTGCACAAGGAAGGGGACTCACAAACAGGCGTTTTCTTCTCTGCCATTTCCCTTCCACCCCCCTCCTTTTCTGCGGTGCTTTTCCATTCCCTGCCTCCTTTCTTCTACTCTTCCACAGCACACATTGTGGCCCCCCTAGAATATAGGCTCTTGCCTATGTCTTGACTTACGGAATTGGAATAGATTCTTAGGAGGAAAGCCAGGTTAGAGTTCCCTTCTGTATTTTACTAGCTGTGTGTCTTCGGGCATGGCTACGCTCTGGTTTTCTCATATTTGAAACTAGAGGATAATGATAGTGCGCTTCTCACAGTACTGTTGGAAGGATTCAGTGGATCATGATACGAAAAGCATTTAGAACAGCGTCTGGAACTCTGAAGACATTATAACCGTACACATAAAAAATGTAGCCCTTCCTGTATTCTTGCTATAGTATTTTGTGTAGTTTTTTATTAATTGTGCTCTATTGAGAATATAAAATGAAAATACAATATAAAGAGCAATATGTTGCATTATTACACTCATATGAGATCTCTAGTATAGGCAAACTCAACGAGACTGGATAGAATGGGGCAGAGGTGGCCGGGCTTTGCGGATGGGGCTAGGGAGGTAGTGTTTCTGATGGGATGAGGAGAAATGCTGGGCATGGGTACTGCTGATATCTGGACAACACTGTGCATATACTTAATGCCACTGCATTATGGTTAAAGTGAACTTTATTGGCTATGCATATTTACCAGGCTAAGGGAAAGTTAGTAGGAAGTGGGGCGTGGGTGTTTTTGGCTCCCTTCTGGTGTATATGTTCAGTTATTCTTGGGAGAGCCTGTCAGGAAACAAGCTCTGAGGTTAGATGCACTGGCTGCTAACTTTTCTGACTTCAGAGTGTGAGGGTCTCTCAGAGGCGCTCCAGGAACCTTTTCATCCCCAGCAGTAGCTTCCAGTTCTGGAGACTCTGACCTGGAGCAGTTATATGACAGACAAACCCGCAGTGTTAGGGAGGGGATGAAGACTGGGCGGGTTTGGGCTTGCTCACCTATGCTCGGGCATTTTCATGGGGAAGACTGCCTCCCTCCCCAGCAGCTAGCCTTGGGCTCAGAGTGAGAGGTCTTATGGACATGGGCTCTGCCATCTGTTAAGCTACTTGCGAATCTCTGTTGTTTCGTTTTATCTCAGGCACCACCAGCTCCCAGAGCTCAAAGGTTTTCTGAGGGTTCCACAGTTTCAGCCAAGGAAGAAGAGGGGGGATCTTCGGATGGGGCAGACGAGTCATCTCACCACGATACTTCACAGAGAGGAAAGCCAGGGGATGGGAAAGCGGCTACAAAGGTGGAGGACTTGTTCCTTTCTGTATTCCCCCGCTTTATCCCTGTTTCAAACAGTGGATCAGAGTCCAGAGCCCTGCCCCCCCCCCAACACTCATGCCTGGCTGGGCAGCTCTCACAGTTGGTGAGAGAAAAAAAGTCCAGTGGCCTTAACAATACCCCTTGCCCTTCAGAGCTCTGGATTTGGCTGGTTCAGTTGGTTTCGATCAAAGCCTGCCAACAGCGCGTCCCCCTCTGGAGATGAAGACTCCTCGGGCAGCTCTGACTCAGAGGTAACCTCCACAGATGGGCTGGCAGCCCCTCCCTGTAGACCCAGAGGAAACCCAGACACATCATAGCCCTGGCATCACACTCTACCTTGGGCTGAAAGAAAGGAGACCACAGGAAATAAATCTGTTTTTAAAGGCAAAAGGCAGAGTGAGACAGGCCTTGGAAGTCCGACATAGTGGGTCATGCCTGTAATCAAAACTTTTGGAATGCTGAAGCAGGAGGATTGCTATGAGTTCTAGGACAGCTTGGGCTACATAGTTTGACCTTATTTCACAAAAAAGCAACACACACACATGAGAGGGAGAGAGGGGGGAGAGAGGAAAAGGGTAGAAATATTAGAAAATTAAGATGGAGAATTTTTACTTCAGAGGCTTAGCAGCAGGAAGCCGGCCCACATTCTCAGAAGCTTCACAGAAGGAAATGGTGTTGGTGGGGAGTTGCCTACGTGGAGATCACCACTGTGGATGCCAGAACACATGTAGGTTGGCATGAATTTGTTGAGCACTGATGTCATCCCGCCTCTTTTCCACCAAGCAGGAGTCTCCTGGCACATCACCTCCTCACCGTCCTGGCCTGGGTCTCTCACCAACACCTCCACTTGAGTCCCCATCTCTCTCAGATGCCAGCACCTCCTCCAGAGGCATAGGTACCACCAGTTTCATCTTTTGGGTCATCTCTGGTGCTTTTGGTGCTCCTAGACTGGGCCTACTCTCTTGGATGTGGAAACTCCTCAGTTCTGAGCGTGTGAGACAGCTCTGATTCCTTGCCTTCCAGGTGGGAGCAATCCACTTGGATCTTTGAACAGCAGTGGGATAGCTGAAGTCACTGGGATTGGAGGCTTCTCAGGGCCACAGGTGAGCAGGCTACGGACTGGGGCCTAGGAGTCCAGAAGACCCCTGTGTGTGTGAGGACTGAATGTCTTCAGCAGCCTGAGGAGCATTCCTGTAAAGGATGAACTTCTCAGGTCATGGAGACAACTTCTGTAAGACTCTGCTCCAGCTGCCTACGTAGTACCTCAGCCTGGAGGGCCTAGACAATGGCAGGGCAGTTTCTCACAAATCTAGGGCATGCAGAAGTGCATGGCCAAGGTGCTGCTGGCTGATCTGGTTTCTTCTGAGGCTTTCTCTTTGCTTTGCAGCAGGCTGCTCTCCCTGTGTCTTCACTGGATCTTCCCTCTGTATGTGTCTAACGTGTCTGTGTTAACTTTCCTCCTTTGTAAGGACACCACGCGTGTTGGGTGGGGCACCTGTGCAGCTGCTTTCAGGATTCTGTCTCATGCTGAGAAACTGGGGCTTTATCATGTGCAGTTTTGGAGGGTCACACTTCAGTCTGTACAGCTCAAATGGAGTTAACGGACTGGCTGCTTCTGACTTAGTGGGAAGTGGAGTTCACTCATGTGCTCTTGGCTGGGGCTATCATAAATTCTTTACAAATTGCCTATATAGCTAGGGATTTCATGACTATCCCTAGGAAAATGTTTCTATTTCTTGAAGCCTGGTTGGAGTGCTCTTGTACCATCTGAGGCCTTTTGAAGAGTTTAATAGTGATTTTAATGTTCTGATCTAATTTATTGTGACTTTTTCTTTCTACTTTCTTTGGGTCTAAGGGCTCCTGTCTCTACATGGCCATCCCAGGTCCTGGCATTGGTTGTGGCCACTTGAGTTTTATAAGAAACCCTTCTATTGTCCAACGCTGATTCCTGTGGGAGGTTCTAATCTACCAGGAAGCAGCCACGGATCAGAATCTCTGTTATTTGCAACCACAGGGTGTTTCTTCTGAGTTCTACTCCCCGCCAGGTGCTCTGCCTCCTCCACCCACCTTGCAAGGTGCTGTTCCTCTCTACAATCCATCCCAGGTCCCTCAGGTAAGGACCATCCTTATGGGGAGGAGTTAAGAGGTCAGGTCATAGACCAAGAAGGGTAGCACACAATTCCACTCTTCCACACACTGAATGTGAGTTTTCGGGTAATTAATGAGCCTCTCCTACATCAGTAAAATAGAACTAGCAGAAGTTATTGCAAATCTAGTATGTATGTAATATGGTACCTAGAAAATGCTCAAGAAATGTCACAGCTCTGAACATCACTCCTAATCTGTAATTGATCCTGAGACATGAGAGACACAGTGCTGATGTTTTGGTGTGGTCCTCTCTTGGGATGAGGGGATTCCTGTAAACTTTGAGAGGAGCCATACTCTCTGCTCCTCAGTGCCCTAGGATGGCTCTAGATATATATATATCCTTTGGCCTTTGCTGTTTACAAAATCAAGCTTCCCTTCATTGTTCAGAGGTGAAGGTTGTGCGTTAGAATGAACACAGTGTCGAGAAGCCACCTACAGCTGCAGTGGGTCCCCTTGCTCAACATGCTAGTCCCATAGTGGAGACATTCTCGGAGCTACCCTCTAGTATCGCGTCTCTTCTTTTCCAGCTTTCTACAGCTACTAACCTGAACCGGCCAAATCGCCTAGCCCAGCGCCGCTACCCAACCCAACCATGCTGAGAGTGAGCATTTGTTCCAGGCTTGTGAGAATGACCACTCACCCATCCAGGCCTCATCTCCTGGAGCACCTTTGCTTCCAGTGCTCTCCACCTCTCAGTGCCCTGCTCACCTCATGTTCAGGGATTCACCGTGAACCACAGAACGAGGGCTACCTGATGTTAAAGGGCAGGATCTCCCTAGACACAACTTGGTCTAGTCTTCAGCTTAGCTTTAAAGGGATGGGAATTATTTCATCGTATGGAGGAGCAGGGGATAATGTCCTCACTTGATTGTGACGGCAGCAGCACTTGGGGTGGGAGCTTGAGAACCTCAGGAAAATGAGGGTCCTGAGAATCCTATGACAAGAACCAAAGTGACACTACTGGGCTATGCAGCAGGGACTTGGAGCAACATCCCAGAATAGCTTGGACTCCTTCCTTCGACTTGCTTAAAGACCAGTTTATGGCTCTTGTTAGCAAAGTTTTTACATTGAATTTGATTATTGCTGCCCTTCAGTGATTCCTTTTTCAATGACATTTCAGCAATTTTCCTCCTGGTCCCAGTTTTGAGCACATTTTCTATGTGGTTCAGACTAATTATATTTCTCTCACTTTCTTAGCTGGTCCTATTTTTTCCCATTCTGACATCTGGCTATCAAGTTAGATTGCTGTAGGCATCATATTGTCATGGTAACTACTGAAGCTAATGATGCAGATGGATGGAACATCAGTATAATAAATAATGGAAAACGTTTCCTAAAAACGTCATCCTTTCCACAATACCTGCCTTCCTACCTCAGGACTTTGCAAATGGATGTTCTGAGGGTCACTGGGGCCCGACGGAGGAGGGAGAGATCTTGGAAATTTCCATTTTTTCCCTTTCAAACCTCAAATAGGAATGATTCTTGCTGTTTGTCAGATTTGCTTCAAATTGCTCCTCACAAAGAACATTTTTTTGTACGTGTAATTGTACATAAAAGTTTTGTACTTTAATGTACCATGGTTCCGATGTTGATAGCGATTAAATCCAGATAATTTTATAGCAAATTCTTGTCTCTGGCTGGTTTCTGCAGAGGGAGAAAATACATTGATGGTCTCTTCCCTGAAGTCTTTCTAATAATGGTCCCATTGTGTGATCAGGTGTGAATAGCTAGAAAGAGCCCTTTGTTAATGGAGAATCAAAGACTGGTCCTCTTAACTTCCAGGTCTACTCTAATGCTATCATTTTTTTCTCCAAGTTAAGAAGCAGGAACAAAAGCTCCTCTAACCAACTAGTCACTTCGCCGGATGAATGTGGCATATTCTGTTCCTTATTTTTTCCATCTTAGATGAAATTAGAAACCATGTACATAATTTTTTTTGTACCTGGAAAACCCTCACAATGTGCAGCTTTCCTTTCTTCCTAAGACTCCTGCATCCTAGCTTTGGTATGTTGGCACCTAGCTGCAGTACCCTAGCAGCTGGGTGTGAGTATCCCAGGCACCAAGCTGTTGAGACTCGAACCCTGCCCATGCACAGTTCACCTTGTAACCATGGACAAGGTTGCTTCATTGTCCTGTGTTTCAGTTTTCTCATTTATAAAATTATGGTAATGATAATAATACTTACCTTACAGGGAAAGAGCTGGAGTTAAAAGAATGAAGGTCCTGGGAATGTAGATGGTTCACACAAAGAGCTTTGTGTTACAAATTATTAGTGTATAACTAGTAAGCAAAATACAGGACTTTGACTTTTGTTTGCCAGATTTCTTGTGTCATTTTTTGATATAGTGTCTGGTGGGAATGATAATTTTAAAATACTTCTCGAGATATGTTTCTTAATTGGAAAGTCAATTTCCCTGGTAGCCAATCGGCCACCTTGTTCGGCCAAAGGCATAGTTCCCCTGGGAGGAATAGCATATGGAATGTCCTACCAAAGAAAGAGAGCATTTCCAAGGAAGGCCCTGAAGACCCAAGAAGAAGGCCAAGACCTCCATGCTCAAGTCCTTACTCCTCTGCTCAGACGTTCACAGGAAACCAATGACTACAGTGTTCAAGAAAGCAAGCAAACACTGAGCTTCTTCCTTAAATCCCCAACATAACACACAGCTCTGAATGCAAGGGCTTCCTGGGGGGGACTGACAGGATGTTTTATGCACCAGAGAAGGAAGAGGTTCATGATACTTATGCTAATTCATGATGGAGTGTTTTCACCATGGCAAAGTCAGAATGTGTCCATCAGTCTGTGTATGCTTGATTAAAACAAATCCATTGCTCATTGATCAGGAGAGTTAGGTTCAGGAAGGGGCTGACGAATTGGGGTTACTCTAAGTACTTCACTGCTTATCAGCTTTGAAATGTGTATCAGTGGCCATGTTGCTGAAGGTCACAGTCGTTTAACAACTTTAATTGGTAGAAACTAGATGTGGTGAGACACATCTATTTTTTACAGCTATTTTCCCCCTCCTTTTACAAGTCGGGAGGGTATGGTTGAAATGGGAAAGCAATGGTTTTGGACACCTTTTCCTCTTCCACAGCCTAGGAGGGCCCGCAAGATTGGTTTGGTACTATGGCCTATGTGTTGGGGGCCATAGTGACTGGATCCTGGGGACGGCCATGTCTGTAATGAGAGATAGAGCTCTCTCTAAAAGGGAATAATCTAGAAAGAAATAATTGCAGTTTCCCAAAAGGCCAGAGGGGACCAGTGGTGTTCAGAAGACAGCAGATCTAGACAGGAACAGAGAAAGACACAAAGAAGCTCTGGGGGCCATACACCTTTCCTATCACCAAGTGTCATTCGAGGAGAGAAACAACAATAGAATTCTGTATTTAAGACAGAATAAATGGGCAAAAGACACCATTTAAAAGGAAGAGCTTGAGACAAGTGTGTTTTCTCCTCTTCCTCAGTGGAGCAGAAACTTGGAGGGAGGATAACAGAAAAGGAAAATAAAGCCACGTTTTCCTTGTGAAACTGGGTGGTAAGCGCAAATTTGCGACAGTTATATACATATAATTTAATATTTATATGAAAACATTTAAACTTAATGTTCAGTAATTTGGAAGAGAACAAACCGTTAAATTCCCTTTAAGTGTCTTTATCACATACCACCATTCTGCTCTTCTGTCTAATCCTCATTCAGGGCTCGGAAATTGTGAATGAGCGCGACACCTCTGTCGCCTGCAGACACTCCCCTTCCAACTTCAAGCAGGCTTCAGACTGTCCAGGATCAAAGCCTGCTAGAGTTTTATTTCTCCAAGATGCTTCATTTTGGAGGGAGAGGGCTTCTCTGAATAACCGAAAAGAGGAGCAAAGGACATTACCCAAATCAGAGTGTTTTTTTCCCAGCGAGAATATGCAAACACCCTTTTTGCTTGAAAAGGAGTAAGAGCGATGTGATTTGGTTCTCACCAACTTATTAACCCTTCCACCCTGAGAGAGCTGTAGAAGTCATATTCTATGTCATCTTCCTTTTGTCTTCAGCTGGAAACTGCCTAAGTAGCAGCACCATTCTGGAAATAATAGCAATAGGATGTAGGTGCTGGGCTGAGCTTGCCCCTAAGTATGCCCTCAATGCTTGCCCATGATGGCGATTTACTTATACCTGGCCATCACTCATTCAGATCCATCAGAAATGGCTTCTTAATGAGACTGAAAGTTCTTTTGAATGAAGATTAATAGCATATTAAACTGTTTTCATCACAATCTTTCTAAGTGGAAGGATCTGCTTCCTATACTTCCTTTCTATACCTTCACATCTCTAGGTAATAGCATTACTTTGGATCAAGATAGCAGCAGTTTAAGTCCACTTTATTGACCTGTGAAAACTGCTTGTTACTTTAACATGAGATGCTTCCTGGCTGCTGCCCATTGTAGAGAGTGCTTATTCAATTTAAAAAGAATCTTAGGGGGGAAACTCCATAGCTTCCATTTAGGTTTCATTGTGCTTTGAATATGAAATGTCCCCCATAGGTTCACGTGCTTGAATGTTTGACCCCTAGCTGATGGTGCTGTTTTGGAGAAGGTTGCAGGACCTTAATAGGAGGATCTGGAAGTGGCCTGCTGTGGGAGAATGCTCTTGTACACTGTAAAGACTTGCCACTCATTCTGGTTTAATGCAATGCTGACTGGCCAGTAGCTAGGCAGGAAGTATAGGTAGGGAAATCAGACTAGGAGAATTCTGGGAAGAGGAAAGGCAGAGATGTAGTCACCAGCCAGACACAGAGGAAGCAAGATGAGAAGGCCTTACTGAGAATAGGTACCAAGCCATGTGGCTAAATATAGATAAGAATATGGATTAATTTAAATTGTAAGAGCTAGTTAGTAATAAACCTGAGCAATAGGCCAAACGGTTTATAATGAATATAAGCCTCTGTCTGTTTATTTGGGATTGAATGGCTGCAGGACTTGGCGGGATAGAAACTTCCATTACAGACCACTGCAGGCAGAGCCTTGAGGTTTTCCAACCTGGCCCCTTGTCCTGTCTAATCTCTGCTTCCTGACTGCAGACACAGTGTGACCCTTTACTGTATGTTCCAGTTGCCAGGCCTTCCTCACCATGACTGGCTATATTTTTTCTTAAACTGTAAGTCCTGATAAGTTCTTCCTCCCTTAGGTTGATCCTTGTTAAATCTTTGGTCACAACAACGAGAGAAGTAATTGGTGCATACCCAAGTGAAGACAGAAAGCAGATGCTCACTGTGCCAGAGCTATGTCACATGCTAAACAGCCACAGGTTGCATTTCTGCTTGTGAAAGGAAGTCTTACAAAATAGGATTTTCTTCACCAGCCGTGAGGATTAGCCTAGATTCTTGGAGTCTTTTGTGATGGAGAATCTGGCCTTTTAGTCATGTCATGTGTGGAAGATTCTGAATTTTCCACATATTCATCAAGTTCAATGATGTTGTCAATGAGGATAGGTCAATGACAGTTGAAGCATTCTGCCCTTTTCTCAGCAGAGATAGCTCTGGCAACATGATGTAGACTTGCTGAACTGGAATCATAGATTTTGTTCTTGTTCCCTCCATCCTGCACAGAATTTAGAGAAGGGTAACCGTGAGTTCTGCTGTAGAGTTCCTCTGTAGGGGATTTTGGGTCCATGCAGATTCGTGGGCACCATCCCACGAAGCAACTTTCAGGAGGCATCTCTTTCTGCCTAGCCTCCACTCCAGCCTCTTTTATTTCCCCTCTTCATAGTTAAGTTTTGTTTTTAAGATACATTCATCCAGAAGACAGAGCCTCTCCCTGGAGGAGCATCTTCCAAGTGGCTGCTATCATGAAGATGCCTGTATTTGTTTGCTTTCTGTTGCTGTAATAAATAAACTGAAGATGATAATACACAAAGAAAAGAAAAGGTCAGTAGCCCCATTAACTTCTGGTGAGGGCTTTATTTGGGTCACTGTGTGGCAGATGGCTTTGGGCTATAGTGTATTTAACATGGAGAGAGGTCATGCTGAGAAATGACATGGCAGCTGGAAGAGGGGCCAGCATCACTCTTTATAAGACTTCTTAGTAAAATTTATTTTTCTTTATGTATTTATTTATCCACGAGACAGGATCTAACTATTTAGTCCACTTGTTCTTGA
This sequence comes from Alexandromys fortis, assembly GCF_014885135.2. NCBI lineage: Eukaryota > Metazoa > Chordata > Mammalia > Rodentia > Cricetidae > Alexandromys > Alexandromys fortis. The sequence continues at coordinate 11,570,788 of NW_026067905.1, read as the reverse complement.
ACTTGCTATGTTGTCCTGGCTTGATCCAAATTTTGTATTTTCCTGCCTCCACACCTTAAATAACAACTCTTACTTATTGAGGGAACTAACCAAATTCCATGGAAACTACCCTAATGTCTTCTAAAGGTGGCACCCACAATGACGTAACTGATCCCCACTGGGTCCTCCTCCTAGCGTCTCCATCACGTTCTGTCTCACCACACTCAGGACTAAGCTTCTAACATATGAACTCTTGGGGGACATCCTCAAACCACATTATTCCATAGCAACATCCGCAGAGTCTCGCCAGAACAGGATTCGAATTCTGGCCAGCAATCTTTAGCTAATTATTCATGATTCTGAAACCAGTTTCTTGGCTATCAAAGGTCTTATCTTTTAAACACTGTCTGAGTTTTAGGAACTGGTTTTGAATTCAAGAGATAAATTAAATAAATACACAGATTGTATTGCTTTTGTATTCTACTACAGTCATGACTTGGGATCACAAGGAAACCTCATTGACCTGTTGTGGGAATAATTTGAGTTTGGTGCCTTAAGATTACATTCCTGCCTTTTTAGGTATTTGAATAAATGCCCAAGAACTGAGAACAATAGGAGCCATATGGTCCTAATCTCTTTCTGTAATTTTCCAAATTCTCTCTTTTTCTTAATATTTATTTATTATGTATACAATATTCTGTGTGTATGCCTGCAGGCCAGAAGTGGGCACCAGACCCCATTACAGATGGTTGTGAGCTACCATGTGGTTGCTGGGAATTGAACTCAGGACCTTTGGAAGAGCAGGCAAATGCTCTTAACCACTGAGCCATCTTTCCAGTCCCCAAATTCTCTTTTTGAACAAGAACAAGAACCCCACTCCTAAGTCTCCAGTATAATTATGGCATTGATCATCATTATAATATACAGAAATTCAGAACCCAAGCTGAAACCCAGATACTTTTTCTTGTATTATTTAAATCAAATTAATTTTCAATCGCACTGCAGCAGCTTACAACTTGAAGGTCATTGACATTAAATTCCTAAAATAAACAATTGCTTGCATTCCTGTTTTCTTTCTGAAAGCTGATTCTGGAGTCCCGAGGAAGGTACAGTAAGCATGAGATGACTTCCAGATTCAGAGACTTAATTGAATCTCGGGGAGATGCTTGGTTTTTACTTATTCAATAGGCATTTACATGGGACACCTTAGTGGTTACATAGGTGAGACCCAAGCCTGGTTTTCACAGAACTCACAGTCAAACTGGAGACTCACTGGTCAAGTTCAAATCAAGGTGTGTTGCTCCAGGGACCATGCGTCATGGCTGCCCTGACTCCACCTGTCAGGGATGGAGTTTATCAGGAAGGTTCTGGAGGATGTAACTTTATTGATAAAAAGAACCCTATGGCCTGGAGAGTTTAATCAATTTTCCTAAATCTTCTTAATTAAAGTTTTGATTTCCTAACGACTGGCCTTTTCCTTTGAATGTGAGAACATCAATTGAAATGAAAAGATAGTTTTTTCTTATATCACCGAGGATATGTTTGTAAAAATAAAACGTCAATGATAGTAACTAAGATATTATGCTAGACACCGCTGGAAGAGTTTACATGTGTCTATTCATTAACTTCTCTTAAGGATGTAATGAGGTGAGCATTCTGAAGAAGCCAGGGCATAGAATTCAGATAACTGGCCCAGCATTTCACAGCTAGCAATGGAGCTGGGCAGGCACATGCTTGGGGCCCTGCAGACACTCATCTTGGGTCCTTAAGACAATTCAGTGTTTGTAGATGAAGAGTTAAGGGCTCAGAAAGCTTCAGTATCTCCTCCAAGATCACAGACTTGTGCAGCTCACCTTCCAAGGTCATGCTTTCCCTCTTGTTTTGAGGTAGGAGTCTTGAACGTCCTAGCAGGACCACTGACCTCTGTCCCCAGGTTTGCGCTGCCTCCGGTAGAGTGATTCTCCGAACCCCTCTTTTTGTTTGGCTGATAAGAGACAGTGCTCATCACCTCAAGTGTTTATATGGATACTCACTTTCCCCACGATTCTTGTGACTTCTCAGCAGCGGGGACAGAAATGACAAACACAATCCCTTGTACAGAACCTATGTCTAATATACCAGCTCAGTATTCAAAACAGTCAAGAATGAATGACTTCCCCAAACTAGAACCTCATGAATGTTTGTGTGGAAATAGTTACACCTTAGATCTGGCCTAGAGGTGATCTGGTGGGACCCTCTCGTCACTACATTCTTGCTCTTCTCAATCTTTGGAAAATGACCTAAGTCTCCTACAAAACACACAAATGAACAAAAGGCTCTGTAAGAGAGGTCGGGACCACAGACTAGAAGGACTGTTGCAGCTTCCGAGGCACAGCCCTTTAGGGAGATGGGAGCGGTCTTGGGATGCAGGAGCTCTGGCCAGCTGACAGCTCTCAGGGCAGGTGATGGAAGTGCCCTGTTGAAGGTCAAGGCAAGTGATGTCCTGCGCTCACAGCTCCTCATTTGACCCTTCAGGGCCCTTATTTCTGGCAGAAGCATTTCTTGGTTTTAAAAGGTACTTTACCCCTTTACAGCCCATGTAATTGCTATCGGAATGCTTTGCCCGTAGTGTCTTAATTAGGTCAAATTTTATACCAAGGGCTCTAACTTGATGCTATATTGGCAGTTCTGAGACCCCATCCCCTGGTGCTGCCAGGAAAGTGTCACGTTCTCAGGAGATGAGGACACAGACCCAGAGTTTGTTTGGCCATTCCTCTAGGAGATGGGGTGAGGTCAGAATGGGAAATCCGGAGAAGTATCCACCAGGAGAATTGCCTAAATGTGTCTACAAGGAAAATTTTGTCTCTAAGTTGCCCTTTCAAAGCAACTTATTTGGATAATTGTAGGCTCCAAGGCTCTTCACATTTAGTTAAATTATACAGTTTTGGCTTCTATTTGTTAAAAAAAATACCCTTCTTTTCTGCCCTACCTGCCTCTAATTTAGCAGAACGTGCCCCTGGAGTTACACCTTCCTCTCTTCCCATGCAACCCCAATAATAAGCCATCTGCCAAGAAAACAAACATAATATAAAAATTACACAAATACATAATCCCCAACCCAGAAGGAAGGGAGCAGCTGCCACCTGGTGCCAAACAGAAAACAGTTTAATATTTATCTAGCAGAGAAGGTTCCCCAACGGGCTATAATTCCTCAGGGGGAGGGGGTCAAGAGTAGGTCAGTAATGAAAATCGCCTCCACAGGCCCGGCCTAAACAGGGACCCAGTGGAAATCAATTCTGTGAGTTCAATGTTGCTGTCCCCTGTCGTGGATTGCACGCAGGAGGTACCCGAGGAGGCCATCAATCTGTCATCAGAAAGGACGGAGGCTGGGGAGAAGGGAGGTAATTGGAATTGAGCTTCCGTGGACTCTTCCTCATGTAGCTGGAGAAATACAGAGCAGAGCCATCCCCAGGTAAGGAAAGTTGGGATTTTGCTTCTGTTGTTGGGGGCTTGTGCCCGCCAGCTTTGAATACCTGCTCTGGCAGTGGTATTTCATTCAAACCTTTTTTGTAACTCCGGGTCTGTTCTTGGATTAGGACAAAATCTAGTTTCCCTTGTGAAAGAAGAAATATCCTTTCCCATTGCCTCAGTCAACTTGCCGTGATTTATACACAACTCGTAGCTAATTTCTTAATCAAATATCCTCGGAATGAGTAGAAATTTACTTACTAGGGCTTGTAGGATGGGTGAGAGCTAGACAGTCTTCTGTTTCATAAAGAGATTGGGATGTGAGACTAATTGTGCCAGTCGGCATGACGGTCCTAAGAAAGAGGCAGTTTACAGAACTGTGTAAATCAGAAGTGTCCTTAAACTGTGCTTGGGGAGACATGATATGGCGAAACGTCGACCAATAAACTGGAGCATTACAGCAAATTACCCCGTTTATACATGCAGGCAAAGCTTCGCCTCTTATGCCATGTTGGAGAGCCAATAAAGCTTGCAAATGTGACGGGAGTCACTATTTCTGCCTCTGTGCAGCTGTTTATCAGCAGCTTTTTAACACATTTTCCCATATTAATGAGGTGGCATAGCAGTTCCAGAATTAGAACAGTGGGATGTATCATTGTCTGCCTTTTCCCAAGATATGCCGGCTGTCAGCATCGCTACCAGGGGATGTACAATGAAAGATGAGCATTTCAGTGGGCGCAGCCTGTGCACACTGTTCCATCCTTCCTGTACCCCAGCCCCCCATCATGCTCACTTCCTGTCCAGTGCTGTTGTCTCTGTAATATGCATGACTCCCTGCAACTTGGTTCTTTGTTTAACACTCTGTATGTCTGTAGGGCTTGCTTGCAAATCCCTTGTGGCTTTTCCAGTTTCTAATCGAATCTCTGATATGTAGTAGGTACTTCTCAAATAGTGAATGAATGAATGAATGAAGACTGAATGAATGCATAAAGAGCGAGGCAGATGAAATATTTCCCCCCAGAGACTGTCTTCCACAGAAACAGGCAGTGTGGCCCCAAGGAGCAGAGCAGGTGTGTCGGTTGCGTGGCTTTCCCTGCATCTGTGACTGTAGGTAAGATGGAGGGCGGGATCTAGTGCACAAACTGCTGGGAGAGATGGCAAGAATCGTGTGTCCCAGAGATCACAAGTGCAGGCCTGCAGCTGGTGCCTGAATGAAGTGACGTTTCCACTACCTGCAGTAACAGAGAAGTAAGGACAACATGCGACTTTTTTGCAGAGCTGAGGATTCGGAAATTGGGTCTTTTTATTTGAACGCCCTCCTTTTAAAGAACTGGTCCCAGTTCTCTATAAGACAATGGTTTGATTTTTCTTTTGTCAAGTGCCATCACAATATAGTCCTTAGAATCCTGTTAATTCCCAAACCTTCCTCGCACTCTTAGGAGGCGGGTGGCTTTTTCAGTGGTCTCTGAAATCCCACAGTCTGGACCACCGAATTAACTCGTATCCATCTTCCTGAAACGTGCTACTGAAATCACAGGTTGGCCCAAATTGAGTCAGTAGACTGTTTAAATGGATTCACTGGGTTCAGTAAATAAGATCCTTTAAGGCTAACAAGAGCTTGTCTGTGTTGTTTGTGGACAGCAGGGATCTAGGCTGGGTCATAGGTTTGTAGTAATGCCTAGGACAGTCTTAAATTCAGGTCAGTCACAGTACCAGAGGTGCCCAGAGGCCTGATTTACCACTATCTAATGTGTTCTGCTCTGCTGAGCATGTAGTTGCTGTCTGTCTTTAGACCACATATGTGCTCCAACCGTGTACCACAGAGTGCTTCTGCGATCTATGAGAACCCAAGTTGCAGTGAAATCTGGAAGGAAGCAACCCTACCCCACCTGCAAATCCCCATGAGGCTCTGTACAGACACGTCTCTTCTTCCCCTATTCCTGCAGGACTTACTGTCACGGTGACACAGCCCAGCATTCGGGTCTGTTCTTCTGTGCCCGTCTTATGGTTTTATCTCCCGTAAAGGATGGGAACACTCCATCTCAATCCTGTCACTAGTTAGTAAATTTCATTTTTTCTTTTTTTGCACAGGACATTGGTCTCTCCTGCTTCCACATATGTGGGAAGGAACTGAGATTCTACTCGGCCACTGGTTATTCGGCTTTGGCTCTGGAACTGATGGCTGACAAGCTTACGAGTGACTGGATCCCTGTTGCTAGGAGAGAATAGCGGCGTTGACCTGCATCGGCGCGAGACCGTCACCTGCATTAGCTGTCTAATGAGACCAACGCTCTTTGAGAATATAAATGTGAAACAGTATCATTATGGTTAAAACCGGTCTTTGCTTTAATGTTATTTTTCTTCCTCCAAGAAGAGAGGCAGAGAGATTATTTAAGGAAGTAGCAAATAGAGAGCTGCGGTTTATTCTTAATTCATGACTGGCTTTGATCAGACCAGCATCAGCAGCAGGAATGCCGTCTTAAAGTCCTGAAGGTAATTATTTTGACTCGAGGGCATGAAGTTTTCTCTTTCTCCTCCTCCCATTGGACAGAAAAAGAGAAAAGTTAATGTTCTTAAAAAAATAAGATGATTTCTGTATGTCAGGTCTGAAAATAGTATTTCCTAAAGCAGCTGTTAGAAAAGACGACACACGGAATAGAACGGTACAGCCTGGCTGTGTCTCCTTGTGCTGGGGAAGAAACCGTGTGGGGGCTGCCGTGGCTTTTCAAAACTACCTGATAATTTCATATGTGTGTATATTGATTTTGAAAACAAAAACTACTTCTCCTGGAGGGCGCAGGGCTCTCTGCTGCTGTGTATAACAGGTAGGGATTGCTGACTCTGCAGCTGTATTAGTTTCTGGCTGCTGCTGAAACCAACGCCATGAACTTTGTAACTCAAAGGCTCATGTTTGTTGTCTTGCAGTTCTGCAGGCCAGCTGTCTGAGCCTGGCTTGGAGGGCTGAAATCAAGGTACCAGTGGGGAGCATCTTGCTGGAGGTTCCAGAAGTCAGTTGGTTCCCCACCTCGTCCACCATCGGTGGCTTTTGTGACTGTCACGCTAGCTCCTGCTTGGTCACCAGAACGTTTTCTTCTCTATCAAGTCTCCCTGTCCCTGTAAGCCCCCCATAAGGGCTTTTTATTGCAAAGATTCATCTGGCTAATTCAAGATAATCTCCTCATCGTAATGTAAATTTATTTTAATTAATTATTACTAATTAATCGACTAATTCATTATTTTTAAGACAGGGTTTCATGTAGCCCAGTCTGGACTCAAACTCACTATGAAGCTCAGGATTACCTTGAACTTCTGATTTTCCTGTTTCCACCTCACAGGAGCCTGCGAGGCCTGCCGCTAAGTGAGGTTCCATGTGGTGCTGTGGATCTGGGGCCTTGTGCATCTTAGACGAGGTTTCCTCCAATCATATCCAAGCCCACTGTCATTCATTAAAAATAATCTATAAATTCCTATTTGCCACTTAAGATCACATTTGTAGGTTCCAGCAATTAGGGTAGCACTTCCTGGTATAAAAAAAGATTTATTTTATTTTATTTTATTTTATTTTGAGACAGGGTCTCACTGTGTAGCCCTGGTTGGCATGGAATTGGCTATGTAGACTAGGCTGGCCTTGAATCATAGAGATTTACCTGTTTCTGCCTCCTAAATTAAAGGCACGTGACCCCATGCCCAGTTTATTACTTGATTATTTGTGTATGTGTGCATCCGTCTAGAGGGGCAGGAGACATCAGATCTCTGTGGACCCCTGTGGAGCTGGAGTTAGAGGAGATTGTCAATTACATCATGTAGATGTTTGGAACTGGATTCTGGTCTTCTGGAAGAATGGTACATGCTCTTAACCCAGCGCCATTTATCCAGCCCCGCCTTTCAGGACTTTTATTCAGCAACAGAACCCCTTGCCCTTTTCACATAAAAACAAAACAAACAGCCAGTCCTGATTCTGTTTAGGCACACAAGGCTCTTTGGTTCTGTCCTCTTGCCAGGCACTGGCTAGACCTGGGCATGAGATCCAGCTCAGCCAATGGTACATAAGGAGAAATCTGCTCTCTGATCCCTGTGAACCTACCTCTATGTGTGAACTGGAAAGAGGAAAAAGAAATTTGGCTCTCACAGTCATTGTTGGATTACTAAACTAATTGTCCCTGGAGTCTTTGTGTCTGCAGCTTGTGATGAAGATGAGGAGTCCCATTAAAGTTCTGGTCCTTTTAAGTTGGGGCTTCTGTGACTTGAAGCTATGAGACATGATCTGTCATTCCTAGCTTATACATCTATTAACACATGGCATAAGCAGTGTCCAGGTACCTGGACTCTCTTACTGGTGTCTTGGACCATGGTAAGCACCTCTTTGGTGGTCTTTGGTGAGGATTTCTGACTCACCTTCTTGAGCTAGACATTAAAAAAAGTAAGCCCAGCATGGGCTTCATGCCTGTTCCTTCTCTAGCCTTTAGGAGTTCTCTGCAAATAAAACAGACTAAGTCTTCACCGTCATGGAATACAAAGTCTGGAGGAAGGAAGTTGATATGTAAGCAAGCAAAGGACTAAGGCATAATAAATCAGAAAAGCAAAATAAGAAGCACGGGGTTGCTATTCATTAGAACGCCCTCCTCCTCTTCCTCCTCCTCTTCTAACACAAGGAGGCCAGGCTTAGTTGGTGACCAGGAGGCGAGTCGAGTGACAGGGTGAGCCATGCGGGCACTCAGAGAGAAACAAACCAGGCCAAGAAAACAACAAAACCAAACACCGTAAGTGTAAAGTGTCTGGAGGCAGAATGTGCTTGGCCTGAGCGTGACAGCAAAGAAGGCAGCATGCGGGTGGTGAAGCAGGGGAGCAGGTGGCAGCAGAGAATGCAGATCTTGGGTCAAGGGAAAGAATCTGGCCTCTGTTCCCAGTGAGCGGAGAAACCATTTAGAGGCGTTGAGCCGAGGAGTGGCTGAGTGTGTTGGCTTACAATTTTCAAGGTCACTCTGACTCCGGGGTGGACTCTACGTGGAGATAAGAGTCTCTCAATAATCCAGTAGATAAAAGATCATGGAGGTAGCCATGGAAATAGTAGTGCCAAGTGGTTGGAGTCTGGATGTATTTTTATATGACAGCTATTAGAATTTGCTACGGTCGTGAGATGTGAGAGTTTGAAAGAAGTCAAACTTGACTGACAGGTCATTGACTCAAGCAGCAAAAGGTGGCAAGAGGGCAGATGTGGTGAGAAAAACCAAGACATATCAGGTTTGATTTGGACATATCAGGCTTGAGGAGTGTGTGTGTGTGTGTGTGTGTGTGTGTGTGTGTGTGTGATTATAACAAGTAAGATGTTGCAAATCCATACAGCTGGGCTTTACTAGTCCAGAGTTCAAGGGAGAGATGAGGAAGAACCTTTAGAAGTAAATGCTTGTAATCCGAGTGCCCACTTATCTGCTAAGAGACAAGCCTAAGCCATCTAATGTGTGGAAGGTTTTCTATAGTCTGCTTTCAGCCTCTTTTGGTTGAAAGCTATCATGAGCTCCTCTGTATCTTCAGTGCACAGTTTGCCTCTGTCTGCCTACTGTGCACATCTATTTCTCTTAGACTGCAAATATTTGAAGCAATGACAGGACCATAGTTCATTAATCCTCATATCCCTGAGGTGGACATAGATATGACCATAATGTTATAAACTAGACCCCCAGTCAGCCATAATTTACACTCCTTGTTTGGAAGCAGAAATACATGAGGGCGAGAGCATACAAGAGCACACTTTTTCTTACCACAGGATACTGGGTACCCCCTCCCGATGGACCCTATAGTCTATGTGAGTTGGCTTCACCATGCATGAGTCACAGCATCTTCACGTCCCAAGATGCTCAAAGACTAGACTGAAATCTGGCTTCTTTGGTCCCTTTCTCTGAAGTCTAACTACTGGCCTCTTTGGTGGTAAGAAGTTTGAGGGTACCCGAATCAAGCAGTGAGCCAGTCTAGGAGAGCTGTAGAGTAGACAGCTCGTGTTCTACTCCTTAGACTTTGAATATAGGGCTTAGCAGGAAGTTAAAGGCCTAATTTACCATGCTAACCAGATATAAGGGACATAATCTGGAAATGAAGTCAGGCAAGCACTCAAGCGGGCATGCATATTTATCCTCTTTTTGTTGCACTGAACACCCTCCTTAGCACCGTGGCCCAGTAGTTTCTCAATCCATGTTCCATATTAGGTACCTCTTCCTTGGAGTGAAAGGCAGTCAGTCCCGACTCCCTCTTCCGGATGGCACCTGCCCCCACATCCAGTCCTAATTTTCACCTAGCAGATGCCGAGTCACCTTTCATTTGGTTGTTCTGCATCTACGACAACTATATATAGAGAGACACAAAACAAAACAAAACAAAACTGAGTTGTATATAAATCTGAGGGCTCCAAAGCCATGTGATCATGTGGGCCTCAGTTTCTCTACAAATAGTCTAGAAATGCTAGTATTTCTTACTTTACAGAATTTTCTTTTTGTCTTGATTAAATAAGTCAGTTCTTGCAAATGCTCCAAATAGTCCTGGGTGAATAGAGATCGTTGGATCAATTTTAGCTGCTTTGCAAAAGCAAGAGGGATATGGAATGGCAGAGAGAAGGACACCTCAGTCAGAAGAAACCTCTAGGATTCTATAGCCCAGAAAGTTTGAAATTTCCAAGGAAGAAATATATAGCTTTAATAACATTCGTAGCTTCCTTTGTCTGAATTTTTCTCTTTGCTTTTCAGTCTGTTTCCTGGCAGTGGAGGTGACCCTTGGCACCGAGAAGGGAAGTCTTGCTGGAGCTGGATGGGGAGCTTGTTATTTGGGCAGCTGCTTTTTGGCATGATTCCCAAGAGAGATATTGGAGCTGGCTTCTTCCTTCAGGCGCAAAAGTCACCTGGCTAGTGTGAACTTCCATAATTCTGGGTTGCGCAGCTGGAATTTCTGGCTGGTGTCATGCTAAGCAGGTGGCTTGGGAACCAAAGGGCACGGCAGTTGGCAACAATGGTTATTGGAAGGTTACCAGGGCCCAAGAATACTCTCTTCAGTTACAAGTGTGTGGTCTTTCTGGGTAAGTACAGAAGATCTTCCTAGGCTCCTTGGAGGCAGGCTTTTCTTCTTAACACACCTGGCTCTCCTTGCTTGGATTTTCAGTTTTGCTTGCGCAGCCAAGGGTCATGTCAATGTAGCCTCTTGCTTTTTTTTTTTCTTCCTCTACCATTTTCAGCCAGACCAGTTGCCTTCTGATCTGAAAGTGCTGGATATCTTTCTGATGGTGTCTTTTTAACTTTTTAAAATGGAGAATTTTAGCCATATCCCTCCTCCTACCCTCCTGTGAGAAACATATCTGCAAAGGTGAGGCACTTCATCCCAACAGGCTGAGGGGCCCTTCAGTAAACAAAGATTTTCGGTTTAACACCTGATTAATTCAACGTCTTCTTCTTCCATATTCCAGTGTCAACAGCCCCTATCACTCTCTGAATTCCAAGAGGGGGATTTGCTCTTGGAATTAGAAGAAATATCTCCGCTTGAAGCTCCTCTTCTTTGAACCCTATTTGGTCGGATCAGTTCTAATCTTCTATTTCCCATGATGGATTTTGCATAAGAATATTCATTCAACAAATATTTACTAAGTGTGCACTGTGGGCAAGGCTCAGTGCTAGGTATTGGAGGGGAACACGTTAATATATCTCTAGGCTGTGTGAGTCCATAAAATACCATACATAACAGAGAGACCTGGTTTCTGAAAGAGAACTCAATAGCAATGATCATATAAGACCTTATGGTGCCCCAGGATGGATGAAGCCTGAAGGTTTTGAGAGGTAGGAACCAAGCAGGGGTGGGAGTTGAGAGCTTCCTGGAAGAAGAGGCATTTTCGCTGATGCTTGTGGGATAAGCCTTCTTTCAGCTTCTTAGGTACGTTTGTTTTTTGTTTTTTAAGATTCTGAACGAGCTGCTTTGGGTATTGTCCACTTCAGATGACTGGTGTGGGCTTCAGGAGTGGAATCCTGTGCCTTGATGTTTATTTGTATGATGAAGTCTCTGCCTGGCTCTCTTTGGGGGTAGGTATCTTGGGCACCTGTCCTTATTGGCACAGGTGTGTAGATTCCTGAAGGTAACCTGCAACACCTGGTAAGCTGGGCACCAGGCTTGGGCTTCGTCTCGATGGGCATCTAAATTTAGTTGAGATGCACGAGGGTTGAACTGGGTCATCATTCTGGAAAGGGTATCAGGATGCTTGGCTTCTTGGTCTTTTGTCTTCAGTGAGGTCATTATGACCTTGGTCATGTGATCTTCTGTGTGTCAGCTTCCTCTTTGTAAAATAGGTGGGTTTGTAAGAAGAGACCAAAGACACACTTGCCCTGGAGCGGTTTGTCCCGGCATGGACTTGGCGTGTTTCTGGGGAAGGGCACACTGGATCAACCTTCCTGGGGGTTTGTGCTGCAGCAGCATGTGTTGCAGACACTTGTGTGGAGGGAGGGTTCTGTGGGATGTGGGTGGGTTCTGGTCCAGCTCCAGCTGGATCCTTCATCCTGGCAGATTCAGCCTCTTCTATTTTGTCTTCCCCCAGCTTCCTTCCGGAAGCTCTCAGTTTCCCTAAGCCTCTCCTCTTCCACTTCAGGAGGGAGCAATGTCTGTGAGATGCTGTGATCTGGGGCCCGTTTCCAGAGCCTGTGGATGCAGCACAGAATGACAACTCTGTCTTGCTCTACTTCACACGTTTTCAATGGGAACAGAAATTGGTTGTGTGTTCACCAAGCTCTCTCTCTCTCTCTTTCTCTAACTATATAAGCACATGCATTATATATTACACGGGGCATTAAATGTTCCCAGTGATTAATGAAGAACATGTCTAAGGGGACTGCTTTGCAGGAGCCTCGGTACAGGACACGCTGAGAGCCCTGCTCCAGGATGCGCGAGTTTTGCCGTTTGTCATAACGAATGCCATCCTTTATGTTGGGCTTCATATGGTGAGGGGACAGCTAACACAGGATGGGCCCCGATTCCAGTCCTTCCACCATGTGCTTTCAAGTTAGTTACTTAATGTCTTCGTGCCCTGATGTCTTTACCCGCAGAGCCTCAGTAGTGACACCCACTTCATGAAGTAAACATCAGCACGGCAGCACATATGTACATCAGACACAGAACATGTGCAGTCAGTCATTCAGTGCAAACCCGCTTTGGTCTGACACGAAAGGCGGCTTCTCTGTCCCCTCTCACCCTCGTCTTTCCTCACACACGGGGAGACATGCCCCAGCTGTTTCCAATAGTCCTTGTGAGTGCTAGACACATCCACAGGTAACACCAGCCAGGACCTGAGCGGCACTGCCAAATCTTAAACTCCTTCTGCTGCCACGCAGGCCACACGAAGGGACTTTGAGCTGTACTAGGTGAGGCTTATTACCATCTGATCTGAAGCCAGAGTTGCTTTCTTTTGTTTAATAATTTATGTCTTCTCTGAGAACGCTGAGCTAGAGTTTAAAATTACGGAAAGGGGTGACTGATGTAAATGCCAACAAAGCTAAACCTGCAGCAAAATCCCCCTCACTCCCTCTGTGGGCTGCCACTCGGTCGCACCCACAGACACCGGGTGGCACGAGGGAGTGTGCTCTGGAGAGGAGAGGTGAGTTTCCTTTCTGAGATGTCAGGGCTCTGCCAAGCTGGCTCTGTGGGTGTCCCTGGCTCCTTGCTGGCTGAGAAGCAGAGCGAGGTTCACGGGAATGAAGGCAGCAGAGTGCCTGCGTGTGCCTCCGCGTATGGTACTGAATGCTTGCTTGTCTCCGTTTCCTCGTTCGTTCGTCAAGCATTTATTGAATAGCTACTATGCGCTAGCTTCTCTGCTGGGCGCTGTGCATAGTCAGAGGGCCGGAGACTGCTGAAGTCACACTGTTCTCAGCATGGTGTGCACAAAGCATACATTAGTAATCAATTGTAACTCCCTCCCACTACTGATTCTCTGTAAGCAGTAACAGGGGAACAGCCTCTTCCAGGACCTTGTGTCCTTGGTAGGACTTTGGAAAGTTGGGAGGGTGAGGGAATAAGACTAACTAACAGGCCAGCAATGCCCAGGCACACTGCAAATACACTGCAAATCCTATAGCTGCGTCCAACATGGCAGGTGCAGGGCGAGGCCCTCACTCATACTGTCTCCCTGGTGTGAATAAGAGGAAAAAGGTGAGTGTTGTGTGGGCAGAAATAGATCTTGGATGTCACTTTTGACTAGATGGAAGCCCAGTCTCCTTCTGCATACACACCCAAAATAACTAAGAGCTGTTATTAGTTTGCTGTGTTTTGATTTTGTGGGAGTATCCACTGCATAAGCTGACCTTGGGATGAAGGAAACCCTCTCCATTTCAGCAAGATGGTGATGTACCTGCCAGGGTACAGAAAAAAAAGTGAGTCTTCACCCTCCCTGCTCCCTCTGACTGGAAGCCCTCTCTATAGTTTTGTGGCCACCCACTCAACCCTCCATGCTCCCTGCAAGTGTCCTTCTCAGTCAGGTCTTTCCTCATCACCATACAATACAGCACCCCTACTCCCTGCCTCGTATTCTAGCTCAACAACAACATTTATAACTTTATTTTGTTTATTGTTTTATTTATCTCTTTTCTCCAACATCCATGGAGAGTAGTCTTCAGAAAGCCTGGGGATTTTGTCAGTTTAATGCCCCGGACTCCTAGCATTCAGAATGGCACCTGTCTTGGACCCTATGGTCATTGTTTGTGAATTAATAATCTAATGGTTTGAGGAAGAAATAAACCTGTATCTCCAAGAGTAGCCACCCAGCCCATCAGATGTGGTTCGAAGCACACTCTTGCACACCAACTCTCTCTGTTTTCACAATGAAATGAGCTTTTCTGCCCTCTGTCCATTTTGTAGCTGAGGAAATGCACAGAGAAGGCACACACCTATTTACACTGCAGCCCGAGAACTGTTTTGGGGAATATGAAAATGTGAACAAGCTGTAGATTGTAGTAAGGAGCAGCGGGCTGCGTTCCCGCTCAGCTCCAGGCCACCTGGCTAGCTTATGCCCCAAAATAATTACACAGAAACTGTATTCTTTTAAACACTGCTTGGCCCATTAGTTCTAGCCTCTTATTGGCTAATTCTCACATCTTGCTTTAACCCATATGTAGCACCATGAGGTGTGGCTTACCAGGAAAGATCTTAACCTGCGCCTGTGTCGGGTGGGAGAATCATGGTGACTGCCTGACTCAGCTTCTTTCTCCCAGAATTCTGTTCTGTCTACTCCACCCACCTAAGGGCTGGCCTATCAAAGGCCAAGCAGTTTCTTTATTAATTAACCAATGAAAGCAACAGATAGACAGATGACCCACCTACGTCAGTAGATCTGGAAAGGTAAATAGAGCCGGGTGAGTCAAGGAAATCTTGGGACCTGTAGCCTGTAAGGGACCCACTGGGGTTATTTCCAAACAGTGCTCTTGGCAAACAAAGAAGACTCCTGGAGACAGCATCAGGAAGCCTATACACACATATAGAAAGCCCACTTACATGTAATATTTTATGAGCATTCTCAGATTAAGGTGTCCATTTCTGAGCATGCTTAGTTTAGTGTTGAAGAGCACATAACCAAAAAGGTTAGAATGAATCCTTCTGGGCTGGGTACTTGGTTGTACTATGAGTCAAGATTCTTCTTAGGTTCCCTAAAACAGTGGGTTAAAATGGCCCAGTTGATTTCTTGAGTCTTCAAGGAGTTTTAGTTGGAATGAAAAGAGCAACTTTTAAGGTGTTTTAACTATCTTCTCCAGGGGCAGAACCTTCTTCCCATGAAGTACAGGAGTTTGTCACTGAAGGTGCTGTCCTCACTTAGTGATTGACATAGGCGCCTTACATTTTAGCTGTGCACTTCATAATGGGAGGGTCCAGAGGACGGTGGTGGCTTTGGCTGACACTCTGTATTTCCACCCTCACAGGCTGGATTTTTTGGTCTCTTTCCCCCATCAATTCCCCTTCCCTCCCACCTGTTGATGGTCCCTGGGTGGGGTCTGGTATGGGCCAGCAAACGCTTTCCTCGTGATCTACTTGCTTTGTGTAAGCATTTGTAGTAGACACAAGATAACCGTCCATATTTAGAGGCTAAAGTGTAATGTTTCAATACGTGCACACAATGTGTAATGATCTAATTAGTGTAATTAGAATATCCATTGCCTCAAACGTTTCTCCTTTCTTTGTGTTGGGAACACTCAAAATCCTCTTTTCTGGCTATTTTGGAATATGCAATAAATTGTTAATGGAATCCTGCTATTTTGCTGTGGGGCAGGAGAACTTCTTTTCTATCTAACTGAATTTGGTAATATCTACTTGATTGCTATTATCTTTTCCCTTCCTATCTTGGCCTTCCTAGCTGCCGACCTCTGATGCTTTTCTCTTCTGTGATCCATATGTTTAGTTTCTATACAGCACTGAGATCACGCAGCACTCAACTTCATGAGCCTGTCTTATTTCTTTTTTGTTTATTGATTTTTATTGAGCTCTACATTTTTCTCTGCTCCCCTCCCTGCCTCTAACCTCCCCTCTTCAACCCTCCCCCAAGGTCCCCATGCTCCCAATTTACTCAGGAGGTCTTGTCTTTTTATACTTTCTACTTCCCATGTAGATTAGATCTATGTAAGTCTCTCTTAGTGACCTCATTATTGTCTAAGTTCGCTGGGATTGTGGTTTGTGGGCTAGTTTTCTTTGCTTTATCTTTAAAAACCACCTATGAGTGAGTACATGTGATAATTGTCTTTCTGGGTCTGGTTTACCTCACTCAAAATAATGTTTTCTAGCTCCATCCATTTTCCTGCAAAATTCAAGATGTCATTATTTTTTTCTGCTGTGTAGTACTTCATTGTGTAAATGTACCACATTTTCCTTATCCATTCTTCAGTTGAGGGGCATTTAGGTTGTTTCCAGGTTCTGGCTATGACAAACAAAGCTGCTATTAACATAGTTGAGCACGTGTCCTTGTGGCATGATTGAGCATCCTTTGGATATATACCCAAAAGTGGTATTGCTGGGTCTTGAGGAAGGTTGTTTCCTAATTTTCTGAGAAATTGCCACACTGACATCCAAAGGGGCTGTACCAGCCTGCATTCCCATTAGCAATGCAGAAGTGTTCCCTTTTCCCCACAACCTCTCCAGCATAAGTTGTCATGAGTGTTTTTGATCTTGGCCATTCTTTCAGGTGTAAGATGGAATCTCAGAGTTGTTTGATTTGCATTTCTCTGATGACTAAGGATGTTGAACATTTCCTTAAGTGTCTTTCAGCCATTTTAGATTTGTCTGTTGAGCCTATCTTATTTCTTATAACATAATGTCCCCCGTGCCAGCCATCATCCATGCAACCATATATAGCAGGAATTTTTTATGACTGAATAATATTCCATTGTGTATATACACTACATTTTTCTTATCTCTGTCTGTTGATAGACATTCTATAACTTGACTATCACTCAATTAACATGGAAGTATAGATATTTTGTTGATGTACTGAGTTCATTTCCTTTGGATATATTCCCAGTAGTGGGATTCCTCGGTCCTATGGTCATCCTATTTTTTAATTGTTTGAGGAAATTCCATGCTGTTTTCCATAATGGCTGTGCTAATTTGCATTCCCGCCGCTAGTGTGCCAGAGTTCCCCTTTCTCTGCATCCTTGTCAGCATCTGTTATTTTTTTTTGTCTTCTTTATGACAGCCATCCTAACTAGATTCCCTGCTACTTCCTTCCCAAATCTGCAGACCCCTCCTGTGTTCTATAGGCAAGCAGGTGGCTCGGCTCAGCTTCCTCTATTCCCTACCCTGTATTCGCAAAGCTGTGTTCTCAGACATGGTCTGTGTCCTGCTGTCCCCCTGTGAGAGGGGAGAGACTGTGAACAGTCTCAGATGCCATCACTGATCTTCGCAGAAGCCTACAAATGTCTGCATTTGATGAAAAGGATCTTTTGTGTCTCTTCACAAGGAGAGAGTTTACTGCTTACAATTATCTCACCTTGTCTGCTCCCCTTGCAGCCCCTCTGGGTCTGAGTGACCACCCTTTTTGCTTCAAAACCCTAGGAGGTCACCTGTCTCTCTCACCTAATGATGTGTTACAGAAAACAAGCTTCCTTTACTTGCAAAAGTGTGACGGGAACATGAATATTAATAACTCCCACGGGTTCCCTGCAAACATCCATCACCACGGCTTCGAAGCCTTGTTCTGACTTGCTTGGCATGGGGGTAACTGCTCAGCTGAGCAATAATGCAGCATTCATGAAGTCAGCTTAGGCGGAGCTCTGCCTGGGGCTTTGAACTCTGGTGCTCCTGCAGGGCTGAGTTAGGAAAGTGCTCTCCTCCACTTGGGCTCTACAGGAAGGATGCTTGGTTTTCCGTGAAAGACAGTGGCAGGCTTGATAGATGCGCAAGGACTCGGCCACAAGAGGAGATGCACTAGTCCTAAATCAATAGGAAGGCGAGAAGTAGAGAACATGGAGGGAGCAGTTCTCCCTGGAAAACTGCAGGGCGAAGGGCATGAGGACCATGCTTCTCTTGCCCTTTAATCAGAGCCCCACCCACATCCGCTGAAATACTCAGGGCTTTTGCCCAGATGTCTCCCATCGAATGGCACTTACTGCTTGCTGGTCTCAGGATCTCACAGAGTTGACACAGGCTGTGACAGAGGTGGAAGCTCATAGGATTCTCAGCAGAGCTATTAAAAAATTATTTTCAGTTGGGAGTGATGACGCACACCCTCATTCCCAGCCATACCAGTCTACAGAGAGAGTTCAGGATAGCCAGAGCTATTATTATACAGAGAAACTCTGTCTTAAAAAAACCAAAGAAAAGTTTTCATTCTGTGTATTGGTGTGTGTCTGTATGAGTGTGCCACAGATCCCGTGGAATGTGGAGTGATAGGTGACCTGGCTGACCTGGGACCCAGATTCCGGTCCTCTGGAAAAGCAGCCAGTGCTCACAACCACCAAGCAATTTCTCCAGCTCCCAGCAGCGCCAGTAGAGCAGATGATCTTGGGTCTGAAGAGCGTTGCTGACAAAGCTGCAGAGTAGAGTAAATACCTGGGATGGAGAACCCTACATCTTGGACTATTTCACTCTAAGATTCCCATGTGGTTTTCTGGAGACTGAGCTCTGATTTGATTTTTATTCAAGAACACAACAGTCTGGGTCTCCTAACTGAGAGGCCACAGTTGAAATCTACTTTAGCAGACAATGTGCCATGTGTTTTCTTTTAAAGAAAGATTCACACCTCTAGCTCACAAAAAATATAAGAAATCTTTTGGATTTCTGGAGAAAAATATGCGTGGTTAGGCATTGCAATCAAGGTAGCATATCTGTGGCTATACTTTAGGCCATTCATTAAAGTTATAGTGGGGAATGAAAATGCTCATTTTCTTGGGTAGCAGCATGCAAAATTCCTCTGCCATGCAATTAGCAGTGGTGGGGAAATCTTTGCCATTCGTTCTAGCTGTCAGTTTCTCCTGTACTGTCGCTGGAGTGGTCAAGTCTTGCAGGCAACCGGCTATGCAGACAAAGCCATTGAAATCTTCATGGTTTTTTTTCCCCCCATGGAAGTCTTTATTGCAAGGGGCCATTTCCTCCCATACAGCAGAATCCAGTGGAAGATGTTCCAGAAAGCTCTGAGCCAGTTCTGCACGGTGAACCTTGGCATACAAACTTGCTAGCTGTGTGATTCCTCCCCCTCTAAGCTTCAGTTTTCCCATCTGTAAAATGAAAATTAAAAACAATAACTCATCTTTCTACCATAAAAGAAACATCCTGGGAATGTTATGAAGCCCTTTATGGGAACTACTTTTAAAGACTTTGCCTACATGGCTAAGGGTTGGTGTTTTATTGAATCTTGTATAGTGATAGTCAAACGTTTTCTAAGGGCATTCAAAATATTCTTTGAAAAATATTATCTGTAAATATCTTCTTGAGTTTCTGGTTACAGAGCATGTATTAAAAAAAAGCAGCAGGGCCCTTTCTAGTCAAAAAGGAAAAACAATTGCCATACTGATTATAAAAGATAAATTTGGCTGTCTTTTAGACAGCCTATATGCCCATTTCTCCTTTATGAAGGAACTGTGATTTTTTTTCTTCAGAGTCAGCCATTTTTTATTATGACTGTATCTTTCAGGAGAACCGAGTTTTAAATATGAAACAGGTCTTGACTGGTCCAAACTAGTGACTCTCCACTTCTAATGCTCATAACAAAGTCATCTGAAGCCACCAGCTGATGGATCCTACTCCTGAAGTTTCTGATTCCATAGCTGTACAATGGGTTAGAGAATGTGCATTTCTCATTGTGTAAGTGATGCTGATGCTGTTGGTCTGAGAATTATTCTTTGAGCATCAGTGCTCTAAGCCAATCAAGGTGACTCCCTTCCTCATGCCAATTAGGTATAGATGCATTGTAGTTTTGCTCAATGAGACATGATACATCTGCTGAGGGCTTATGGGAAAGGTTTTCTCAAGCTCCAAAAAAAATATAGGGGTGGGACAATTGGAGAAAGTTCAGTAGTTAAGAGTGCTTGCTGCTCTTCCAGAGGACCCAAGTTTGATTCACAGCACTGATATTGGCAGCTCATAACAGACTATAATTTCAGCCCCATCTAATCTAATGGCTTCTTCTGGCTTCTGTGGGTATCTGCATTCATGTACAAGTACTCTAGATACACACAGGCACAGATACACACATCCACACAGACACACACATATATACATACAGATAGATAATTAATTAAAAAAATCTTAAAAAAAGCAAGATACAGGGAAATGATAGTCTTGTTGTTCCCCCACTACCTCTGGGCGTCCAACCTGGATGGGACATTGGAGCTGCTGGAAACATTTTGAGATGAGGAAAGAGTAATTCTAAAAGTAAAGGGAATGATGGATAAAAAGATGAAGATATTGAGTTACCTAGTTAACTGTGGAGCTGTCCACTCCTTATCTATTAAGTTGGTTGAGTTCTTGGTCCTTTTCAGACAAAGGAAGCTTAATGGACAAAGTAAAGATGCCAAAGTATCTTTTTCTTCATGAGAACTTGGAGTAGGTTATGTGCTAAGTTGTGTTCTGAGTTAAGACTTAACCATCAAGAGAAGAACCACGAAGGAGGTCCATGTAGGAAGAGCAGGAGGTGGGGTAAAGCTGAATTATGAGTAAGAGTTCCCAACATGAGAGACACAACTACATTCGTGTGGGCAGGAGACATCCAGGATAGCAGAAACACTTCAAACTTCTGAGGGTTGTGTGGTTCAGGCATGACAGTTGGGAAGTAATCTGGGAAGGACAGTTGGGGAAAGGCTGGCCAAGGGAGTCAGAACCGGACCCTGCAAAATAGAAATGGCAAGGGGACTTGGGAACTTGTGTCCTGATTGAGATCATGATATTTCCAGATAACGCTTGATACTCTCTAGCTCAAAGCCTATAGAATTATTCTTAGTTAAGAGACACGAGGCAGCTGAAGTGGCATGTATGTCATCAGTGGCAGTCAGTGATTTCATAATAATCATTTTCCTTTCCTCTAACTCTAAGACTTGTTGCAAGTGTGTTCTTCCATCATGTGTGAGTCTGGCCTGTGACCTTTGTGTCTGTCCCATTTTCTTCTTCTTAGAGTCTCGAATGTCCTCAGCAGGCTACTCCCTAGCAACTTTTCTTGAAAGCATTGCTTACTGTTCTTCTGGGTCCTCCACTTTCTCTGGTACTGAGTCTTTTGTTGGTGTCTAACATTGTTGCTTGGCAATGCCAGGGGGTAATTTTTTTAAAATTATTTATTTATTTACTTATTATGTATACAATATTTTGCCTGTGTGTATGTCTGCAGACCAGAAGAGGGCGCAAGACCTCCTTACAGATGGTTGTGAGCCACCATGTGGTTGCTGGGAATTGAACTCAGGACCTTTGGAAGAGCAGGCAATGCTCTTAACCACTGAGCCATCTCTCCAGCCCCAGGGGGTAATTTTTGGTTGTCGGGACTATGGGGTGCTAGGTCACTTAGTGAGTAGAAGTTGGGGATGCTGCTGAACATTCTACAGCACACAGAGGGTAGGGTGTGGGTGGGGCACAGAGTCAAACATCAAGAATTGTCTGGCCTCAAATATCAATAGAGTTAAGCTTGAGAAATTCTGTCAATATATCCAACCCATGGTTTCAATACACAGCCAAATGTAAAAATTAACCAACCCGATTACTTCAATCTTGTTTTCAGCCTAAGTCTTAACCTGGTGGTTATTTTACAGTTAGGCCAGCCATATTTCAACTGCTCAATTGTCATATGTGGCTTGAGCTGCTGTAGTAGATGCCAGTGCTTACAGAGTGCATAGTCAAAGTCAAGTATAATTGAAGTCCTGGAAGCTTATCGTGCCCATCACATATATCCCAGGCAAGACAAATATGGCGAGACAAAGTCCTCCTTCCCTTCAGAGAGCCGCATGCAGAGGAACTGGACGTGAAGACTGCTTGTAACCTTTCTAGTTAGGAAACAGGAGTACGCTTTATTTAAAACAGCGTCTCTGCACCTTCTGCATTCTTTCCCTGAAAAATGCTATCAAGAGGTAGTATTTCCCTATCCCCTGGAGGCAAAGGTCAGCATACCCCGTTGGGAAGATTACTAGGAGAAAGAACTTCAATGTGGCTCTGAGGATTTAGATATCGATCGCTGAGCCTTTCAAGTAGTTAAAACAAACAACCAAGGGCCGCCCTTCGCCTCCCCCAAAGCACTCTATTATGATTTTTCCTTTCTGAAAAATGAAAACGAAAGGGTTTCAGGTTAAAGAGAAGGCGATCACGTGCTAATCAGAGCTTCAGAACAATCTAAACTGACCTTGGTGCAACACGCGGCAGTTTGTAATCCCCAATTTGAAGGCTTCACAGCATCTCATTAGTTTGGAGTTTCAGTACGGATAATTCTGCATTGAGTGAGTGATTAAATGTGACATAGAAGCAGGAGAATGGATTAGTGACAGGCCCAGGGGTCCCTGTGTGGGGGCCTTTCCTGTCTCTGCCCATGAGAAAAGTAGGCGAGAGGCTTAGCAGAACTCCCAAGAGGCTGGATGCTGGTGCAAAATGCCACGGCTTATCTGTGGCTATGACACTGGGCCAGTCGTAATGGAGACGGAGACCTTATGGAGGGACTCTATGGAGGCTGGACCCATCTAGGAAGCAATTGGACTGCATCTGTGGTGCTGTCCATCCTTCCTGCCAATGTTGAGACTGTCCTCGATTTTCCAGAGCCAGGTGTTCCTTTTAGCCCCTAGTGAGAGGAAGGTAGTCTGGTCTGACTTACGCCAGAGTGGAAATCGCCTCCTGTTATCTCAGAGTCTTCTAAAGCCTGATTCTGTCTGGCAGGACCAGGTTTTGCCTGCAGTGAAGAGAGACAAAAAGAGTTTCAGTGTTCAGTGTCGACCAGGCACTCGTCTTCAGAGTTGGGGCTTGGACAGGGATTCATGGAATTTACTGTTTCCAGAAAGCCCCCACCTCCAGCTAACACTCAGATTTCCACACCCGGAAACCTGCTCTTTGTCTCAAAGCCTACAAGGAGAGAATTATAAAATGATTTTGGAAAGAAACTCAGTTTTTTTTTTTGTCATTTATCAGTCAACATTTCCTGAGCCCCAACTGTGCATGAGATTATCTGTGCAGATTATCATTAGGAACACAGAGACTGGAGGAAGGAAGACACATCTCTGGCCTTTCAGGAGCTCATGGAAAGACAGCAATGGACAGGTGTTCTGAGGATAGAGAGCTGAGGAGGCCGGGAGGGAGAGGAAAGGTTCATGTGGTTGGAGAAATCAAATTAGTCTTCTGGAGTGTGATGGAAAGGAAAGCTTGAAGCCAGGAAACACCGCCTTATGCTTTTTCCTTCTATAATTGAATTCTTATAGCACAATGCAAGGTTTCACAGCTACAGGGATGGAGCAGGTGTGGTCCTTGTGTCTAGACCCTACGATCTCACTATACTAAACTAACGTGAAACACATTCTTCCCTAAAGATGTGGTACACAGCTCGCTCATCATTCATTAAACAAATCTCTGGTGAGCATCTGCTATATGATGATAGGGATATGGAGGGAAGCAAGACAGATAGTCTTGATTTTCTAAAGTGTATGACCTAGAGAGGTGGGAGACAACAGGCGAGCTGTTACAAGTGTAAGACTCAAGAGACACCATGAGCATGGCAACTCTTATAAAGGAAAACATTTAATTGGGGGGCTGCCCTACAATTTCAGGTTTAATCCATTATCATCACGGTGGGACATAGTAGTGTGCTATCAGACATGGTGCTGGAGAAGGAGCTGAGCTTTCAACATCTTGATCTCCAGGCAACCTGAGTTGAACTAAATTCTACACTGAGCGTAACTTGAACATATGAGACCTTAAAGCCTGCCCCCACAGTGATACACTTCCTCTAACAAAGTCACACCTACTCCAACAAGGCCACACCAAATAGTGCCACTCCCTATAGACCAGGCTCTCAAACGCACGAGCCTGTGGGGGTCCATACCTACTCAGACCACCACATGGGGTGTATTGCCACATGTGCAATCTGCTATGTGAGAGAAGACCCACTCCTTCAGAAGTGATGGCTAAGCCAATACTTGAATGTAAAACTAGCTACACTAGCTGGAGGTGCCGGGGGGCTGGGAAGAGAATATGCCTGTTGCAAGGAAGAGACTGCAAGAGTCCCAAGAGCATGGTACTTTTGATAAACGTCTATGCTGGCTGCAAGAGACAAAGATAAAACCCAAGGAGTCAGGCTTTTGATGAACTGGCTATTAACTCTATGACTCCTGGACACAATGTCAAACAAATCAAAGATAAAGTAAGCATCTTCTTTCCCACTTCTAGGTGCAGGAGAGGAGGCCTTTGTCTTGTCGAGGTGCAGGGGAGGAGAGATGATGCAGGCAGTATCTCAGCTCTGGATGCAGAAATGCCCTGCTCCTGCTTGCTCTCATCCAGCAGTCCCTGGGGCTTAAGAAACACTACCAGCAGGCGGGCACCTGAATTTTAGGAGCCCACCTGCTCTGTTTCTCCAGTGTCTGCACAGTACCTGGTACCCAGGGTGCTCGGTGAGTGACCAGAGAGAGAGGTGCCTGGTGTTTACTGTAGGTGGTCTTCTAAAAGGCCACAGACTGAGCCGCTGCCTTTGGTCCCCTGCTTAATATCCTAGTGACAGTGGAGCAAGGACACCTGCTTAGAAATTCCTGTAGCCCAGTTTGAAAGTGTGGGCTTGCTGAATTAGAGGAAGCAGTGAACGGGGTGGGGAGGGTGGAAGAACAGAGAACACGGCCCGCGATCACACCCATTAAGCCATTTTCAATACTTTAGCATGCCAGATTATCATTAGTATTTTGAAAATGTGAGAATCATGTTTCATTACTTCAAAGGAAGAGATGATTCTTATTATAAATATGACACTTAAATAATCTCATTTCTTCAAAAAATTTGCTCTTTGTAGTTGCCAACAATTGCTTCTCCTCTTTTCTGGCTGACAGATAGCTATTTTAATATTCATTACAGTCTTGTGCTATGAAATCCACGAGGTGAAAAGTGGTATTGGTTTAGGAGATGGAACAGAGTCCACAGCCTTTAATTTAGCACTCAAAAGTTTTTGCCATTACGCTTTGGGATGGTCAGCATTGGCTGTAAACTTGACAGGATCTAGAGCCGGGGTTCTCAACCTTCCTGGTGTGACGACCCTTGAATACAGTTTCTCATGTGTGGTGACCCCCCAGCCATAACATTACTTCACTGCTACTCCGTAGCTATAATTTTACTAATGTAAATATCCGATATGCAGGATATCTGACATCCATGTCACGACCCATAGGTTGAGAACCACAGATCCACAGTCACTGCTAAACCTTTATCTGTGTGTGTGTGTGTGTGTGAGGATCATCTACTTCAGGTTTATTGAGGTGAGGAAGGACACCCTAATTGTGGATGGCATCATTCCCTGGCCTGGGTACTTTGTAACACTGAGACAGTTATTACAATTATTTAGCCTTTCTGAGTCTTAATACTCATATATAAGTGGAAATGGTAAACATATTTAATGGAATTGCTATATCTATCTCATGAGGAGTCTATGTAAAATGTTTATATGGAACATTAGCACATCTTCTGGAAAATAATAAACAATACTCAATATCTTTTTTGTTATAATAGCCATTATATATACATATATATATATATATATACACATACACACATATGGTTACTGTAAGAATAACCATTGTTATTTTAAAACCATTTTAAACCCCAAATTTCTATCAAAACACTATGCAAAAGTATTGCAAAGCAAATCTTTTTTTTTTATATTTATTTATTTATTATGTGTACAATACTCTGTCAATATTTTGTCTGTATGCCTGCAGGCCAGAAGAGGGCACCAGACCCCATTACAGATGGTTGTGAGCCACCATGTGGTTGCTGGGAATTGAACTCNTCAGGACAGCCTGGACTACTCATAGAGAAACCCTGTCTCAAAAAAAAAAAAAAAAAAAAAAAAAAAAAAAAAAAAAAAAAAAAAAAAAAAAAAAAACAACAAAAAACAAAAAATGAAACAAAAACCTGGGTTTGAAGTGCCTCACCCAGGGGACTAGCCAGGTGGAAACGCACAGAAACAAGGCTCGAGCCGGTCCCCTTGCTCTGGTCACTGGCTGCCAGGACAACAGGTTCTTGGGTTACATGCTAGCTGGGTATTACTACCAACACCAGGAGCCATGATAAAGCCCTCCACCCTTGGCTGTTAGAGCCCTGGTACCTTTTTCAGATAACTTTGCCAAGGCAAAATTTAATATAATACTCCCGAAATTCTAGGGAATTAAGAGACCATGGGTTTTTAAAGAAACTGGTATGTCTGCTTATGAAAGCAACAATGGCCAGGTCCCATACCCACTCGGCCCTCTAGGAGAAAAATGGCCTGTACCTGAGCCTGTCTGGCCACCCTTACAAGCCAGCTACAGTTTCTGCACAGATGGAAACATTAGTGGCATTCCTAACATACTCTGAAATTTTTAATTTGTTCTGACAATGAAACTAACACAACGTAAGACTTACTCAAGCCCTCAGACAAGGCAAGACATTTATGGCCCTTGGAGGAGGCACCAAGGCAGCAGCTGGCAGGGGCATTGGCGGATTCTTGGGAAGGAGTGTAACAGACAGCCGAGCTAAGAGGTTTCAGGTGTCAGGGCCCAAGAAAGAGGTGGGGATGAGGATGACCCGGCCCTGGTGCTTAAAGACAGAAAACTGGGGAGATGCCTGAGGGCAGGGGCAGGATGCTTAGGACTTGTCCCCCATTTAGCCCATACAGGCTCTGGGAGCACAGAAGATGAGTGAACAGCCTGGGAGGAGAGCAAGTGCAGGGAAGAGGAAGTGAAGGGTCCCTGGGTCTGAGTTAAGTTCTGGGCTTGGACTTCAGCCTCGGGGCTAAAGCAGTGTCTCTTCCTTCTAAGGAGGTCCCCAGCTCACAGAACAGGATGTCAGCTTTCCGGTCTCTCCAAGTCCCTGGTGACTGGGACTCCCTGTGTCTCAAAAGCCACAAAAACAGCGAAGTCTCTTCAGAATGTCCTTTCAAGCAGCGGGCAGCCAGCTCTGCCAGCATAATGTCCTTTCTACCCAGTCTGCACCCAGAGGTAGGTGCTGATCCTCAGGAAGGGCCCCCAGGGCTCACACCCCACCCCCACTGGAGGATGCAGGCTGCATTGGCTCAGAACTCCCAGTCATCCACCTCCAGGTCTTCCAGGTTTGTCACCAGGCCAAAGAGTCCACTGTGATCCTGAGTCTGGCTGCCCTCAAAGTTGGTGATAGGGGTGACAGGGCGAAGCAATTCGGGCAAGGCCTCTGAGGCACGTCGCTTGATCTGAGGGAGAGAGAAGTTGGAGGGTAGATCCTACAACTCAGGACACTACAGGACCTTCAGTTACCAGACCAGGGTTCCTGCCCCGTGGTGCCCTGGAGCCAAAAAGGAAAGGCAGGCGAGTGCCTCATAGGGCTTCAAAAACACGGTATTCCTCTAGTTCAATCAGGCAGAGGAAGAACACCTACCCCCACACAAAGGGGTCGGAGGTGAGGGGGTGCCTACAACCACAGAGCAGCAGCAGGGTGGGAACCAGGGGAAAGCTTCCATACCTGCTTGAAGAAGGAGTGGTTCAGGAGGGTGCTGGCATTCGGCCTGAAGAGAAAAGGAAAGAGACTCACATGACCCCTGGGCTCAGCTGTCCAAACCCTGACACTCACCCTCTCCTCCGAGACCCTCCACCTTTTCCCTCAGCTCTCCCAACAGCTACCAAAGCCACCCAGGCTGTCTTCTTAGCAGAAAGCTGGTTCTTCTTGCTGTGGAGCCACACACTCCTCTGGGAATCCAGATTTCTACCTAAGAGCCGGCCTCCCTGCTGGGTGGAAACCCCAAGCTCCCCGTCCCCCGGAAACTCAGCTGAGGGCCAGCAGAGTACCTTGCGTCAGGGCTGCGCTGAAGGCACTGCTCCACAAAGTGGTGGAAGTGGGGGGAGAAGGTTCGGTGGTACGGGTGGGAAGGCGAGTCACCGTTGGAAGGCCGGAGGCTGCCAGTGGCCAGGCTGTCGTTGGCAATGGAACGTGAGGGGCTCATGGTCAGCTCCTCGGCTGGGATGGTGCTGGTGTCCAGGAGGCAGGGCACTGTGCCATTCAGCTTCTCCAGCAGCATCTGGTGAAGAGACAGATCGGGGCTGTGCTCTCGCTCCCTCAACAAATGGGATCTCTGGGGCTGGGTAGGGTTATGACAATTTGACACTAACAAGAGTCATCTGAGAGAAGGGAGCCTCAGGGGGCATTTTCTCTTAAGACAGGGTTTCTCTGTGCAGCCCTGGCTGGCCTCAAACACAGAGATCCGTCTGCCTCTGTTTCCCAAGTGCTGGGATTAAAGGCGTGTGCCACCACTGGCCAGTGGGCATTTTCTTTTTTTTCCAAATATAACTTTATTTTGTTGACTCTTTTTCTTTTAAATGTGCATTGTAGTTTTGCCATGAGTGTTGAGTCCCCTAGAAACTGGAATTACAGTCATGAGCCGCCAGGTGGATGGTGGGAATCGAACCTGGATCTTCTGGAAGAGCAGGCAGTGCTCTTAACCAGAGACATCTCTCCAGCCCACTGGGCATTTTTTAAATTAGTGGCTGATGGGGGAGGGTCCAGCCCATTGCGAGTGGTGGGTTCTATAAGAAAGCAGGCTGAGCAAGCCAATAAATAGCATTCCTCATAGCCTCTTCTTCAGTTCCTGCCTCCAGGCTCCTGGCCTGCCTTCCCTCAGTGATGGGCTGTTTCCTGGAAGTGTGGCCATGGTGTTCCACCACAGCAATGAACACCCTCAGACATCATGTAAAGCTGGCTTTTGCAAAGGAACACTGGCCACTGGCTGGCAGTGAAGGCACATGGGAGGAGGGGCTACAAGTGCCCTCCACCAGGGCTGGACTGAAGAGCTGAGCTTCCTCTCGCCTTTGACAAGGCATGGAACTCCTCTGACTATAGAGCCTGCTCTTGAGCGCAGCGGTGGAGCGACATTAATCTCTGTGAAGCCCAGCACCACTCTGCTAGGCCTAGAAGGGTTCAGTGGAGTCCACGATGTGGCATCTGCAGCGCAGCACCTGGGCTGATGGGCATGCTGCACCTGGGCAGACCCCACCTGGGAGGCTGTTTCAAAGCCTTCAAGCTTGGTACATGCAAAACCAGCCACACCTTGAAGGCAGCTGCCTTTTTATGTGACCCCAGGAACGTCCTGAGCAGCCCAAACAGAACTTGGAGCTGTCTCTGGGATTGTGCTAATATGGGAGCCTCTAACAACGTTACTATTTAAGTTAGCCTTAAATTCAATCCCTCCATCTCTGTGACCACATTTTAAGTGATCACTGTACCAAGTGGCCAGTGGCCCCCTTATTGCAGAAACTGCAGGGACAGATACTTCCATTATGGCAAAACTTTTTATTGGACAATGTTGCTTCTGGACCTGAACCACTAACTAGGTTCACACTAAGTTCATACTAACTGGGTTTTAACTAACTAGCTCAAACTAACTAGGTCCATACTAACTAGGCCCACACTAACTAGGTCCACACTAACCAGGCTCACACTAACCAGGCCCAAACTAACTAGGCTCACACTAACTAGGCCCACACTACGCTCACATTAACTAGGCTCACGCTAACTAACCATCTTATTCCTTCTTGAGCAGATCCTGTTAATCAATTATTTTTCTTACACAATTCTCCCTCCTTCCTTCCTTCCTTCCTTCCATTTCTTTTTGAGATACAGTTTCTCTGTGTAGCTCTGGCTCTCCTAGAACTTGCTCTATAGACCAGGCTGGCCTTGAACTCAAGAGCTGCGCCTGCCTCTGCACCCCTAGTGCTGGGATTAAAGGCGTGCGCCACCACTGCCCAGCACACATTTCTTATATGTAGGCTCCACACCCTAATTATTCTGTCAGAGCTAAATTAAGCTAAGATCGAGGATGGATAGTTCTGAGTCGCCTTTCGGGTAGATAGATGGTCAGATAATCTGCTGTCGTCACCCCTGTGTGTATCTCTGGCACTTCCCTATTCTCTGGGACGTGAACCAAAGATCCTAGAGATCACACAGGTATGCTCTTGCTTCCTTCTCCAGCCTCATCCCCCAGCAGCCCCGAGATGCCTGGACCCAGTCATTTACAATTCTGTGCTGTGCCCAGATCTAGTTCTCTGTTAGCACACGCATGTATGTTGCTGGAAACTGGTCAGGACCCGTGATATCCTAGGCAAGCACTCTACTGTGGTGGAATATTACTTTAACTATGTAAAGATGTGCTACATTTGTTTATGTTGCGGACTATTACTTTAACTATGGGAAGGTGTGCTACATTAGCAGCTTCTGCTGCCTTTGTTAACTATGTAAAGGCATTACATTTGCTTGTGCTACATTTGTCTAATTATGTAAAGATGTGTTGCTGTTTCACCATGCCTCCCTAAAGCACCTGACTGGTCTAATAAAGAGCTGAACAGGCAGAGAAAGACTAGGCAGGCTGGTGGACAAAGAGAATAAGTAGGAGGAAAACTCTAGGAAGAGAGAATGAAGGAGAAACAGAGGAAGACACCAGTCAGCAGACAGAGTAGGACACACAAAAAGGTAAAAAGCCCCAGAGCAAAATGCAGATAAAGAGAAACAGATTAAAATAAGAGCTAACTAAGACCAAGCATTCATACCTAATAAGTCTCTGTGTCATGTATGATGTGGGAACTGGTTGGTGGCCCAAAGAAAAGGCCAGGTACACCCTACCACTGAACCATACTTCTGTCAAGGGCAGGCTTCTGTTCCTGCTCTCGTTCTTTCTTTCTTTTTTAATTTGGTTTTTTGAGACAGGGTTTCTCTATGTAGCCCCAGCTACATAGAGGAACTCACTCTGTAGACCAGGCTGGCCTTGAACTCACAGAGATCCAACTGCTTCTACCTCCCAAGTGCTGGGATTAAAGGCATGCGTACTACTGCCTGGCCTGTTCCCGCTCTTTATATGGTCAACTGCTATTAGCTTTTAAGGTTAGATCAGGGGCTGGAGAGAGGACTCAGTAGTTAAGAAAGCTTGCTGCTCTTACTGAGAACCTGAGTTTGGTTCTTGGCATCCATGTTGGATTACTTTCTACTGTCTGACTCCAGTTCCAGGAGCTCTGACACCCTCTTCTGAACTCCTTAGGCACACACATACATGGCGTGTGTGCGCATGTGTGTGCACACAATTTTTTTTAAGCATTAGACAAAGTATTATCACCCCCTAGAAGTTCCTTTGGTCTCTGCTCAAGGTAGCCGACTCAGCCATTCTCTAGCTTCGGCCTGCAACCCCAAGGTGAGCGATCTGTGAGCCTGAGGGGAGGCCTGCTCAGGCTCTTGCCTCCTCCTAGTTCTAGGTCTTGTTCCTCAAGATTCAGGTGACACTTGCCCAGACAATCCCAACTCCATTTCCTGGGTGTAATAGGGCCTGGACAAGTTTCTTCTCTGGGTCTGTCTGTCTAAGAGCAGACTACACCACTGGCCGTGACCTACAGGCAGGCATGGCAGGGGTATGAGCATAAGCTGGACTCAGAATGCAGGATCTAAAAGTGTGTGCCAGAATACAGTGGCACAATACTCAGAGATGCCAGAGAATTTGAAACTGGACACTGATCATCTAGTTGTACTTAGGAAGGAAGACAACAAATCTGATGAGTTTATAAGGACAGGGAAACTTAGCTAGGCACGGTGGTGCGTGCTATAAACACAAAACTTGGAAAGTGAGGCAGGAGGATTGCTCTAAGTTTGATACTAGCCTGAGCTGCGGAAGAGGCTATTCCACAAAACAAAGCATAACAGAACTGGTCAGTGCCATTCACAGTCTGCAGAGCCATGCAGTGTCCAGTGTGATGTGGCCTCTCTGCACTGCCCTACTCGCCCCGCCCCATGGGTTGGGCTTGGCGACCACAACATTCATCACCAGAGAAGGGAACAAAGAATTGCACAAGCGCCCTCCACCAAGCGGGTGGGAAACTTCTTGAAGCAAAAAGACTGACTCTAACATATTAGTAACCACAGTCAGTGTCCCAGTGTGGCAGGAATCAGTGGGCATCTGTGGAAGGCAGGCAGCAGAGAAGAAAGGGAACACTAGTCTGCAGGCTCACCTGAGTGGCAGGCATATCCTTGAAGGGGACATGGCCATTAGCTAGTTCACACGCTGTGATCCCCACACTGTAGATATCAGACTTGGCATCATAACCCTGAAGATTCTAAGTAGGAAGAAAAAGGCACAGGTGATCCATTTGCAGCCCTGCTCTGAGGAGGTGAATACCCGTCGCAGTCAGGACCAGACACTGACCACGCTCCTCACCTTCCACTGCAGGGAATTGCTGTGTGAGGAGAGCCACTGTCTGGCGCTGCTGCAAAATGAGCAGGCACACTGGCATGGGTGTGCCCGCTATGCACAGAGATCCAGAGCACCAAATATTTCCAGAACGTTCTCTATCTTTAGGGTGCTAAGTGTCCCTGAGGTAGACACTAGGGTCAGGTTGGGGACCCCACACATCCACAGCTGCCAGGAATGGGTGACACAGCACACCTGGCCAACAGGGGCTCTTCCCTCCAGAACCTCTTACTCTACCAGAAACAGGGAGAAGCCCCATCCCAGCAAATTCCTGGGCTTCCTTAGGAAATTATGAGTGGGTGGGAGAAAGGGGCTCCTTGGGCCCAAGGACACAGACCTGCTGGAGAACTTCTGGGCTGAGCCACGGCAGGACCTTGACACTGTATTTTGGAAAATCATGGACTGCACGCTGCCGCTGCCCATGGCTGATCATGCTGAGGTTGCTGCGTAGACCGGACAGGTAGACCTTCCCATCTGTAGAAATCAGAATGTGGCTGGCCTTGACACTCCTGCAGGGAGGTGGAGAGAGTGTCACACACGGTCCTGATGCTACAAATCTGCAGTCTCCAAATATTAGACCTGGTCAGCTCTCACCCATATCGCATGCATATAAGTGCATCTCATACATACATAAAGGTATTTATGAATATTTTCAAACATACCTGAAAACAAGAAAGTAACATGCCCCATTCATGCACCATTAGGTTTTCTGTTTTAAGATTTATTTATTATGTACACAGTATGTACATGTATGTCTCCATGCCAGAAGAGGGCACCAGATCTCATTACGGATGGTTGTGAGCCACGATGTGGTTGCTGGAAATTGAACTCAGGACTTCTGGAAGAGCAGCCAGTGCTCTTAACCTCTGAGCCATCTCTCCAGCCCAACATTAGATTTGTTTGTTCTGGGTTTTCAGACAGGGTTCTCTCTGTAATCCTGACTGTCCTGAAACCCACTCTGTAGACCAGGCTGGCCTTGAATTCACCTGCTTCTGCCTCCCGAGTGCTGAGTGCTGGGATTAAAGGAGTGCGCCATGCGCCACCATACCCAGCCATTTGATTTAAACAAACAAACAAACAAAAAAGGTTTTTTTCTTTTTTCTTTTTCGAGACAGGGTTTCTCTGTGGTTTTAGAGCCGGTCCTGGAACTAGTTCTTGTAGACCAGGCTGGTCTCGAACTCACGGAGATCCGCCTGCCTCTTGCAAAGCAAATCTTATAAGCTAAATCTGGATTCATTTTGCTATCAGACTGTAGCTGGCTCCCCCTCCCCGCCCCCACACCTCCAGAATGACCTGCCTTAACTTACATTCCAGGGTATTCACAGGTGCCCATAGGGATGGGAATTCCTGTGTTTGTGTCTCCTTTGTACCCAGTGATCCCAGCAAGCAGCTGAGCAGTCATTTTGGTGTGAGACAAGCAAGTAGGTACTGAGGGTTTGTGGATTTGATCTAGTGACAGATGCTGCATTTGAACACCCATGTTCTTTCTTGGAACAGCCTCCCATGCATGACATGGACTGTGCGCTTAGCAGAAACTGGTTTTGAATTCCTGCTTAAACCACTCACGTGATGGGATTAAGGTGCACAGCATACATGTGTACCTTTTGTCTAGACAATGCCCCAAGTCCCCTGGGTTAAGCATGGATCTCACATTCCATCCAACCTGCTGCCCCGTGCCTCTAAGGCTGTCAAGATAACTGGCTTACATGCAGCGAGGAAGAATTACCATGACCACTAATGGGTAGTTAGGGCCAGTGTTCCAGTTTAAAGGCTTTCATGGGCTGTGAAAACTAGTGAGTAAATAACCGTTTATCAGCCAGTCACTTAGAGGACTCTGCATTGAATGCTGTTCTAGGGCTTTCAAACACATATAAGTCATATATCATAATGGGGCATAAAGGTTAAGTGTGAGGAGGCTGTAAAACTGAACAAGTGTTTACCTTAGTGAAGGTTTTATTTGCATGCCCTCCAGCAGACTGTGCTGCACACGGAGACTGCTGATCCAGCTTCAAGTAGGGCTCTGCTAAGAGGCGATGCACAAGTTGACGGTATAATTTCAGAGGTTCAGGGAAAGTCTCTCTGGCCTCCTCCAAAACTCATTCTGCCTGCTTAGTGATTAAAATTTTAACCAGGAACCAAAGCCGTAGCTCCATAATTACAATTTGATTTGAAAAGTTTAGCATAGGTTTCACATAGAATACTGCTTAACGTATAAACAGCCGTATCGAGAGTGTCACAGAATCCTCTCTTATGGGTCGCCTCCTTTCTTCTCGAGTGCTCCAATCAGTCTTACTGCTGCCCCCAATTATGAAGAGGGACCTGCGACTCAGAAAAGTTAAACGAGTTGTTTGAGGGCACTGTCTGGTTACGCAGGGGCCAGAATCCCGGGTTTCAGATGAGCATCCCTGGCTGCAGTCTTTTCTGCTTTAGCCGACTCTTACACTTGCCATGCAGGCGCCGGTTTGGAAAAGGAAGACATATGACCTGGAGAGTGGGCTCATCACTCTTCCTCAGCTCTGCCCATCCAGGACAGCCCCCGATGCCCCCATTCTGCATGGTTCCCTACCCACTCCTGGCTGATATTGCTCACAGTTTCTGAGTGCTGATGAGTATACACACATGTCCTCTAAGCTTGCTGAGTGGACGGTATCCAACATTTGATTGTATTGCTGGGATCTCTCCCCACCACCCCCAGAATCCTGTTACCACAGGGAGCTTCCAGAGATCCACTGTTTTTTTTCATTCATTGGGAACATTTCTTTTAAATTTGAGAACCTATTACATACAGTACGTACAATCCAGATGTTGCTTGACCGAGTCTCCTCTATGACTGCTCTGTCATGACGGACTGACTTAACCCCTCCTGAACCTGGTAAGGTAGAATCTTTCCCCACTTAAGTTACTTCTATTGGGCACTTTGGTTAGAACAACCCCAAAACAATATATTGGGCTTCATCCCCCTTGGCTAACAGTAAATGACAAAACACGAATCTGTCACCTACTTATAGGAAGTGTACTCAGAGTAGTTTTGGAAAAACCCTTGATGAAACCCGATCTTTAGATGCGAATAAAAAGAATGAATACTTAGTGGTGTGATCTGCCCCAGGAGAAGCAGGAAAGCAGAGCTGGTTCTCTGCAGCTCTCCAACTGGTCGACCGCACGAACTGTCTTAGTGGGAGTGTTCCACAGAAGATGCTAGAGGCCAGGGTGGTTAGGTTGCGGACAGGATGTAGCAGTTTCTTAGTATTACCAAGATCTTGCTGGTCTTGACTCCGGATAAGTCACTGCGCCAGTGTCTTTTCTGAGCGACAGTCCCTGAGCCAAAGAAAAAGAAGCAGAATAAGAAATGACCTTCAGTGTGTCATTGTTTAATGACATTTGTGACGGTCCTTTCATTTTACCTATACCAACAGCAATACTTGAATGAGTTTTAGCTGAATTCCTATTCTATTTATTTCCATGCTAGCTTCATTTCTAAAATCACCTTTTCCTGAATGACAACTCAATCAATTCAACAACACACAATTTTACACAGTGGGAGCCCATTCCCGTGTCCCTCCTCAAACTTGTCATTGTTGGCGACTTTGCTGAGCAGCCACGTGCGTTTCGGAGTTATTTGCAGCTCCAGGCTCCTGAGGTGGCCTGGCACCATTCTGACTTGAGGTTGAGACGTTCTCCTCTTCTCCTGTTTGTCACCCCAGGGCTGCCAGCCTGTGCCCACTCTCCCACCAATTCGGTCGTGTTAAGGAACTGTCAGCTGGAGCAGCTTCATTTTAGATGTTTTGT
Organism: Alexandromys fortis; assembly: GCF_014885135.2. Classification (NCBI taxonomy): domain Eukaryota; kingdom Metazoa; phylum Chordata; class Mammalia; order Rodentia; family Cricetidae; genus Alexandromys; species Alexandromys fortis. The sequence goes on along the minus strand of NW_026067905.1, from coordinate 11,534,703 downwards.
GAAAGGCTGGAATTCCTCCCCTTCCCTTGCCACTTTGTTTCTTGGACCTTCGGAATCCTGCCAAGGTAAATGAAGGTGACACGAACATGTACATTTTGGCTTTGTTTTTCAGGGCTGAGTAAAATGATGGACAGGACTGTATGCAAGAGAAAGGGAAGGCAAGAGATGGGCTGCACACATTGGTTGATCCCGAGAATCTGTGGGTAATGACCCGGAAAAAAAAAACCCTTCTGATTGAAAATTTGAATCATTAAATGCTTTGGAACCAACAGCTTCTTATAGAATTTCAGTCTTCTCTGATTTGCTGTGGGTCAGTGCTATGGCGGTCTGAGCCACAGGCCAAATTGTCAATCAAAATGAGCAGGGCTTGTCCATGGCCTCTGTTGTTCATAGATTATATTAAACACTTTCAAAGGCTGCAGTAGTTCTTCCAGGGAACCAGAGTGGTCATCATTGCGCAGTTCTCCCTGGACTTTCATTGATTTAGAATTTGCATTTCTCATTATTTGCAAATGACCCTCTGGGTTCAAAATTTGTATTATAATTTGTATTTTTACTGAAGCATGAATTAGAATTATGCTTGCTGGCTGGAATGCTGGAGTTTAGTGGTGGGTTGCATGGTTAGTGAACAAGCTGGACATCCTGTCCCCAGATCTGTTGAAATAGGAGCGGCGGCGGGGCTGCGTCCCCAACACTCCGGCCGCTTGGCTAGCTCATGCCCGAAATAACAACACACAAACTGTATTCATTTAAGAACTGCTTGGCCCATGAACTCTAACCCTTACAGGCTAATTCTCGCACCTGGACTAGCCCATTTCTAATGATGTGTGTAAGCACCCCAAGGTGTGCTTACCGAGAAGATTCTAGCCTCCATCCATCATTGCGTCTACCCAGGAGAGCTGAGCATGGCGTCTCTCTGGGAGCAGAGCAGAGTCTGACCTCACTTCCTCTTCCGCCCAGAATTCTATTCTGTTTACTCCTCCCATCTATGTTC
>NW_026067905.1:11442237-11531319 GCF_014885135.2 Alexandromys fortis | reverse complement strand
GAGCAGAGTCTGACCTCACTTCCTCTTCCGCCCAGAATTCTATTCTGTTTACTCCTCCCATCTATGTTCTAAGCTGAGGCCAAGCAGTTGGTTTATTATAACTTAACCAATGAAATCAACAGATTGATATATGACACTCCCACATCACAGATCTCTAGAGAAAAATGTTCTCACTCATTATATATATAGATTATGGGGGAAACTGCGTGACATAGTGGCTATTTGTGAACTGGGGGATTCATAAAGGTCTTGGAAAGAATTATTCACAAGCATCAGATCATACTGTCAGTATTTCTTACTGTAACGAAATCCAATACCGCAATGCCTTTCTTATCTGAGGGTGACTTATCTGGCCATTAACAAATGACTTATTGTGTAATCAGTATAGAGAGAAAAAGTGCTGCTGTTGGACACGCAATATAGATATCCCTGAGTTTACTCACACAAACCTTGTGTGCTTAGCTCAAAGGCAAGCTCCTTGAGCCTTTGTCTGAAAACCCTCACTCTGTTTTTTGTTTTATTTTTTTTCTGGTTTGAATCTTAGCTGCAGTTGGAAGATTGCACCTCAACACCCCATGTGCCTGTGTGTTCATGGCCTTTCCCACATGCGAAACAAAACTGATCTAGATATATTTTGATGCTGTTTAGAGTATTTCTGGTTAATTGTGAAATAGAACTTCTATTTATACATTTATTAATCATTTGGATTTCTCACTTAGTACTCATCTATCCATAGCCTTATCCATTTTTCTGTTGAATTTCTTTACTTCCTCATTAACTTATTGTACATTTGAGACTTTCATTTATTTCACACAAGCATCTCCTATTATATTTTGTTAGGAAGAAAGTATTTTATATGTGGTAAAATGGTTTAATTTTGAATAATTTGTTTTTACAGAAAAGATATAAAGATACTACAAAGTAACATTACCAGCATCTCTAAGCTCTCCCTAGGTGCTAACCATCACATAAGTTGGTATGTTAGTCAAGAAACAAGGCAGTTATGTAGTATAACACTATGAACTAGACCATAGCCATCCTGGTTTCTCCAGTTCTATATGAATTTTTTTGGACTGTTCTAATATACAGTTCAGGACACTATATTGCATTCAACTGCCATATCTCCTTAGTTTCCTTCTTTCTGAAATAGTTTCTCAGTAACTCTCTCTCTTTGTGTGTATGTGTGCCTATGTTTAATGATATTTGGGGTTTTAAAGAGTACTGGTCAAGCATTTTGTTGAATGCTTTCTGATTTGTTTTTGTCTGATGTTTTCTTATGGCCTCATTGGGCTTGGGAATTTCCAAAAAAAAAAAAAAAGATCCTAGAAGTAATGTATCTCTCTCATCAGATAACATAAGAGAGTATTAATATGAATAAAATTCATCACATTAGTACAATAGAACCAAACATGGACTTCATATTATACCTTATATCTGTTAAGAGTATGGTATATTAAATGTTGGCTTCCCTCAACATGTCCACATTTGAATCCTTGGCTCCCATAAATGTCCTTTTACTTGGAAAAGAGCCACTATAGATGAAATTAAATAAAGGATCCTGAAATGATGTTCTCCTTGATTAATGGGGTGAATCCTAACTATAAAGACTAGTGAATTTATAAGAGAGAAGACATGAACATATAGAAGAGGCTATTGAAGATGGAGACTGAGAACACAGGGGTGTAGCCACAAGTCAAGGAAAGCCACGAAATGTTGTCAGTCCACGGACAATGGAACAATTCGGGATGGATTCTCCCTCAGTGCTTCCAGAGGGACCGGGGCTTCTGCTCTACTTTTTCAAAATTATCTGTGCTATTCATGGGTGTTTGTTTTTCTCCTTATTTTAGAGTTAGTTTGATGAGATGTTAAAAATTCTGCTGAAATTTTGCTTGTAATTCCCTTAAATTTATGTTAATTTATTGGAGACTTTATGTATACAATGCTAAATCATTCATAAATATTGGGCTTTTCTTCATCAACTGTAATGTATGACTTAATAGGTCTTATTCTTTCTGAAATTAGACTTCATTGTTTGTTATTTGAAAACAATGACAATTTTGAGTTTCCCTTGCAACTTTCATTTATGATTGGCCAAAACACTGAGAGCCATGTAAAGCAATTTCAGAAATAGTGAACATCTTTGTTTCATTTTTACTATAAGAGAATTCATTACAATGTTTCTTTTGGGTCTTTCCAGTTGACCATTTTATTGACTTAAGGCATTTCCTTATTTCTGGTTTACTGAGTTATTTTAAGGTATAAATAGAATGGAACATTACCAATTTATAACACCCATTGAGATAATCAATATTTGCTTCTTTAATACCCTGATGGCTGCTCTTATTTAATTTTGACCTAGGATTCTATAAAAGGTTATATTTTGTGTATGGTCTTTAGTATTTTGTAGACACTACAGGTAAACATTCTCACATTCCACAAAATTTCTTTGTGTTCTGGTAAAACTGTGTTCTTTCCATTGCACCATGTGAAGAGGCATAAGGTGTCGGTCCATCTCCTTATTACTGACTTTATTTAGGTGGTGTTCACTCCTGCACCATCTTTATCGTAAAGCTATGAGCTTTTTCCACTTTTAAATCAATAAGCTATTCCACCTTAAAATCAAATCTGTGAGATATTACTTTAAGACCATTAAATATTCAATTTTTCAAAACCCCTTTTGAGCAATGGTTTTATTATAGAATAATGCTCTTCACCTGAAGAATTCCATTATTAGTTGTGGTGATTTTCTTCTTCCACTGTGTTTTCTGCATTTATTAGTTAGTATTGTTCTGAAAACAAGAGCTTTCTCTCTCTCTCTTTTAGTATAATTGTGAATTCAAGGATTCTTTAAACACATTCTTGATTTAATAGATTTTTGGAAGGTGCATTTAAAGTTTTTAATTGCATTTCTTGATTTGGTTGTTTCTGCCCTTCGTTTTATTAGTCGTTGTCTTCTATGTCAGGGTCTTCTTATCAGTGACACTTATTGATAATTCTGATACACAGTGTGTCTTAGCTGCCGCACATAGACTGGTGATAATAATACGATCGCTAGTAGTGGTGATAGCTCCCTGGCCTGTGGTGAAGATCAAACAAATCAGTGTGAGAAGAACTTAGATTAGGTTACATGGTGCTCAATAAATGTTAATAGCTAAGCTTGGCAATTCAATTGTTGTAGCTTTGGGCTCATTGTTTATTTTTTTGCCAGTGTGTCCTCTTTCTCTTTGGCTCTTATGTCTTACACACCAGTTTTTAACTCGTCTGAGATGTATAGTGCCACTCCATGTCCCTTTGGTTCATAACTGCCTGCTGTGTTTGTTTCTAATAATCATTTCTGCTTTTAGAGACCTCACATATAGTCCTTAAAACATGCCATTATATGGTGATTGTGTCCTTGCCCAATTTGGAGTCTCTTCTTTTGTTTAGTAAATTTAATCTACTCATTTTTCATACTACTCTTACAAGCAGATTTATTTTACCATCTTAGATTAGGTTTTCTGTTTACTGTCATTTTTTTTTTTTGCCATTTTCCTCTTCCTGCCTCCCTTTGGATATCTACCAAGATCTTTAATCACTCTGTACGCCTCATGGTACCTACTGCACTAAAACCTTCTCTTCTGGAATTAAGAAATGTTTTTAGAGAGGGTTCCATGGAGTTCTGAAGTATTATATGTCCACAGATACCTTCATTTGTTCATTTATTTTAATTTTATTTTTTTACTTTGTTTTAAAATAGAGAGTATTAGAGTTTAAAAGAAAAAACCCAGGGCTGGAAAGTTGCAAATCTTAGCAGCTTCGCAGAAGAGGAGAATGGAGGAGAGGGAGAGAGAGAGAGAGAGAGAGAGAGAGAGAGAGAGAGAGAGGCCATATCATTTGGAGCATAAACAACCACAAGGTGGGGAGGGGCACTTTATTTTTATTTTATTTTATTTTTTTAAAGTATCAACATTTTGTTTTTTTAATATTTATTTATTTATTTATTTATTTATTTATTTTTTTTATTATTTATTATGTATACGACATCCTGACTCTATGTACACCTGCAGGCCAGGAGAGGGCACCAGACCCCATTACAGATGGTTGTGAGCCACCATGTGGTTGCTGGGAATTGAACTCAGGACCTTTGGAAGAGCAGGCAATGCTCTTAACCTCTGAGCCATCTCTCCAGCCCCGGGAGGGGCACTTTAGAGGAAGAGTAAGGAAACCCAAAGTACCATGGAAAGTTTGCACAGAACAGAGCCATAAAAGGAAGTATGCTTCCCTGAATAAATAATTCGGGAAAGTGGAAAGACCTATGATGCTACCTGGTTACACCTCTGTAAGCCACGGTGCCAAGGATGGAAGGCATTCTAGGAAGAAAAAGTATTTTATCTCACTAAAGGGGTAATTATTCTCTTTAACATGGCTTAAGGGAAACCCACCTTCCTAGAGATGGTCGTACCTTCCTCAGGGTTGCCCCTTAGCCAAGTCCTTGACTTGCCCAGAGGCAATGTCAGTTCTTCTTTTAGACCACAGATTCCATTTTCTTGACCAGTGGGCCTTTCTTGATGATGTTTTATTCCTGACTCCGAAGAGGTAACTTCAAAATCATTTAGGAGATGGGCTGACATTGGGGAATATGTATGATCATTTTCACCATGAAAACCTAGAGTTCCAGTTCCAAAGCAGCTCACCAGAAAGATTAATGTCTAACTGGAGTTTAAGTTTCCACCTTCATGTGTAACCTCCAGGCAGGTGTTCTCATTTTGGAGAAAATAAACTCAATTTTCTCTAAGAGTGTAGTTCCTGGTAAGTTGGCCAGGCTCCAGTGGAATGCCATATCTAAGAATATTTGGGCAACACAAATTGGTCTTGATGACCTTGGGGGGGGGAGCAAATGAAATTGGGTAGGTAGAGAAGATAAGGTGGGTCTGGGAAAAGTTGGTCAAAATATATTGTGTGAAATTCTCAAAAAAACTAATAACTTTTTGTAATTTACCCTGTTCAGTTTGCTCCTTTTCATTATAAATCTTTATTAGAGTAACCACTGACATCCACATAACAGAGTCTATACTAGGTTGTTTTGAGATTTTTTTTTCTGCCAAGAGAATTAATCCAATTTTTTCTTTTTACTTTGGCTTCAGGCAAATTCTTTGGACAAGGGCAAAAGGCAGCCATATTTTAAACCAAAATATCACAAAAATGATCTCTAGGAAGCATACTAAAATTCTCCTCTGGCACCTCTAGACTGAGTCCCCCACAGTTCAATTAGCTCTTAGCATCATTGTCTTCAATGCTCCTACTAGTATGGCCCATTAAACAATGTTTAAAGCATTCTACTGTTTTCTAAACTCAAAGTACCAAAGTCCAAATACCTTCAAACAAATACATGGTTAAGCCTATCACAGCAATACCCTACTTCTGGTACCAACTTCCGTCTTAGTTTGGGTTTTTGTTGTTGTAAAGAGACACCAGGACCACAACAGCTCTTATAAGGTATGCATTTAACTGTGGTGACTCACTTACACTTTTAAAGGTTCAGTTCATTATCTACATCTTTCTTTCTCAACTGCAAGTCTGTACTCATCAATACCATGGCAAAAGGAGCTTCCTTGCCCTTTACAGTTAGTAGAAGCATGGATCATGGACTTACACATGGTTTCTGGTGAAAGCATGTACCATAGACACCCACATGATTTTCAGTATCGGCCACAGACATCAACACAGCCCTCTGTCCCGTATGGGCCACAAACACCATCATAACCCTCAATGGCAGCATAAGCCGAGGACATTAGCAAGACCTCAGGTGGCAGCTCAGGCTACGCATTTCAACATGGTCCTTGGTGGCAGAACAGACTATGGCCAGGAACATGGCTTCAGGCTATAGCACAGAACACAGACATCCAATGGCCTTCAGTGGTATCATGGGCCATGGACATCAACACAGCCCCAGCTACTATAGTATCACAGACCCAGACATGGCCTTCTGAGGCAGCTCAGATCATGAACATGAACATGGCTTCAGGTGGTACCCCAGAACATGCATGGCCTTTGGTGGTAACTTGGGCCAGGGACATCAACATGAGTTCCAGCTTTGGTAGGACCATGGATATCTACATGAATCTCAGTCTTCAACATGGCCTGGGGCCATACTAGTAGGAGCATTGAAGACAATGGTGCTAAGAGCTAATTGAACTGTGGGGGACTCAGTCTAGAGGTGCCAGAGGAGAATTTTAGTATGCTTCCTAGAGATCATTTTTGTGATATTTTGGTTCATAGATACCAAAGTGGCCTCTAGGGGCAGCACAGACCATAGTGTTTTTTTTTTTTTTTTTTTTTTTTTTTTTGAGGAGGTTCAATCCAGGAAATGAACTATTCTTCATCTTGGATATTTTGTTCAAGAGAGACAGGGAGATTGTGTGTCTGGGTAGTTGTGTTCAGGGTGCTGAGTTTGCTCAAACTCCCTGTTGGCCCTACTTGGCATTGACATGGTCCTCTCTCCACCACAGCCTTCTCTTCTTACAGCTGTCACATCTCCAATTTTGTCTTTCTCTATCATTCACTCACTGCTCTGCTCCTCCATATTTCCCACCTCTCCATTGAATTGTCATAGTGGCATTAAAAACTGCAGTGTGTCACATAGTGTGTGTGTGTGTGTGAGTCTCTGTGTGTGTATGTATGTATGTATGTATGTATATATATATATATATATTTTTTTTTTTTCTCAAATAGCTTTACATTCAAACATTCATTGCAGCGAATCATTGGTCTGGTTCAAGGTCTCTGGCCTCTGAAGGACAATAAATACTGGACCATTTCTGAGATTCATCTAGGATATCCCTCTGTTGCTCAGAGTCAGGGTGATGTTGTGGCTAGGAAGGTGTTTGGGGGCAGGTTCTGTGCGGGCTCCTCATTGCCAGACACTTTCCTGCTCTTGATGTCTGCTGCCTTGAGGCTCTCAGGGACTGACCTTTGTGCTTGTAGCCTGTGGGCGGTGCTGCCCAACACTCTGTCTCTCAACAGGGTGGCTAGAACTTGCAGCATCCTCAGTGGCTCCATGCTGGCTTCTGGCTGGCATGCCTAGGAACAATCCCATTGTGTTATGACCTGTTTCTGCAGGAGCTCTATGCCTCAACACATCTCCCTGTCATTGATGCCAGCCCCAGAGCTCATCAGACATGACATTTGTGCTTGCAGCCTCCTGGCTGAGATTTAGCAGTGAAGGGTATTTGTTATTTTCTGCAGCATGCAGCTCTGTTTCTCCATCTTTCCCCACAATTTTGTGAGTTTTTTTTTTTTTTTTTTTTTTTTAAAAGCATCTTCCCATAAGACTTGCTTTTTTTTCTTAGTTGCTCTGGAACTATTGTCAGTCCTGTAGACCTCCTTTCTGCCACTGCATCACCCCTGGGAGCCTCCATGGGTCTCTCAGACTTCTCGGAGTGAGTGCTGGCAGTTGTCACCATCTTTGCTTTCTTCTGCCCATGGTTGGATTTTTATGTTAAAACAATAGGGGGCCTGTTTCTCTCAGCTTCAGGTAGGTACTGAAGCATTGAATTGAGCCAAGATCATGAGCTCTTATATCTGGGCAGCATTTTCCTTATCAAGAAGAAGATGATTAGTGAGAAATTATTATCTAAATAACATCTTTATGAATTTAAGTCTGATGTCTGGGGGAATGTAATCTATTGAACCATTAAATGCACCAATTATTTTAGTCTTTGGTGACAGCTTCCTTTTGGGTGTTTAATCATGCAGGTGACCAAAATTGTCCGTTTGATTTTTTACTGTCCAGGTCAGGGGAGGATCTGATCCACATGTCACTTGGGCTTGGGAGGAACCTCTGGATCCTCTAGATTTTCTTCCATCAGTTGTTCTATCTTTTACAAAAAAGTCAAAAGCCTTGCTTGACTGAGGTTTTGCTTGGGAGCACTGAGGAAATCTCCTCTTTGTAGACTAGACACTTGTTAGAGTCCACCTAGTGGAGTGTCCTGAGAAGGACAGGTAAATAATCAGGGCTAGAGGACATTTGGAGAAATACCTCTGTAGTCCCTGGGAACTAGTAAATTTTAGAGGGCAGGGGGCAAAATACTGTACTTCCCAATCCCCTTGGATCCACATTCTGTAGGCAGGCCCCTAAGTAGACTACGGACCACCCAGACTGGCAAGTACCTGCAGTGCAATATTTAGATAAAGCTTGAGCAAACCCCAAACACTTCAAAGTAAATCTTAATTAGATATATATTTTATTCTTTTAAGCTAATACTTATAACTATTACTAAGCAGTTGATAACTTAAGAGAACTCGATTTATGTAGAGGTTTGACTACCCTAAAAGGCAGGCTTCATGCTCAGCAGTAGACGGCCAGTGGAAAATGAGCTCTACAGAATCTTTGGAGATTCCTTGTCTCATAATAGCATGTCAGGGCTCTTCTTTTAAAAAATCATCTTATTTATAATTTTTATTTTATTCTATTTATGCACATATATTTTCTTCTCTCTTTTTAAAAAATCCTGTAGATCCTTTACATACATATTGTGGCTTCCAGTTTAGTGTTTATATGGGATTCCCAAGTGTGTGAGCAAATGAGGCTCTGTCTCTTGTGCCTTCCCTTGGGTTCTTTCCCTTCTGTTTATTTGTTTTGTCCAATTACAAAGTGTTAGTTTTTGTCTTATCTTAATATATGATGCTGTATTTTATTATTTTCCCATAGAATGCTATTTTTTTTCTAATGAGAGAAAGAAAAGGAGTGGATCTGGCTAGAAGAGGAAGTATATAGGAACTGGAGGAGTAGAGAGAAGAAAAACCATGATCAGGATGTATTATAAGAAAAATATCTATTTTATGAAATAATATCTATTTTCAACAAAAGAAAAAAATGTAGAGGTTTGATATCAGTATATGCAACATTGACTTTATACATTGTCCAAGTATCATCTTTTATATCTCCTATAGCTCACTCAGACTCCATAACTTGCTTAGCAGTTTTGCTTTTCTTTACAGCCCTCGTCACACAGAAACCTTTCTTTACTAAAAATACTTTCATTTTTACACCATTTTAACATTTCTTCTATGTGTTGTTTCCCTTTTATTTTATTTCCTTTCTTAATACCATGAGACATAGTACATAAGAAATAAAAATAAGTCCAAACAATACACATAGGGTAATAAAATAAATAAATGTTACCCATATACATATTGTTAAACTATGAGGCTTCATAAGATTCCAGAAAAACCCCACAGAAAACACAAGAAAGTTGAACAATTTTTGTTCTTTGTAGCATCTATAGAATGACGCATGCAGTAGCTGTGTTTTTGAGTTTAGTTTCTATAGACTCTACAAAGAACAAAACCCTGTACCCATGTGCATGCCTCAAAATGAAGATAAAACAAAAACAAAGCAAGTGAGCAAATAAGCAAACAAAAACAAAACCAAAAAGAAGAGAAAAACTTATTAAGTTCCTTCCCTTAAATAAAGAGATCAAATTGTAGAATGTTATTATTATACTGATTGATATTTCTCACTAGAGGCTAGTTTTTATTTACTTTTAAAATTAATTTTATTGAGCTATGCATTTTTCTCTTCTCCCCTTCCTGCCTCTTCCCTCCTCTTCAACCCTCTCCCAAGATCCCCATGCTCCCAATTTACTCAGGACATCTTGTTTTTTACTACTTCCATGTAGATTAGATCCATGTATGTCTCTCCTAGAGTCCTCATTGTTGTCTAGGTTCTCTGGGATTGTGAATTGTAGGCTGCTTTTCTTTGCTTTATGTTTAAAAACCACTTATGAGTGAGTACATATGATAATTGTCTTTCTGGGTCTGGGTTACCTCACTCAATATGATGTTTTCTAGCTCCATCTATTTGCCTGCAAATTTCAAGATGTCATTATTTTTTTCTGCTGTGTAGTACTCTATTATGTAAATGTACCACATTTTACTCAACCATTCTTTGGTCTCGGAGCATTTAGGCTGTTTCCAGATTCTGGATATGATAAACAATTCTGCAATGAACATAGTTGAGCACATGTCCTTGTGGCACAATTAAGCATCCTTTGGATACATACCCAAAAGTGATATTGCTGGGTCTTGAGGAAGGTTGTTTCCTAATTTTCTGAGAAATCACTACACTGATATCCAAAGGGGCTGTTTGCACTCCCACCAGCAATGTAGGAGTGTTCCCTTTACCCCACATCTTCTCCAGTATAAGTTGTCATCAGTGTTTTTGATCTTGGCCATTCTTACAAGTGTAAGATGGAATCTCAGAGTTGTTTTGATTTGCATTTCTCTGATGACTAAGGATGCTGGGCATTTCCTTAAGTGTCTTTCAGCTATTTTAGATTCCTCTGTTGAGAGTTCTCTGTTTAGGCCTGTACTCCATTTTTTAAAATTGAATTATGTGTTCTTTTGGTGACCAATTTCTTGAGTTATTTGTATATTTTGGAGATTAGACCTCTCTCTGATGTGGGGTTAGTAAAAATATTTTCCCATTTTGTAAGCTGTTGTTTTGTCTTGTTGACTGTCCTTTGCTTTACAGAAGCTTTTCAGTTTCAGGAGGTCTCATTTATTAATTGTTTCTCTCAGTGTCTGTGCTGCTGGGGTTATATTTAGGAAGTGGTCTACTGTGCCAATGCATTCAAATGTATTTCCCACTTTCTCTTCTCTAAGGTGCAGTGTGGCTGGCTTTATGTTGAGGTCTTTGATCCATTTGGACTTGAGTTTTATGTATGATGATAGATATGGGTCTATTTTCATTCTTCTACATGTTGATATCCAGTTATGCCAGCATCACGTGTTAAATATGCTTTCTTTTTTTCCATTTGATATTTTTTTGCTTCTTTGTCTAAAATCAGGTGTTCGAAGATGTATGGATTGATATCCAGGTCTTCTATTGGGTTCCATTGGTCCTTCTGTCTGTTCTTATGCCAATACCAGACTGTTTTCAGTACTGTAGCTCTGTAGTAGAGTTTGAAGTCAGGGATTGTGATGCCTCCAAAAGTTCTTTTATTGTACAGGATTGTTTTGGCTATCCTGGGTTTTTTGCTTTTCCATATGAAGTTGAATACCATTCTTTTGAGGTCTTTGAAGAATTTTGTTGGGATTTTGATGGGCATTGCATTGAATATGTAGATTGCTTTTGGTAAGATTACCCATTTTTACTATTTTAATTCTGCCTACCCAAGAACATGGGACATCTTTTCACTTTCTGGTGTCTTCTTCAATTTCTTTCTTCAAAAATTTAAAGTTCTTGTCATACAAGTCTTTCACCTGTTTGGTTAGAGCTACTCCGAGATATTTTATGCTATTTGTGGCTATTTGTGAAGGGTGTTGTTTTCTGATTATTTTCCCAGCCCATCTATCATCGGTGTACAGGAAGGCTACTGATTTTTTTTTGAGTTAATCTTGTATCCTGATACATTACTGAAAGTGTTTATGAGTTGTAGAAGTTCCTTGGTAGAATTTTTGGGGTTGCTTATGTAAACAATCATATCAGCAGAAGTGAGAGTTTGACTTCTTCTTTCCGATTTGTACCCCCTTGATCTTCTTTTGTTGTCTTATTGCTCTAGCTAGGACCTCAAGAACTATATTGAATAGACATGGAGAGAGTGGACAACCTTGTCCTGTTCCTGATTTCAGTGAGATTGCTGTGAGTTTCTCTCCATTTATCTTGATGTTGGCAGTTGGCTTGCTATATATTACCTTTAATATATTTAGGTATGTTCCTTGTATCCCTGCTCACTAAAGGCTACTTTTAAAGAATCATCCAGTTTAATTTAGTCTAGGTTGGAGTATGGAAAAATACCAGGAATTTTTTTTCTAGAATCTTGATCAAACTAACATAGTCTAGAGATGTCATGTTGATTCTCTGTAAGACAGAAGGAACACATATTGGAATATCTTCCATGTTTCTTTTGTATTACTGCCCTTGAGTATCCTCTGGAGTTTCTCCATTATCCTTCCTTCGTTCCCTCTTTTTTTTTCATGAGTGACCACGAGGTCTTCCAGACTAGTCACCGTTATTTCTGGAGACCTGAGTTTCTTATGTCTTGTCTTCTCTCATTAGCAATGGTGAGGAAAAGAGAATCACTCTTACCTACCCAATTCTACATAATTCTGATTCCCTGTGACTTTGATGTGGTTTTTGCACTTTGCCTGGCTAGTCTCAGCTTGTCTGTGCAGGATTTGCTATCCAAAAGAACATCTGGAGTAAATATTGCCCCTAATGTATCAGGGAAGTCAGTTAAATTCTAGTGGTTTTATATGTCAAGGAAAGTCTTGGCTTGCTTGTTGGTTGAAACTCCAATATCAGCCTTAAACATTGTTTTTTGACATTTTTTCAAATTGTTAATCAGTCTACATTCTATTCATCAGTCTAGATAGGTGGCAAGCACACCAGCACTCAGGATGAATTTTCTAATTAAAGAAGGCTATGAGTCAGCTGCCTGGATTAGGACAGCCATATTGTAATTTATCACATGTAACTGAATTTAGATCCCTATAATCTAGGGAATACTCGGCCCAGAAAACAAATAACAGCAATGACAGAACATCTAAAAGAACATGGAAAGAGATGATACCAGAGTGTGCTTTTCCCTTTGCCTCTCTGTGCCACTGTAGCTAGAAAGTGAAGACAAGAGCAGTGGTATCTAGGGTGTGATGGAGGCAGACACAAAAGCAGACTGTAAATGTGGATCACAGGAGTCTTAGTTAGAGAAACAGAAGCCTGGATGCTGGACAAAGCAGGTCTCTCTCACATCTCCGGTCTCCTGCCCAAGCAGTCTGGTCAGGCTTCAGTTGTTGCAGCTGCTCATTTGGGATAGCTTGTCTAGCACTTGGTACTGTCCTTTGGGTCTGGGTTGGAATTTAAGGTTTCTCAAGACTTGACCCTGAGATGTTGTAAATGTATGTGAGCTTTCCAGGCTAAGCCACCAGTTCTTTTTATCAGCTGGCCAGTGTTGGGGTCATATGGCTGGAGAAGGTCCAAGTCCCTCCACCCTACTACCTAGCAAGTGTATTGTGTAAAACAGAGATTCAATGAAACATTGTGGAGGTCTGGTATCATTTCCTTAGTCTGATATAAGAAACAAATTGACCTTATCTCATGGCAGTGGAGCTCATCTGGCTCTTCTCTTTCTGTGATCCTATTGGGTATCTAGGAAGATAAAAATCAAAAAGAGAAAGACTTGGAGAAGACAACTGGAATACTTAACTGAACACCTGTGGTGCTGGAAATTCCAAGACTATGGTGACTCTCTGAAGGCTCAGTGATATCAAGAAGTTTTATGGGTGCTGTCATTTGGTTTATGTCATGTGGTTGCATTAGCTAACACGGTGACAAAGTCACATGGTTGCTGCCATCTCAATAATGTCATTAACCAAAATAGTGGCCGCGTCACAGCACTGCTGCTATCTCGATGATGTCATCAACTAAGATGGTGACAGAGGACCATGGCGTCTTGCTGTCTGTGGTGAGCTCCTCCCCCCCCCAAATCAAAGCATGAGCCCCCATGAGATTCATGTATCTTATTGATTAAATGTGGACAGTTATGCCCCTTAATTAAAAAAAAATCACCCAAGTAAATAGCAGGAGATAGTAGTGTTGTAGGGTATCCATCGGAGAAGACTACTTGGACACAGGTTTAAGCAAATAGAAAGTCCTTGTAAGCCAGCTAGTGATTGCGTTGGGTGTTCAGGATCCTACTATAGCTTGAGCCTTTCTTAGGGTGAGTTTTTTTTTTCTTTTCACAAAACAGCATCTTTGATTGACATACAAGAACAGTTAGCCAGAAGCAGAACTATATAAACCAAAAAGCAAGGTTGGAACATTTAGAGACTTTCTCATAACCATGGACTTTGATGAACTAGGTCTTCACTTTTGTTTTGACTGGTGGTACTGGCTATGTGCCAAGAGCTTTACAGCCGAAAAGGTACTTCCATTATGGTGTCATGTGTGCTAAGGTCTGGGGGCCTGCTAGAGTGGCACTCAGGCAGGAGAAGATGCCCAGAGATACACAGGCCCCAAACAGGGAAGCAAAGAAACAGAGGCATAAGGAATTCTATGGTCACAGTGCAAGGAAGGGAAGCCTGTACCCTCATTAGCAGTTATAGCTGGCAATACCAAGTGGTGTCATCCGGATCTCAGTCTGGTCTCCCTTTGGCTCCCAGGGATGAGCTGTTGCTAAGGAAAGAATACATGAAAGAAGTAGAAGGGATGTCCTTGAGACACATGGAGAAACTAGAAGGGAGAAAACGACTTTGATACCATTTTCTTGCACCCAAGAGTAGCCTGGACTGAGGTTAGATGAATTGGTGGCTCTCTGTTCTGTTAGGAATTAAAGTTCCTTAGAAATTAACTTGTTAAAAATAGCTAATCCTGATTTAAACTCTTAACAGTCTCAGTGCACTTTCATCCAGTTAGGAAAGCAACTGCTTGGGTACCCCGTGATCGAAGACAGTGCTGGGACCTGATCTAGTCTACCAGGTTCTTGAAGGGCTGTGTGGTAGAGAGGGAGAGAAAGAATCTTGTACTCAAAGGGAGAAGATGGGGTGTTACCATAGTATTATTTATATCCCTCCATGCGCCACCTGTTAGCCACAGAAAAACAACCCAGGTAAGAGGGCCATTGCAAGAAAAAAAATGAGGCTTTTTTTTTTTCGTCTCCCAGGGTGTGGTCATGTCACTGGCATTATCCTCAGAGCAGCTCTGTAACACCCCTATTTGGGTCACCAAATAGGTTTCCAGAAATTTTAGGAAAACCCTCTGTGATTGACTGATTACACTGGGGAAATTGATGCTTTTCTCTTCAGGGCCTCTGTTTTATTAATAAAAGAATTTAAGCATGGATCGAAACAGAAGCACGGGGACAGTTTTCTTAGAGTTTGAAGGAAGAACTTGTAAGTCTCAGCAGCTGCCTAGAGGAGGGGAATGGAGAAAAGAAGGGGTGACAATCAATGCATGGCAGGGAGGGGAGCTTCAGAGGAAGATTAGGAAACCTTGCGGCACCAGAGAAATCACACTTAGAACAGAGCTATGAAGAAAGAATGGAAATAGTACATTTTCTGAGTAATTCAGGAAAAAGGATAGACTTACAAAACGGTGTGGCCATGTGGCTGCATGGCTGGATATCTTTTTTATGTTTCATTTACACGATAGTTTAGTTAGTTATAAAATTTGAGGTTTGAATTTGTTTTTATACAGTACACAAGGCATCATTATATACTGAATTCTTGTATTTAGAATTACTTTTAGTTGAATGCTGAATGAACTGTTGAAGTTGAATGCTGATCCATTTGTTTCTTTGTTGGTTGTTGTCTTTTTGTTACTTCTGAGAGATTTGAAGAATTTCTCCTTGAATTTGTGATTACATAGTCTCACTATAATGAATTTATATATTTTCTTATCCAATATATGAATATATAAGGCATTTAGCTTAAGGGTATATTTGTCTTTATTCTTAGAATACTGTAGTCATTATTTTACAAAACATTTTACTTCTTTGCTTATTTTTTTCCTCTTTAAATTTTCTAGTGATATATATTCCAGTATGATTGATATCAATGTTCCTTATCCATATAACTTAAATAAATAAATATGGAATGTATATATAATACAGACATATAAACACACAACTTATAACGGTATAGTTATAACTCTATAGTGATATATACATATATGTGGCTATTAAGTGCATATTATATGTCATGAGTCAATCAGCTTATTTATAATTTTTTGTATCTTTTTACTTTTATTTAAAGTTTATTTACTCTGGAGGCTATTATCAGCTGCTCACATGTTTCTTGGGGGAAAGAAACGAGTCTTTGTTATTTCTTTATGTATGTTCTGCCTCAGGGTAGAATATTCTAGTGTTTGAGTCACTTGGAGTTTCTTGAAATTTGTTTAATATAAAAGAAAAATATGTTTCTATGGTTATGTGGCTAAGTAGCTATAGTAGATTGAAAGAGAAAAAATAATCATCTAGAGATAAGCTTTTACCCAAGTAGTAAGAAATGGTAGCTATGTCTTAAAGGAGAAGAAAGGGTTCACAGCAATGTACATGTGCTTTTCAGTACAGAAAACAAAATAATCTGGGACCATCTAGCACTTGAGACACTTGTCCAATGTATTTCAGTACTCCCAGAGGAGTAATACTTTAGATAGCATATTTATTAATAACACCATTAAGGAAAAGTTAAGTATAGAATTCAAGTATTATGCTAATGTAGGTAGCATAGATATTTGCATAATGGAGTTTAGAAAGATTGCCATAGAAATAGTTACATTAAATAAGAAAGTTTACGCTTTAAGAGGAAACCATCAATCATCTGAAAAGTTTGGCATGGTTTAGCTTATTTTTTGATGATTCTGGGTAAATGTATTGAAAAAAAAATGGCAGGTTGTTTGACATTAAAGATTTTAAATTAGATAGTTTTCTATTAAGTTTGAACATGATTAAAAAGATCCCCTTAAATTTAGGTTTTTATTGTCTAAATTGTGCTGACTAACAAACCATCTCTAAACTCAGGCCTTGAAACAATATCCATGAGACTATGGGTAGTTGGTTGCTATGCTCTCCTGAAGTAGGCTTGGTTGATCATGGTTAGACACTGGCTGGTCCAGAAAGCCTCCTTCATAAATACTTGGTGGTTGAATATTGCTATCTAAAAAGTGAAGTCAGATAAGACCAAGTGAATTTCATCACTGAGTACTGAGCTAAGCTTGCCTTTTCAGTTTCCATAGGAATCTGTGAAACACTGAATTTGATGAGATGTGATCACACAGGCCTTTAATCCCAGAACTGAGTAGGAGGGAAGGCAGAAAATTGGAAGCAACCTGGGCTACTTAGTGCATTCCAGGCCAGCTAGGCCTCAAAGTGAGACCCCGTGTCAACCAGCCAATTAACTGGTCACCCACCCATCTACCCAGACAACTACCTGCCTACCCACCCAACCACTCAACCAGAACCTTGTCTACCAACCAAACAAAACCCCACTCATTCCTATGATGGCTAGTCCTGGGACATGGACATATCTGACCTATTTTACTGGCTAAAGTAAGTTATAATACTGAATTCAAGGGAAATGGGAAAATATAACTTACATTTTGATGGGTAGAAGAAAAGTTGAACTGCCAAAGCCGAGGGCATAGAAAGAACTGTGAACATTTGACAATCTATTTATCGTACTCTAGTGGGCAAATATCACTCTTTTCCACAGAGTGCATTTCTGGGTGGAAAACAGATAAAACAGCACTGGGCATGGAATGAGAGATTCCTTGGTCACGAGATGATGTCCACAGCTTAGAGAGTGAGTGGTGTCAGAGAATTGTCTGTATTCTGTCAATCACATTATAAATAAATGCTGATTGGCCAGGCAGGAAATATAGGTGGGAAAACCAGACAGGAAGTAGAAATGATGTAATGAGAACAGAAGAATTCTGGGAAGGAGGAAATTGATTCCACCCACTCCTGCCCAGACCACTGAAGCAGCAGGATGTGATCTGCCTCACTGAAAAAGGTACTGAGCCACACATGGCAAACATAGATCAGAAAAATGGGTTAATTAAGATGTGAGAGTTAGCCAGTGAGAGGCTAGAGCTAATGGGCCAATCAGCTTATAATTTATGGAGACCTATATGTGATTTTCTTTGGGGCTAAACAGTTGTGGGGTACTGGGCAGGACAGAAACCCAAACAAGCAAGCCTGGCCCCGCTCATGCTACAAGTGAGGTCCCTAAAAGGAAGCCAACAGCGGCTAGATTCTGAAAAGCGTATTTTGTGATGATGTGTGCTGGCAATTTAATGTTAATTTGACACAAGCTAAAGTTATGTGAATGGAGGGACCCTCAGTTGGGAAAATACCTCCATAAGATCCAGCTGTGAGGCATTTTTCTTAATGAATGACTGATGTGGGAGGGTCCAGCCCATGTGGGTGGAGCCATCCATGAACTGATGGTCTTGGGTTCTATATGAAAGCAGGCTGAGCAAGCCATGAGGAGCAAGCCAGCAAGCAGCAGCACTTCATGCCTTCTGCGTCAGCTCCTGCCTCCAGGTTCCTGCTTTGCTTGAGTTTCTGCCCTCACTGCTTTTGGTGATGGACTATTACATGGAACTGTGTGTGAAGTCAGTCCTTCCCTCCCCTAGCTGCTTTTGGTCATGGTGTTTTATCACAGGAATAGTATCCCCAAGTAAGAAGGTGTGTTTTTCAAAGAGTAAACTTTTAGGTGGAGATGATAAATCCTTTAGGAACTACCTCGCATATCATAGAACTGACCCCTCAACCTGGCCAGCACTCTAACAGCAAATATTTGCTAAGGAGTTGTCAGAGGCCAGATGCCTTCGCAGTGACTGGAGTAATACAGAGAATAAGGATGATTTCTCTCAAGACACTTTCAATCTATTAGTAAGGTAAGATGTTCCATAAGAGAGGGTCAGTGATGCATCAACAAAAGGTAGCAAACATAAAAAAAAAAAGCCTCACAAGTCTGCACTAAAGCAGGCTGGAGAGATGGCTCAGTAGCCAAGAACACTTCCTGCGCTTATAGAGGACCTGAGTTCAGTTTCCAGCACCCATGTTGGGTGCCTCACAATTGCCTGCAATTCTAGTTCCCTGTGATCTGACTCCCTTCTCTGGCCTCCATAGGAATCTGTGCACATGTAGTGTTTACACACACCCAAGCATGTGTGCATACATGCACACACACTCACCCCAAATCTTTAAAAAGTTTGCCCTAAAATATCCAGTTATTCAAGATGCTTAAAATCATGAATATAGCTTTAATAATACATTGAAATCTAATGGAGGACATTCACTTTTCATAACTGGGCCATCAAAGTAGTTAAACTTTCAAAAGAAAGGGATGTTTATATTAGAACTCAGTTACAAGTGGCACCCTAAATGAATTCCACAGAGATTTGAAAGAACTATTATGACTTCTAAAACAGCTTCTTCAATTCTTTGTGAGCTAAACGTAGGAGACATGAGCAGTTTTCCACATCTTCTGGGCCTCAAGTATTTCCACTTGCACACTGCTAATAACAACACTAACTCGATTGATGTGTTGACAGGAGAATCAGCTAAGAGTGAGCATTGCCAAGCACTGTGGAAGTCCTAAGTGCTGTGGAACTAGGTCAATAATGGACCTTGGCTTTCTCCCAGTTGCTCCTGAAAGGGAGAGGGAGTTTGATGACAGTTGAGTGACCATTTAACCTGCTAATCAGGCAGCTGGCAGAATGCCTGCTGATAAATAGAAAGAGAAAATTTGTAAGAGGCAAAGATAGGAGAAGCAGAACAGATGAGACTCTCTGTTTCTCGAGAGGGATACTGGCGGCGTTTTGGGCAGGATGAGGCTTTGTTGTGCAGAATTGTTCACTATGTTTGGGATATTTGGCATCTCAGATGCTTATGAGACTCCACGCTAGGACTCCATTTCCTCCAAACTGTGAGAACAGCAATGACCCCAGTGACAAATGCTGACTAATTTCCATACTCAGTACCTCCTGTAGCTGAAAAGCCACTGAAATGAGAGCGAAGAGCCCTTAGCAAGCAATATTGCCAGGGGCTTAGAGGGGGCAGAGTTTAAAGATGCAAGGGTGTGTTGAAGGGAAAGGTCTAATTAGAACGACAGCAATACTTTACTGCTGGAGTGGACTGCAGCCAAGTCAATGTGTTTTGCACAGGGCTCTCAGATTATTCCTCTAAACAGTTGTTCCATCTCACCGTGGCTCCACTCAAAAACCTCCAGAAACTTCTTATTGCTTATAACTGCAGGTCACATTTGTTGGACTGATATTTCCCTTTTCTCCAAAACTTATTTCTGATCCCTCATCTTCTATTTTATTTTATGGACTTCTCCGGTTCCAGTTAGCAGAAACTGACAAAAGAATGTTGACGTCCAGAACGACCAAAATGGGGAAATGAACTAATGTTGACCTATTCGAAATTGAAAAGTGTAACAGCCTGGCATGGAATCAACTCCAAGGCATAGTCCTTTATGGTATTTATGAGCAGTAGCCCCAAAGTTCCAGTGACCCCTTCTTCTTTGTGGTTGCCTGACTTAGAGTCACCTAATGGTTTTCTAACCCCAGGCTCTTATCTGGACTATGGGCCTTTTTCCCACGCCCAAGTCTTTGTTTCTTATGTTTTCTCTGCCCCCTCTGCCTGGTCCTCTTAGTATAGCTTGTTATTTCCAGAAGACTGAACTACTGTAGTAGATCTATAAATTGAGTGCAAGATTTTTTGCTACATAAAAATTTTTGCCTACGTGAGACCTCAGGGTACAGAAATAGGTGTTCTCTTTTTTATCCAGTCCATATTATTTTACCACCATCATTTTATTTTATTTTTTATTTTTTTAAATATTTATTTATTTATTTATACAATATTCTGTCTGTATGCCTGAAGGCCAGAAGAGGGCGCCAGACCTCTTTACAGATGGTTGTGAGCCACCATGTGGTTGCTGGGAATTGAACTACAGGACCTTTGGAAGAGCAGGCAATGCTCTTAACCACTGAGCCATCTCTCCAGCCCCAACCACCATCGTTTTAAAATGAAGAATATCTACAAAATCCCATATAAAAAGTATCATGTAAAACCAAACATTCTTAAGATGTTTAACTCAGAAATTGAAACGACTTTCCACTCGCATGGCAGAAATCTTGGCTTTATCATCTCTGCTCCCTCCCTCTCCACTCCCTAACTAGTCCTCATACCTTGATGATCTCACCATGGAAATAATTATCAAATGTCTTCATTTCTTTTAATCCTACCAATGGGTCCTTAGTTCAGGTTCTTAGAATCTTTCACCTGGATTATTACAAATCCAGATTGATCACCACTTGATCTCTATCATTTTCCTCTACCAGAAATCTTCTTAATTATGCGTACACTCAAGCATTATCATCTTGCTCCCCTACTTAGACCCATTTACCATTTCTCCTTTGATCCCAGGCTAAACCTGGAAATCTACAGTAAAGCACAAAGTCTTTTCATGGCCTGACACCAGCTCATCTTCTCAGTCTTGTTTCCTATGTTTCCTCCCAACTCTGTACCTATATACTGTGGCTAATGAAGGCTCTAGGGAACGAGTCTTCTCTTGCTCCAATTCCTGCTGGGATGGATATGTGTGCACAAGTGCACATGGCAGACACGCAGAGTATTTTGAAGAAGTCTGTGCAAATAGGGAGCTAGCTGCATCAGCTACCGATCGCAGTGTGTCGGAGACATTGACGATGGGAGGCTTTACATTAATATTCCAGCTAACATCACTGAGCACTTGCTATGTGTCACACGGAATGATAACTTTTCTCTGAGGAGTAACTCATTTAAATGTTGCTGTTTTTGTTTTATAGATCAGGGTACAAGGCACTGAGAAGTTAAACTATATGAACAAGACCGTCTTACTAAGAAATGCCAAGGGCAGGTGCAATTGCCAGCAGTCTGACTCCAGAGTGGAGGTAGACTAGCCTGCTTTGGGCAGCCATCACTCTTTTTTATTTGCTATGAGATGTCATGGTCCAGAGTCAGGGCTGCTCACTTGCGTGGAGCCCCTAATAGCAGCCTGATAACAAGAAGTGATAAGGGGGTATTGTGCTTTGAGGAGAGCCAATGGCTCCTACCTGTTGGGGCTGCAGGGACCTGGACAGTTGAACAGCTAGAGCACAGTCTTGATGGAAACACCAAAGATCCAAAATTACTGGTCTGACCTCAGACTGCCTTTGCCCCTTCTAGTCTCAGACATCAGAACAGGACTTCAGGAGGTTGGCAGAGAGACGTGTCAATCAGGAGAGAGTGGCCCAATCTGGTGAAAATCCTTAGAGTGGAGTGGGACGGACTGTGTTGGTGCTGAATTTTAGTAGAGAAAGGCAGCCATGACTGAGGCTAAATACCAGGGACTCTATGTGTGTTAACTTTAATTTCCTCATGGATCCTGCAAGGTGCGTAATCTGTCTCATTTTACTGACGAGGAAATGGCCTTAGAAATGTTAATATGTCCATGTTACAGCATTAGTACATCTCTGAGCTGGGCTATGAATCTAGTTCTAATTGCTTCCAAGGTCTATTTTAACCTACTACCTCTTCTATATAAGGTCTGTTGCTTTCTGTATGTGTACACCTTGTATGCATATATGTAATAGAACCTCTGTCTGAATCACTGAGTGAAAGTGGGCAGTATGAGGTCTGTCTAGTGGATTACACAAGAAAATACTTTGCAAGAATTTGGGGGGAAAATCAGAATCAGGTACATTATAATAACTCCCATTAAAACACAGGGCAAATTTTCTTTTACCCTCCATACTCGGAATTCATCTCAAATTTTAACTTATCTCCTTTGCAAACCTTTGCTTATGTGTAAGAAGTACATAGTGGGCAGACACTGGGAATTACAGGGTCTAGTGCACTCATTGAAGAAAAACTGGGTGGCAGCAGTGGAATGCCCAGCCAGTTGAGGGGCTGAGGCCAGAAAGTGGAGCTCCCGAAAACCAGCAAGACCAGAGATTGTCCTGTAGGCCCAAGGGTACTTTCAGAGAACATTGTGGAGCTGGGGAATGATGAAATGAAGTCATACTCTAGGGGGACTGTTTTGAAGTTGTGTCATGGTGGGCGGTGTATAGGGGGCGACTGAAAGATGGGGTGCTCAAAGAAGAGAGGTATGCAACCTGGAGTTGAGACAACGTAAAGGAGTGGGGATGGGGGTGAGGGACAGAGAGAAAGCATTAAGATACTACAAGGAGGGAACAAAAAGAGCTGTTTGGTTGTGGGGAGTGACGGAGGGCTTTGAGATGAGAAGAGTAAAACCATTGTAGTGGAATCTGCGAAGCAGAAGTGGAAACTCATTTGGGGGTGAAAAAGATTTCAGTTTCTAAATAGATTTCTAATATCATCTTGGATTTGGAGGAGTATTCTCTAAAGAACCAGGCTGGAAATGTTTCCACAGCAGAGATGATCACAACCCCTTGCTGTTCACAGATACCACCATTTGGAAAACCATCCCTCCAGGACTCCCCAAACCAGAGACGAGCCTTCTGTTTCTAGTGATCTCACTGCCCCAGGATGAAGGCAGCCTCAGGATAATAAATCAGATAATTATCTCCATCCTTGCCATAGCAATAATGGTGTCGAGGCAGGCTAAAATTCATCAGAGGCAGCTTCACAAGTCCCCAGGGAGACTCAGGATAAAGGATACGATTGTCAGAATCTGCCTCCGCAGCATCACACCAGGGCTCTGTAATGACGGCCGAGGGCCACACTGAGCCTCCAGAGGAATAGCTGTGGAGATGAAAAGGAGAGAGGCACCTACATCCTAGCCTGATACCCCACCAAGCTTGTGTGGATTCTGGCTCCGTAATTAGAAGCACAGCACAATAAATATTGAGAGATGCGACTGTAAACATTCCAGAGGACAATGAAATTAGAAATAATAAGCAGATGGGCTTTTATTCAAAGCAAATCCATGCCAGATGGACTCAGTATCTCTTTCTTTTCTTTTCTTTTTTTTTTTTTTTGATAAAAGTACAAAGTTGGTAGATGAAGGGAAATGGCTTGCTTGATGTCATATGTTTGAAGATTGTTACAGCACTGGAGTTGTCCAAGAAGTCTCATTTGCAGAATTGGCTCAGAATGCCTGGAATAGAAGCAGATACCTGACAAAAATGCTGGATAAATGCTGCTAATTGGGCAATAAAATGTTCCTGAGCTCTGGATTGTCGCCTAGTCTCAGGAGGGGGCACTTCCAAGAGAATATAGAACATTGAGACCCAAGGGACCTTCAAGATCAGCAGTTGCTGCCCTCTCATTTAAGGGCGAGGAAACTCCACCAGAAGAGAGCGATTTCCCGAAACCATGGCTAGAAGAGGGTGATTGACAGTCAGCCCCGCAGTGAGTGTGCACTGTCTCCTTTCTATACTCCTCTCTACTTCCTAGAAAATAATGTGGGCAAGTCCACTGTGAAAGGACGCTGGGGACAGAGGTACAGTACCAAAGCCCAGCCACAGAGCATCGTCCTCATGCAGGTGTAGCCTTAGGCAAAGCGGAGCTGGGTCAGAGCCACCAGAGAGCTTTGCTGTGCAGGCTGCACTTCTGAGGCCTCTGTGCTGGTATTGAGCCATATTTAATGGTAGTGGTTCATTTTTGCTCTAATGCATGTATGCAGGTGAGAGAACCCTGGAAACTCAGGGGACCCAGTGACCTGTCCATGTAGGACCATAAAGCCAGCATTCCACAGACCAGGGACGCAAGCACAAACCTTCCTCTTAGTCAGTTTCTATCTTACCAAATTTTGATTCTGCTGAAAGTCTGATGTACAGCGAGACATCCTCGTGCAGAAGGCTTTTTCTCCATGGGCTGGCTCTCTACACAGTCTCACAAGCCAACTTTTAGCTCTGCTTTCTGAGGAACGCTTAAAATCTCTGCTTCCTTTCTCATTCTGGGAAACATGTTTATCCCCCCCCCCATAGTAGTGTGTGCCTTGACCTTAATACTTAGGAAGCAGAGGCAAGAGGAACAGGAGTTCAAGGTCATCCTCAGCTACACAGCCGGTTCAAACCAAACCTGGGCTGTATGAGACCCTGCCTGAGGAAAAATGAAAGCTGAAGCAAAATAAAAGCAAAGGTTTTTTTTCTCTATCAAATTCAGGGCCCACCCATTTGTCAACCTCAAATGCATGTGCTTTATGAGAATTAATTCCCAGGCAATCATCTCACCCACAAGAAGCTTCCTACCTTTTAGGATACTTCATTCAAAACCAGCCTCAATGTCAAGTGTGTGATACAGTGAAGGGTCTTGGGTCTTGTGTTAAGGAACTGTCCGTTGGATGCCCAGTATGAGGCGAATAGTCAATATGTGTTTGCTACGTGGGGTGGAGGTTGGGACATTTCCTCTCAAAGAACCTTGCAATGCTTTTTGATGTCTGTGCAGAACATCTGTAGCTCTCAAGGGCAAGTCTGGACACCCACAGCTCCAGCCAGGGCACTACAGGACCTAAGCTCTTAAGGGAGAGGCAGGTTGACCTTAAAAATGAGCCATTAATAAGTGTTTTTTTTCTTTTCACACAGACTTTTTTTTTTCACACAGACTTTTGTGTGTATGTGAAGGTATACATGGATGTGTAGGTTGCAAAACATGTGTATGCATGTGCATACTCAAACCAGAGGTCTACACCAGATATTGTCTCTCAGGTACTCTATCCATCTTGTATGTGGTGTGTGTGTGCATGTGCGTGAGAGAGAGAGAGAGAGAGAGAGAGAGAGAGAGAGAGAGAGCGCAATGTGGGGGTATGTTCCTAAAATGTGTGTGAAGGTAGTTTTCTATCTAATTCTTTTGAGACTGGACAAGAAGCTTGTGGCTTGTCATCTTGGCTAGGGTGAGCCCGCAGGATTTGCCTGTCTCCAATGCTGGGGTTACAAGCATACACAAAGAGGGATTCAGACTTAGGTCCTAATGTTTGCACAGAAGTGTGTTTATTCACAGAGCCTTCTCTCCAATTTATTTTAATATATGTATGCATTCATGTATATATGTATGCATGCATGCACATAATTATTTGTATTGTGTGTATGGGTGATTTTCCTATATATACATGCTTAGTACTGGACAATCAACTGGTGTGCTTTTCCCTGGGGAAGGGCACCTCCTCCACTCCCTGCTTTCCTTGGGTGTCTATAGTTCTTTATGTAGGGTCGAGGCCTCCTAGGCTCTCCCCCATCTGGTTTGGAATGCCCATTGGTGTCACCCTTGTCCAGTTCATGGCTGGGTAGTCATGTTGGTGAGACTTTATGGGTGTAATGACATTAGTAGGAGACACAATCCCACAGCGATCTCCCTGAACCTCTGAAGCTGTTGCAATCTTTCTGCTCCCCTCTTCCTCAGTGCTTCTTGAGCCTTAAGTTTGGGAGTGTTTTGTAGATGTATCCTTTGGGACTGGGCTACACAGCTCTGCATTTTGATTGCTCATGCTTCCTGTAGTGAACTCCATCTGTTGCAAAGAGATGTTTTCTTGATGAGGTGTGAAGACTACACTCATCCACATAGGATTCCCTCATCCTTGTTTTTTTTTCTCTTTTTAGTAGTTTTTTTTTTGAGTCATTGAGAGGGCAGGACCAGCATAGAAGCCCATAAGCCCATTAGCATTTCCTTCACTTGAGGAAATTGTTCCTTGGTCCTTATATGGTCCAGGTTCTGGTGTGAATGGCCTTGGGGAAGCACACCAAATATAAACTCATCATTTCACCTCTATCTTCTTTCTGTTATAGCATCCAGTGTGTCCATCATGCATTGGAGGTCACCTTCCAGAAATGTTTCTTTTTTCTGAAGGGGGGTGCATTTCAAGACAAGGTTTCTCTATAGCTTTGAAGCCTGTCCTGGAACTAGCTTTTGTAGACCAGGCTGACCTTGAACTCACAGAGATCCACCTGTCTCTGCCTCCTGTTTGTTGGGATTAAAGGCATGCACCACCACCGCCAGTGAGCAATGTTTTATTTTATGATTTTCTTTCTACAGAAGGGACATAGCCACTGAAGAAGAACTCCTCTTTCCCTCCCAGGAAAGGAGATCCATGGGAAACACCAACAACTAGGTAAGATCAGATCTGCATTTCTGCCCCCCTCCTGCCACACCTCATGCTGTGTCCTGACTTCTGTACCACAGCTGGACATGAGTGTTTATCTCAGCACAGCACGATGTCCCCGGGGACAGGAAATACAGCTTGTCTTTACGCGACTTGACACAACAGGAACACATTCAGTAAATATTTGGGAATCATAGCTCTAAGTGCTGCTGAAACATTGTCATGTGTGCACATCTATCACTAAGAAATATCACTTAGCAAAGTGCCAAATATATGCCGCTCATGACTTAATCTAATCAGCATAACTCTGCCGTGGCAGCTGTTGTCATTTCTAGTCTGCAGGTAAGAAAGCCCAGGGCATAGCGATGAAGTCATCTCCTTCTTTGGGAGTTGGTAGCAACATCAAGATTTGAACTCGGGGTTGCCTGTTCTATGAATCTATGCTCAGGATTTATTCTCTCCACATAATGATAACTCTGTGTCACTATAAAGGGATTTGACTTTTTAAATGTAATTACCAAGTAGTGTCTTTGCTGTAAGTCAGCTTATGAAGAGGAGGCTGCAATGAACATCGGTTGGCAAGGGGGCACCATGCTCTCCCAGTGTCTTTCTTCATAATTCACCCCCTGGTGTCCTTCTGTCCCCCAAACTGGACCTGGTGCACCTTGGCTGGCTTGTTCTTTTAGTGTTGGCTCTATTCTTGGATAGAGGCTCCATCCCAACCCAACACAACTGGGGACTTCAGTCAAGTGAACTGGGCCACTTTGTTGTACTTGTATGTGTTAACAGAATGCTGGCCCGAGAACACCTTGTGTACCTTTTTCTATCCTTCTGGGAGCTTTCAATCTGGGGCACGGGGATGAGGCACAGACAGACGTTCTATGGAGGGGGTTGCAGTGTGCCGCAGAAGCACGCAGGTCTCACATAGACCTTGAGAGCTGCAGAGATCGGGCCACCTGAAGTCTCTGTGAGAGACCAAGAATGAGCAGGTTAGCGTGGGCAAGGCAACAGCCTACCAAAGCCTCAGGTTATAGTGAACAGCTTAGATTCAGAGGTTGAAAATTTCCATTTTCCTTCAAAACTACAGCTCAAATGTTCCAGAAAAAAAAATCGTCCGTCTCTTCATGCCTTAGTTTCATACTTATTCTCTGGCTCCAGCAACAGACACACCATCTCCTGCCTCCTGCCCCTCTGAGTAGTGGTTGCTAGGCTCCGGACCTTCCACGAGTTGCCTCCTGTAATGGGGTCACTGAAGGACTCTGGGCCACGCTTGCGTCACTTAGAATCCAGCTCCATTACACCCAGCAAGTGACAGGTACATTTATCTGGTAGATATTCTCACTCATTAACAACTGGATACCCAAGTCAAAATTGAGTGGGCTGCCAGGCTCAATTCAGAAGTGCGTGTGTGTGTGTGTGTGTGTGTGTGTGTGTGTGTGTGTGTGTCTGTTCTCAAATAACGAACCTCCCAAGTGGCTTTTAGTTACTGAAAAGTTTCCTGGAAAACTTATTATGTTTCTTGTTAATTTTCCCCTGTCCACAGTAAGCAAATTAGCTGTGTTTTCACTTACATCTTTTATTGTGCCTTCCCCTTCCTCCCCCTTCTCCACCCCTGCTCCCTCCTCTCCTCCCCTCTCCCTCCCCATCTTGCATGTCTTGATAGGTTTGATTAATGTCTCTAGGAGAGGAACAGATTAGTTTTTCCTGCTCTGTGATTTGCATTAGCGCAGAGAGCGCTGCAGCTCATGTCAGAAGCCCTGGGCCCATGGCTTCGCTCCCGCTTGTGACCCCGACATCTGTGTGGGGCAGAGCATTGTGGCGCAGCCTCACTTGTAATTCAGCCTTCAACATGGTCCCATCACTATACCTATGGTCAAAGATGCAAGTTCTTCTGTTTTTCCAGATGCTGGGAGAGACTTCCCCAAATGTCCCATCTACTGTCCTCAAAGCAGAACTCTTCGCTCCATTACACACCATGTGAAATATTGCATGCTCAATCTTGTCTGGCTTTTCTCGTCTTTTTCTTATTTGGGGTTTACAAAGGAACTCTGCAACCAGATTCTGCAGTGAAGTGCATCTTCCTAAGAGTGGCTCACCCCCCCCCCACTAAATAACAACTCCAGAGGGGTCCCTCCAATTAAATAGTAACTCCTCCAAAAACACAGCGCTTGTTTTTCAGAGCTACAAACATACCGCAATTTGAGTCTGATGGACTGTCGGTTATTTCTCCTGGAACCAGAGATGGTAATGGCGCTGGTGAATAGGCTGCGGTTCATATTGCCCACGGAAATGGGTATTTCTGACATTTGCTTTGCTGTCTGGAGGCAACTCTGGGAGCCTAGAAAATGTTGTTCTAACAGAGTCCACTGTGGTACATTTTCCACCAAATTACATTAGCATATATAACTTGGGCTATTGATTTCTTCTTTACTTGTTTCTGGGCAAAAGTCCAGTTTATAACAGCAGCACACACACACACACACACAGACACACACACGCATGCACATACACAAGCAGAGCCCAGTTTATTGTATGGTTTCCTTGAATTCAGACACTGGTGAAATGATCCAAGAAGGCTGGATGATTTTTCAGTCTGCCTTTCTCCATTTAAATCGCTGTGAGGCTGCTCTCAAGCCAACTATGATACAAGCGTTCACAGTGTAAACTGGAGAGGCAGGATGGGTCAGAAGACCATTTGCAATGTCATGGAGTGTGTACTCCTGCTAGAGACCTCTTGTCAGGCAGCCGGCAGCGCTGTGCATGAAAATCCCCTGGGGCTATATTATCCTCATTTGACAGATGAAGAAACAGAGACTCGGTGAAGTCACTTGTTCCAGGTCACTGATGTAAGTACAAGATTTGTGACTATTTCATTTGGAAAACAGCAAGTCACCCAAAGGTTAACCTCAAAGCTACCGTATGACCCAGTCAATTATTCTTATGAACATGCCAAAGAGAATTAACAACATACATTCACAGAAAAACTTGCTCACAGATGGTCATAGGAACATTGTTCGTGACATGCAAGATCAGGAACAGGGCTGGGGAGATGGCTCCGTAGGAAAAGTGTTTATACCTGAATTTGGATCCCCAGAGCCCGGGTAAAAGCTGGGTGTGGCTGCACTCGTCTGTAACAACAATATTGGAGGTTGGGGTAGGCATGGAGACAGTGGAACCCTGTAGTTTGCCAGTCTAGATAAATCAGCGAGCTCCTGTCTCAGTGGAGAGATCTTGTGGAGAGAGAGAGAGAGAGAGAGAGAGAGAGAGAGAGAGAGAGAGAGAGAGGAAAGCAAAATGTGATAAAGCGGTAAAGACACACCTGTCATCAATCTCTGGTGTGCACACACACGCAAGCACACACACACACACACACACACGTGCATGCACACACAAAGCAGAAACAGTCCAGAGCCCATCAACAAGTGGCGAGAGAACTGACATCTGTCAGTACTGCGGCAAGTGATTGACAGTAGAAGTAGAGGGTCGGATGCACACTGTTATGGGTTGGATGAGAATGTCCCCCACAGGCTCACGTGTCTGGATACTTGGTCTTCCATCTTTGGGATGTGGGTCCTAGCTGGTGGCAGGAGATCACTGGGATGAAGTCTTGATTGCTATGTCCACTTCCTGTTCCCGGCTAGCTCACTGCCTTCTGCTTTGGCTGCCGTGAGAAGCAGCAGCTGAACTCTTCTGGAGGCACAGAGTCATTCTGCTCGCCTTCCCAGCCATGGTGGAGGGTGTCCCCTGAAACCGCAGACCAAAACAGACACTCCTCTTTCTGGATTCTTCTGTCAAGTGCTCTGTCACGGCAACAAGGAAAGGCATCAACGCACGTGCTAAACCGGGGTTAACTTGCTTTAGGAGCAAGTCATAAAGATCACATTCCACATGATTCCGCTGTGTGAAACACCCGGAATATATAGAAGCTAGAGTAAGGAATCTGGTCATGGAGGGCTTGGTGCAGACAGAGATGGACAGATAATGAACACAGCATTTCTTTTTTAGGGGGACAAACTATCTCCCAGAATTGATTCTAAGTTTGTTTCTAAATGGCTTCTAAATTCCTAATTGCTTCCAACATTGATTGTAGCGATGGCTGTACAACTCTGCTGGATGTGCCACACATCACTGAGGGAATCAGAAGCCAGAACTCATTCAAGAAGATGGGTTTCTGTTTGTTGTGAGTCAATGGTTGTGTGTAGGGCAATAGATGTTTCCAACTTACTGGGTTCAGAGAAGATTAGGACAATTAGAGAAGCAAGAGAAAGGCAGACAGTAAGTATTCAGCCCTTGTGACATCTTAGCCTCAGGTACACTCTCTGGTGGGGGATGGAGGCACGGCAGTGAGTGCTCCAGATTGAGGATCAGCTAGTCGAGCAGGGAGGACAGATGTTGACATGATCGCAGTAGGGAACACTGGTCAAAGTGGGCAGGAGGCACAGAGGCAGAGGGGTTATTGATGGATTAGGGCCATCCGTCTCGTGGCTCTCGATGTTTGGTCCTTAAGTGCCCAGATGAGGGCATTTATGACAGCAGATTGTCTTCTCTCTCCCTCAAACTTTCAGCCACACACAGGGACTAAGAAGCCTGGTTGGGGAATTCCACGATTGTGTTTCTTCCCTCGCAGTTTGGTAAAAATGAAAGGCTTGAAAGGACAGAACACACAGAGAGAGTAGCAGGTCTTTTATTTGGATTTCTTGAATATCAGGTATAGTTCCACTCTTAGGCTGATGTAGTAGAGGCTTGATCAGGAGATAAGTCATGGGAGAGGGGTGAGTGTGTGGCTTGCATTCAGATTGTATACTTCCTTAAATGTTCATCACATAGAACCTTAGAAAGATGTTGGCTATCAGCTCTTGATGTATGTGAACTGTGAGATTAATAGGTATATGTGTCTGGGCATATGTATTATATATAAACACTTAAATAAATAACCAGGCTTCCTAGTACGAAAGGGCCCAGTAAAGGGGGGCAAAATAAATGGAGAAAGAGCGTGAAGCCTATGTTCATGCCTTTGTTCCTCACACAGTATCTGGTCTGTTTAACAAATATCGATTTCATCTGAACAAATAGGTAATGCTTATTCTCGCTGGTTTTGAGGATGGCACCTGAGGACCTTCAGGTTCTAGACATAAGTATACTCTTGGAGAGCTTAATCATCTCTGCCAGGTGCTTCGAGTCTGTCTTGTGAAGAGCCACCTAGAGGATTTGACATGTGACCTGGTAGGCCACACTATCTTTACTTTAGTGTACCCTTGGGAGCTTCTGAAGTATGCAGCTTCCAGGTGGGAAGTTGCCATGACTGATTAAGCCAGACACACTGGGGTACAGCCTCGGTGTTGGGGGTGCTGGTATTTTTCTCTTCAAACACTCCCCACATGATTCTAATAGGACACTTGGGCAAAACCATTGGATTGAGGCTTGCTTGCATTTGCAGGCAAGAAAGTGGGTGGTCGTTGGCAAAGGTGAATGGCAGGTGTCCCCAGCATAAACACAGAAGTGCCAGTGATCCTTTCAGAATTCTAAGCTCATTTTGTTCATTTATTTTAAAGTTTTAACTGATTTTTATTATTTTTTAAATGGGCATACCAATTTGTGGTTTCCTTATGGTGTTTTCATACATCCTTTGTTGTGGTTGATTATCTCCGCTGTCCCCTGCTCTTGTGTTTGTCCCCACATCACACTATGCTCTCTTCGCCCACTAACCTCTCTTCCCCTTCCAAGTCACATCCAGGGTCACTTTTCTGAGATATGGTTCCAAGACTGGACTGAAACTGTCTTCATGCAGTGTATGGAGGGAGGCTAGGAAGGCGGCTATCGGAGAAGGAGGTGAGCTTCACTCATTGGACTGGTTACCACTTAATTTAGCTAATTTTGAGTGAGACCAGAAGGGGAGCGCACCAAAGCATCCTGGCACTCCCAATTTTTTCTTATTGAAATTGTGGGCTGGGCCTATGAAGGACCCTGTTGTCATTTGTGAAGGCACTTGTTTTCCTGCCATAGCTTCCTGCTGCTTCCCGGGCCACACCGCAGCCCAGGCTCTCTAGCCGGGTCTACAGTTGACCATCAGGGTGATTCAAGAGTCTCTGGGGAGTTGCTGGAGTGTGACTATGATCATGGTAGCATGTTTTATTTTGCTCTGAACCAAACAGCGGAGGGAAAATGCTCCTATATCTTCCATAGAAGGAGGGTCTCAGTCAGCGAAATAGCTCTGAGTACTCTTCCTTTAGCAAACAGCACCCCTGAAAAAAATACACCTGAAGTTTCTATAAGCAGCTGAATCCCTTGAAATCTAAGCTTCCCCTCAGGGGAGGAGGCTGTTGAGCTCCACACCGAGTTTGTGAAGACCAGGGAGGAATAATCTCGGCTCAGGAAAGGGACATTTTCTTGTACCCGAGTCAGGAGAATTCGATTATCCCCATTTGCTTTGCTCCAAAAGGCATTTGAGCTAATGCTCCCCTGTGCCTCCTGCTGCCTGCCATCTCCTTAGGACTCACTCTGCAGCCCTGCCCTAGCTGGCTCTACTCCTTCCCCGTGATCTGTCGCAACCATATGTGCTCGATAGAATCTCTCACACAGGCTTATTCATTTTTGACCAGCTTCTTTATCTCGGAAAGTATGTCACAAGCGCTCAAGACTATAGCTGTTGATGGTACTTTCACAGATTTAAGATGAAGAAGCAGGATCCATATAGTTCCGGAGTCAAGGAAGTCTGATAGCCGGCCAGTGAAAAATACCAGGCTGTTGGAGAGAGGAATTTTACTCACTGGAGCTGGCTCGGACTTTAGATATGAAACATTTGATTTATAGTTTCTATTTCGCTCTGATAGAAAACTCTGCTTATCCTTACTGGAAGGTCGAATGTGTTGGGCCTCTTAGCAAAGGTAGCTGTTAAAATGTATTTCACATTCAAGGAAAGGGGCTCTTGTTATTCACCGTGTTTCCATTTTAATTATAATTTTCCTGGCATCACTTTTAACAAGAATAACCTAAGGCCTGCAAGGAGTGATTTCCCTTAATCAGTTCTTAAGCCCCCTCCCCCTCTAAGTAGCTCTACAGCTCTTACCGCACAGATGAAATGAAATGGAGAATTGAGCAATTACCTGGCGAATCTGAGCACTGTAGAGTCAGCAGTCAATTAGAACAGTTCTATTACAAGTCTCCTTTCCCCTCCTTTCTTCTTTTTCTCCATACAATTATGACCTTAACTCTTCATACTCCTGGCCAGCATTGAAGGTTGTCCTCTTCATTTTCTTCCTCCCCTGGCCCCAGACTCTTTCCTACATGGTTTCTCTCTCCTCTTAGCTCAGCCTTTTTCTCCATCCCCTTTGCAGAGAGACTCCAGACTCCTCCTTCCCTCAATTGTGAGCTTTGGTTCAAGCATCTTCTCATGTCAGGAAGACCTTTGAGATCTCAGATCATTTCTTAGATGCTAATCCACATTGGAGAAGCAGTATTTGAGCTCCTGAGCGCATACTCCTTTAGCCTTCCAGGTAAGAGCTTTATACCATGGGGTCTCAAACACTTGTCTTTCCCCATGGGGTAAAGCCCTTGCCTGGGTTTTGACTTGAGATAGTCAGCTTGGATGATACCTCTACCTTCAGCTGTACTTGAGGTTTTCGGGTGAATTTGAACCTCTTCTGGATGGGTGTATCTTTCTGGGATGAGCTGCCATACTAGAACTTAGTTATCCATCCACTCACTCAACACATACTTTTTATACACTCACTGCATGCAAGACTAGGTACCGGGGATCAGGGATTATACACTAAACACATTACAGACTTAGGAAAAATACAGCTGTTTGCTAGTATTGCTCTAACAAAGGACCACTAACGTGTTTTTGATTTTTTAATTTTATTTTAGTTTAACCACAGAAATACATTACTTTACAGCTTTTGAGGGTAGAAACATGAACCTTTAAGTTTTGCATAGGGATTATTGATTGGTTCTTTCTGAGGAAGAGCCTTGTTAGGCTTTTCTCCTAGGTTTGTTGATGATGTCTTCTCTCTGTGTCTCTTTATATCATCTTCCTTCTCTGGGTATCTGTGTCTGCACATCTAGATATGACCCTTTAGGAAGACACAGTCACAGGGATCACAGGCTGCCCTACTTAAATATGACATCGTCTTAACTTACTTAATTATGCCTGCAGTCACCATATTCCATGAAAGGTCATAATTCTGAAGTCCTCAGAGTAAAACACTCAATTTTGAGGGGTTTGTAGGTCAACCTGTGACAGGGTGCATCAATTTGTGGGTGAAAAATGGTAGAGATGTATATGGACATTACAGACCCAGTGCCAGGTACAGTTCACTTTACTTTTGGGGTAGGCACATTTTTAAGACAGCAAATATTTTTCATAGTTACAGTTGTGGTCCAGAAACTGAATTTAATAAGCACTTACTATGTGTTGATTACTTTTTGGTCATCCACATGCATGACTTCAATCCTGTAAAAAAATGGAGGCAGAGATAGATTAAGTGAACACTCTAAATTTATAGATAAGAATGAAGAAAGCTGATCAGGTTTAACAGGGGGCCTTGCTTACCCTGGATCTCTTCAGGGATTAAGATCCTGTGCCTACTGGGGCATGGATTGGATGGTTACTATGTGGGAACCATTAGTTGCAGAGGGTGGACCTCTGTCTCTTGCTCTACATGTTGGAATCTCTGCCCATATATCTGGGATTGGAGAGATGGCTCAGTGGTTAAGACTACATGCCACTTAATCATGAGGACCCAAGTTCAGATCCCAGCACCCACATCAGATGGTTCATAAATGTCTGTAACTCAGGCTCCAAGAGATCTGATGCCCTCTTCTGGGCTCCATGTATACCCAAGCACATATGTGACCATACACTCACATAGATAGATAGATAGATAGATAGATAGATAGATAGATAGATAGATAGACAGACAGACACACACACACCTACAAGAAATAAACATAGATGCTTTTATAAATGAAGCACAGTTAATAAAAACTCAGAGAGAAATTGGGGTTCAATCTGAAGGTCAGAAAAGCCAAGCAGGCAGCCACTGGCTATTACCTCAATCTCAGCCTGAAAATGATGATCCTGCCTCCAGGAAACCTCAGAATGAGATTGCCTGAGAGATATTTCCTTCCATTTTATAATCCTCTTTAGGGCTGGGATTAAAGGAATGCACTATTGGGATTAAAGGCATGCACCGCCCAATTTCTATGACAGCTAGTGTGGCTACTGGGATTAAAGGTGTGTGTCACCACTGCTTGGTCTGTAAGGCTGGCCAGTAGGGCTGTTTTACTTTCTGATCTTCAGGCAAGCTTTATTTATTGAAATACAAATAAAATGCCAATACACTCTTCTTCTTTCTTTTTCTTTTTTCTTTTTTGGCTTTTTAAGACAGGATTTCTCTGTGTAATAGCTTTCCTCGAACTCACAGAGGTCCACTTTCCTTTGCCTCCTGAGTGCTGGGATTTAAGTTATGCACCACCACCACCCAGCAAATAAATGCTTTTCTATCTCCAGGTTTTATTTATCATTTTTACTGTATCTCTCCCATATAGCAATCTCATTCATCTGCTACCTTAATTTTGTGTGTGTGTGTGTGTGTGTGTGTGTGTGTGTATGTGTGTACGTGCGCGAGCCTGCCTGTGCCCAAGGTTGATGATGAGTATCTTGTCTTTCTCCACCTTGTTATTAGGAATTCCTACATTGAATAACTGTGTATGAATAAAGCATATAAA
The DNA here is from genome assembly GCF_014885135.2 of Alexandromys fortis. Lineage (NCBI taxonomy): Eukaryota > Metazoa > Chordata > Mammalia > Rodentia > Cricetidae > Alexandromys > Alexandromys fortis. Next base: position 11,495,055 of record NW_026067905.1, on the reverse strand, counting down.
GTAATAAGGCAGGACACAGCACAGCTGTGGAGAACTCTGAAGATGTTAGAGCATTTTTGGTCATTATTACCCTAAGTAGAGTAAAAAGCTCTTCCCAGCTCTTGCAGCGTGGCTCTCACCTCCGGAAGTTATAGTATTAACTTCCTGCCAGAGCACATCAGTGCACCCTTCCCAAAGTGTAGCCTATCCTGCCCCTAGTTAGCTATCAGTATTTCATGTCAGGGTGGATGTTTACTGCGGAGTTGGAACTGGGCAGGGGATTTGGGGTGGAAGACCTATGTCTTTACCCTGGACCACAGACAGCTCACAATTTATATTTAAATTGTTATCCCATTTGAAAAAAATGGGGAGGATAATTTCCTGTCCAGTTTGGCTTGGAGACTGTCTTGCGGTTATATAAGACAATGTACTGGGAAGTACTTTACCACAGTGTAAACCCATGTGAAGAAGCAATAGGAACAAGACAGCAGGCACAAACATGAATGCTAGTGTGTCCCAGGCCCAGGCTCTAATTATTTGCTGGGACTTAAGTTATTATAAAAAAAAGTTTTTTCGGTTTCTCCATTTGTGAAATGGCAAGTGTAATACTGACCTTGATTGTTCTGGGAATTAAGGGGGTATTTAAGAGCTGTTGACTCATGAAACTACAGGCCACCATCTTGCCTCTCACTCGACTTTGTCACTAAATCAGACAATGCAGTTGTACTAATTGTCTATTACAGCCATGGCAACTCGCTGCAAATTTATTGGCTTAAGCCATGCAAATTTGTTACCCTCTGCCTGTATCTGCAGGTGGGAAGTCTGGTGGGGTTGCCAGTTATCTCGACTTCCCAGACTATCCTGCAGCTTCGTGGCTAGCAGGTTCTGGGGGGCATCAGCTTTCAGACTCCTTCAGGCTGTTGGCCAGGTTATGTTCCTGTTGGTTGTAAGGCTGAGGTCTCCATTTCCTTGCTATTGGGGGACTGGAGTGGTTCTCAGCTTCTTGTGGCCACCATGCTGCCTCCCTTAGGATTCTGTTCCTCTAGCTTCAGAAGACAGCACTGGCTTTTGAGAACTGGTTGGAAGGCCTCTTCCATCCCGTCTTTTACACCTCTTTCCTCTCCAAGGCCCATGATAAAGTAAAGTCCATATGCCCAGGTCGGTTACCTTAATTTCATTTGCAAAACACTCTTTGTTATGCAACCATATTGTCCCAACATAGCACGATTGCAAGTTCTAGGGATAAAAATGTTGGCATCTTTAGTGGGCAGTATTCTTTTTGCTGAAGCCGAAAGATTTTACTCTCTCTCTCTCTCTCTCTCTCTCTCTCTCTCTCTCTCTCTCACACACACACACACACACACACACACACACACATAGAGAGAGAGAGAGAGAGAGAGAGAGAGAGAGAGAGAGAGAGAGAGAGAGAAAAGAGAGAGAAGAGAGAGAGTTTTGCATTTATTAACTGAACCAGATCAAATAGCCAAGGTACTTAGCTTACTGCCTGGTGTAGAGTGAGCTTTGGACCAATATTAGGTCCTATTTTTATTGGTGATGAGTTGTTGGCAGCACTCCCTTGTCTTCCCCTCAAGTCAGAGTCCTTTTCCTTCAGGCTGTTTCTAACTTTGGTTCTCTCCAGAAGCACTTAGCCCAGCCTCTGGTTGACCAGGGTGGCTCAGTGCCACTTTGAGGCATCTCTATAACACAGCACTTAGTTTGTGCAGCTTCTTGGTCTATTTTTTTCTAACTCTTCCAGAGTTTTCTGAGTATAGAAACCAACACCTCTCCTGGCTTCATCTAGTAGAGTATCTAGTACATAGTGGATACTTAATAAATGTTTGTTGAAAAATAATGAGAATTGATTGCACTTGTAAAAATAACCGGTCCAGTGATGATCAGTTGGAAGCATCCCTTAGCATCAACACTGAAGGCCATTCAAGGAAGGAGACAATGTGTGTGTACTGATTCTGTGCTATTGAGAGCAAGTCATCACTCAGAGACTTCTTTTTCTTGCTATAAATAACTGTATATAGATATACATTTATATAATTAAATCTAGATTCCACATATACAAGAAAACATACTATTTTGTCTTTCTTCCTTTCTCTTGCTTTACCCTCCATTTAGGTCCTTTCTCTCCACACAATTCCCTTCTGTTTCATTTATAACATTTATAAATAGTAATACTATACTCTGGTATCTAGAGTCCACATATTAGAGAAGGCACATGATATTTGCCTTTCCGAGTCTGGCTTATTTCATTTAATATAATCTCAGTTTTATGCAAATGACACAGATTTATTCGGTTTTCCCCTTTTTATGACAAAGTCTCATGGGTCTTGGGCTGGCCTTGAACTTGTATAGCTGAAGACAGCCTTGAACCGCTGGTCCTCCTTCCTCTACCTCCTGAGTGCTGGCATGTCAGGCATGTGACGCCATGCCCAGTGTATGAGGGGCTGGGAATTGAACCCAGGTCTTTGTACATGCTAGGCAAGCATTCTACCCCCTGAACTACATCCACAGATAATTCTCAGTCTGTAGATAAACCAAATTCCCTTAATTATTATTATTTTAAAGTTTCATCGTATATATTCATTGTACATGGTACTACGTTACATAAGGACATTTTCATAGAAATATATATTGTTGAGCCTATACTCCTCCTCTTTTCCTCCCTCCACCCCCTCTTCCCCTCACTATTTCCCTTTGTTCCCTGAGTTTCACTTCTACTTTCATTTATAATTACATACATGATTTTATACATTTATATAAAACATAGAATAAGAAAAAAAACATATTTGGCTTAATTTACTTAATATAATTATTTCCAGTTGTATTCATTCTCCTGTATATAATATATCATTGTTTCTCTTTACGGGTGAAAGAAATCCCAGTGTGGATATATTCCACATCTTCTTTATCCATGTTCCAGCTGTTGGGTGCCTGTGATGCTTCTGTAATTTAACTACTGTAATTGGTGTTGCAATAAATGCTGATGTACAGCTGTCTCTGTAGTATGATGTTTGGCGTCCATGTGCTGATGGACACATAGGCTGGTTCCATATATTTTGTGTGCAAGCCTCTCTGTGGTACCTTCAGGTCTATTCCTAGGAGTGGAACAGCAGGGTCTCGTGGTCATTCTTTTAGTTTTCCGAGGGATGGCAGCTCAGATCTGTAGAGGCTGTACCAGTTCCCATTCCCACGGACAGTGTGGAAGGCTTTTAAACATGAACAGAGGTTGTAATTGTAGTTTGTCCAGGCCCAGCTCGTGTGGAGGAAGGCAGCTCTCAAATAGCAGCAGAGTCCTGGTAACTAGTGTACTTGAGACTGATAGGAGGGTTTTGTCACTTTCTCTGACTGCATCAAGGAAAACAACAACAAAACACAGCTTGACTTACTCCTCATTTGCTAACTTATTGTGTCTTATTATGTCTAACAGTAAAGTCGGACCCAGGCTTGCTCCTTCTAGAAACTCACAGGCAGCTCTTCCTCCTGCTTTTCCCATCGTTTGTTTTCCCTAACATGCTGAATGCTTACTTTCTATTCATTGTGTGAGGCGTCCTCCAGCACCTCGGGTAGTTAGTGATCAATAGTGATCAAACAGGAGCCATGTTCTGGGGCAGCATATGTACGGTCGCTGTGTGTGCGTTAACATTTCCTCTGCTTCACTTTGTCAACCTGCCCATGTGACTCCATCAGCCGGGAGGCCAGGCGCCTCCTGCCTGTTCCTCGATCCCTTAACAGCTGTTTTGAGCTTGGCTGGGCCTTTTGCAATAATTGCTCCCATTCAGGGACTTTGGTCTTTTGATATTTATTTTTAGATTCAATATAGTCTCCATTATTTTAAAGGAACAGTTTTATTGTCTGAAACAAACAACCACAAATGAAAAATTGGAGCCAAATCACAGGCCTCAGGACCCAGATGAGGAATAAAGAAAAATTGTTTATAGCCATAAATGCTTTCTTTGCAGTTTTCCTTCTGCCTATTGGAGTGGGGCACATTTCCTACCACCACAGACCAGTGATTAGATATCAGATTATGTCTTGATGTTCTAACTGTGCTGCTCTCTGATGCTAGTGTGGGAATTCCAATTTCCTCTGGATTCAGTGCCCCATTTTGGAGTCAGCCAGGTCAGGTATGACTGTATGTCCTACAGAAGGATTTCTGTGCAGTCAGCTCTTGATGGCTACCTCTGGTTGACCTCCCTTGTACTTTAAATACACACGTACATACTTGATGTATGAATGTAGAGTGTGAAATGTACGCAGAACATACATTCAGCAAGTATGTGTTTAACACCCAGTGCACTGGGCACTGTGCAAAGTATCTGAGGGATGCGGAGACATATAAAACAGTTCCTGATTTCAAGAACCTTGTGACCTGGTAAGGAGTTGGGCTTACACATGGAGTATAAAGAAAATCTGACTCCACGTGTTAATCCCACCGAACGAGAGTAAAGACCATCACCCAAATTTTTGATTGAGTTAAGCAAGTTTGATTTTTTATCAGACAGGGCTATCTATAAAGCAGGATTGAGAATGAGAGACAGTGGGGTTTACATAGTTTAAAAAACTGCCAGATTTGGGGATTTCCAAGAGTTGGGGGAAGGTTTTAGTAGGAACCTGACTAACATTTCAAAATTATTTGGCGGAACATCTTATCAGGGTGGAGGCCAGGATATGAGGAGAGCACAGTTTGTGGAACATGTCAAATTCTAGAAAATGGGCCAAGACATGATCAAATTTGGAAAACGGAATAAACTTCTTTTGACCTGTAGTAAGATGGCTTCTGCTCTTAAGATGGAGTCAGGTTGGTCTGTCACATGAAGCCGTAGCTCGAAGGAACATTGAGTGCCAAGTAGGCAAGAGAGTTAGAACTTGGTCCTGCACCAGCCCTTGGCTCGTTGTCTGGCTTACGGTCAGTACCTCATGTGGGCACAGCCTAATTTGGTGAAAGTGTTGTAATCAGAAATGGGCAACAAGAAAGGGGTGAACCCAGAGCTTTCTTGGTCCCTTCTTCTGCTCACACTCTGAGCAGAGCTAGACCCGAGGTGGGTGACTTCAGGTGCGGTGTGATCAAGAGCAGCAGTGATGAAGTGCCCATTCACAGAAACAGCAGACAGATGCGCTCCACGTAACAGTCCCGAGAGTGTGAGTGTAGTGCCTCAGCATTTTACCTGACCCCGTAGCTCTTGCTTCATTTGGACTCCTCTTGAGGAATCCGCTCTCCCACCTCGTGTGTGAACAAGCTCAGCTGTAGTTTACAGGCACCTTGACATGGAGCCTGACTTCTGCCCCATCTCTTTCACAGGACTTTTCTATTTTTCCCCAACCCATCCCAGCTGCCACCAGTTTCTTCTCACAACTTTATGTATTTGCATTGCTTTCCTCTCTGTAGAATGAGCCTTATAAGCCTATTTTCACTTAACGTTTCAACCTACTCTTCAAGACAGCACAAAGGCCAATGCTTTAGACAGCATTCCCTGGGCTTCTTAGGCGGTACCTCCACCACATGTAAGCATACGTGTCTTATTATTTATTGTTATCCAAGTATTTGGGTTTGTGTCTGCTCCCAGATGCCAAATTCTGTGTTCAGTTAGTCACTTTTTGACCCAGTGGCTTAGCATACTGTCTGGGATATAGCTAGAATTTAATAACTACTTTTTAATAACTGAAGTAGATTTGATGAAAAACTCCAAAGAAGATGTAATATAATATTTGTCATTTTATATATAAAAATAAAACAGGCCCAGTTGCCACAATGAACATTAGGCAAAGGAATAAGAAAACTCCACATGAGCAGAGCCTGAACCTTCCTCATCAGAAGGGAGAGCAGAAAGGGTTGGGATACTTTGTCATAACTCGTCCTATGAAATGCCATAAAATATATCTGCACTAAAAAATTCATGTACACTGTGATTTACCCTCCTTCTGCTCGTCTTTACATATGGGCTGTCAGAGATCAACCCCAGATATCATTCTTGAGGAGTTCATCCCCCCTTTAAATAATATTAGAGTATATATGTGTTTCTGTGTGTGCTGGTGTATGTGTGTGTGTACACACGTGCATGGACATGTGCGCATGTATGTAGAGGCCAGAGAACAACCTTGGGTGGCTAACTCAGAAGCCTTACCTTATTCATCTCCTTTGAGGCAGGGTCTCCAACTGAACTGGAGCTCATCAGCTGGGCTACACTAGCTGGTCCGCAAGCCCCAGGAATCATTGGCTCCATTTCTTCACTGTAGAAGCCTGTGCTGCGACACCCACTCTTTTAACATGGGTCCTGAGGGTGAACTCAGGTTCTCATTCTTTCCCAGCAAACCCATTCCTGACTGAGCTGTATATTTAGCCCCCATTTTCTGTTCTCCTATGCATTAATAAATCATCCATTCATTTATAAAATACAATTTAATTGTCTTTGCTGTGTCAGGCATTGTTCTAGGAACTGAGGATAGATCAAGTAATATAGACCGTGGTTTCTGCGTACCTGGAGCTTACAGCCCGGTGTGAAACACAGGGAATAAACAAAATAAAAATACAATAGAGTTGGGAGAATTGGTCAAATTCTCTCTCTCTCTCTCTCTCTCTCTCTCTCTCTCTCTCTCTCTCTCTCTCTCTCTCTCTCTCTCTCTCTCTCTCTCTCTCTATATATATATATATATATATATATATATACATATTTTGAAAGTAGAATTGGCAACACTTACTGATAGATTTAGTAGGTCTAAAAGAATAGTAGAAGAGCCGTAACGCCATTAGAATTTATGACTCAAGCAACTTGAAGAATGAAGTTACGATTGGTTGAGATGGAGTCTCTGGGTACAGAGACATTGAGAGGATATCAAGGTAAGTTTCAGATAGTCATTAAACTCAGATTGGAGACAGACAACCCAACATCCAGCAAAGTGTGGCTGGTATAAAACTGGAGACCTTGTCAGTGTGGAGACAGTATTCAAAGTCAGACACTGGGTGAAGTCACCCAGAGTATCCCCGTAGATAAATGCTAGAGCTTGACTGTGATCTGTCCCCCACAGACTCGTTCTGAACACCTGATGCCCAGATGTGGTACTGAGAAACATATCTGAAGTGGCCTAGCTAGAGAAGTGGGTCACTAAGGGAGGACATTGAAGGTGACATCTACTTCTTGTTCTGACCCCGACTCTCTGCTTCAGTGCCATGGAGAAGTTGGCACCAGGTGAAAACCTGCTACTGTGAGCCCTGGTCATCATGGGCTAAACTGGTCATCATGCTTAGCATATTATAAATTGTGAACCAAATAAACCACCCCTCTCTTAAGTTGCTTATGCCAAGTCCTTTGCTGCAGCAATGAGAAAATGAACCAGTCTGGGGTGGAGACTGAGAACCAAGTTCTGAGCTTGGATTCACTTAGCCTCTTCTCAAATTTCTAACTCTTACACTCCCTGAGGAAAATAAACACATTAAAGGAATTCTTCTAAAGTTACCGGACTGTGGAACACATTGTCACTCTGCATAAATGTTCCACTGAACTTGGCTTGGCAAAGGCCCCTCTAGGCTTTAAGGTGGCCTATAGAAATAAGGCAGAGAAATTCTGAAATTCTCATGTTTTTTTTTTTCTTTAAACTTTTATCTTCTAAAGGATAGGAGGTTCCTGGAGGATTTAAGAGAAAAAGTTATAAGTAGATGTTTTGATGTGCGGAAGGTAGTTTGGAGAGGGGAGTCAGAGGAACAAGACAAAGGAACAGGTGATTAAAATAATTTAGGAAATACTGAATTTCTAAAGATAGTGGTTGAGACTGGAGCCAAAGGGTTAGCTAAAATGAGTGGAGAGAAAGTTGAGAATCTATAGGTTTGAAGACTAGAGGAGGATGAAAAAGATTCAATACAACTAAAAGGTTTTGGCTCAGGTCAGATTTTCTATAATATTTTTGTACCCCTTATAGAGAGGTCTGACTTTCCTGGGGAGATGGAAGCAAACAGCTGTATACCAGAAAGGGCATCTGTAATTTCCCAAGCCTAGCTGGGCGAGCCAGTGAGTTTGCAGGTATTGCTTACAGCACCATGACTGCCCGAAAGATAGCTCTAGCATTGGAAAGTCCAACACTGGGTGAGGGCACGAGAAAGGGGAGTCCCGAGGCTCCCTCCCAGCCTAAAGGCTGCTCCACCGAAGAGTATTCATTCTCTCTCAGCAATTTTAGAAGTAGTTTGTTAACCATTGGGAAAGATCTTGTTTTGAGTTTCCTGAGTTTTGTAAGTTTTTGTTAGCTTCCTGAGTCTTATATAAATGCCCTTCCTCCCTCCAGGAGGAAGTGTTTTAGTTAGGTGGAATTAGATCCCTTGTACTCTCTCTATCCCTTCCTCTAGAGCTTACTTTTTCTGCACTCTCTTCCATGAGAGTCCCCATGCTCTTTGGGGGTGATGGTTGTATGAGAGAGAGGTAGTGGTGTGATACCAATGTCTGATTCATCTTTTGTAGTTATGGCTGAGCGTAGGGCCACTAAGCTGCAGCTTCAGCAGCTTGACTGGCTTTGGGCTGTAGTAACAAAAGCTTATTGCAAAATCAAATTTACCTCCATGATCAAAGCTGACAGCAAAAATTATATGGATGTTTTGAAGGCCATTTAATGGACACATCACATTCATTTAATGAAATAATAGCAGTGGGGCCTATGATCTCTCCAGCTACAGGTCTTTGCCTTGGTTGATAGTCCCAAACATAGATTCTCTTTTCTAGACTGGTTATTAAATCCATGAGAAATCAGTTGGTTTCTCCCGTATCTGTGTCACTATTGCACCAATGGGCACATTTTATTTGGCATGTTGGTAGTGTAGCATGCCAGGCCCATAACCGAATAAGACTGTTTATGAGACTTCGTCACCAGTAGACTTTAGAATTTTCAGGAAATACAAAAACTAGCCAGTAGGGAGTGAGTTTCCAGGGCAGTCCCAGTTCGAGTTCTCCATTTTCTGCTGCCCCCTTCCTCATCATGCGGCATGTGTGGGATTGCCACAGATCTTCCCACCCTTGGTAAGGTTGGTGGCTTTGCTTATGTTGTTGCCGCAGCTAATGTTCAGGAGAAACAAAGTCAAGCTGTGTCTGCTGTGTTTGCTGATAAAGGCAATGTTCCAGACCTGGGCTGGCAATGTGACGGCCACTCTCTCTCTATCTGCCATGTCTCCCATACCAGACAAACAGTCTTAACCTCTACTATACGTTCCGGAAGGGGAGAATATACACTGGGGGGCGGGAATAATTGCCCACTCCCAAGACAAGTGTAGGCCTCTTCATGTGTACTACTTTACCATTTTCTCCTTATTTTGCCATGTTGTAAACTGTTGCTTAGATTTTAGAATCTCCTAGAGACTCATAAGCACAGAATTTGGCTTTTCTGTTATTCTCTCTAGGGACCTCTGACTTGACACAAATATTGCCACATTTGCCTTTGAATTGTAAAGACTGACCTGCTTGCTTCGCTCTCTTCTCTCTCTTCCTCCTGAGTGCTTTTGCAACTTATGACCCCTGTTTGCATGCAGGGTCTAAATCATTCAGATCCAACAGAGCCTCTATCCTACATAAGGATCATGTCCCATGATAGGGCTCAGCAAAACCATTAAAGCTCCATAACCAGTTCCAATGTTCCCCTGAAATAACTTCTTTTTTTTTTTTTTTAAAGATTTGTTTATTATGTATACAGTGTGCCTCCTGCATGTACACCTCCATGCCAGAAGAGGGCACCAGATCTCATTACAGATAGTTGTGAGCCATCATGTGGTTGCTGGGAATTGAACTCAGGACCTCTGGAAGAGCAGCCAGTGCTCTTAACCTCTGAGCCATCTCTCCAGCCCCCCTGAAATAACTTCTTTATTAACTCTCTGGTAAATACAGTGCTATGAACTGAGCATCAAATGCCACCTCTCTCATGCTCAGCTCTCTGTAATGCCTCTCTTTCCTCTGTTGCCTTATACTCTTTTATACTAATGGGGACCTCAGTTGGCAATAACCAGGCATGTTTGATGGTTATATGACCTGGTATTGATTTTCCTTCTATTTCCTCATATTGCACTATCTTTGTCTCAAGGAGGCATAAGTAGTCATATTACTTAGTTTCTCCTTCTCCATAGAACTCAGACTGACTCCACCCATCACCATGTCCTTGCTTCTTATGAATTTGCTCTTATTTAAATATTGTTCCCATTTCAGTCAGTTCTAATGTAGACTTTTTCCTGATACTGGTATTTTATTATACTAGTCCACTATGAAGCGCCCCATTTCCATGTTGAATCCTGGATTTCTCATTCCTCTGTATTAAAGGTCCAACCTATGGGGTGTCTTCCATTGCTTCTACCTTACTCTCTCCCTCCTTACTTCTGATTTTCCAATGGGTTTCAAATCTTAAGATCCCAGGAAAGGCTCTTTAATACAGCTCTAATTTGTATTCTCTTCCCCTGCATCCTGCCAGCAATAAGAAATGACAAGCCACTACCTTCATCTCATCTTTCCTTTCCCCCTACTTTTCTTGACAGCTCAGAGGCTGATTCAGACAACAGCATCCTTTATTCTTTGTAATTCCTCCATTATTTGGACGGGTCTGTTTGGGAACATCCCAGACTCAGTTGGGAGGACAGCTCAGCCTCAGTTGGATATGTTATCACTCATTGCAAAGGTTCTACAATTGCTTTATAACTTCCACCTCCTTCCTATGTGATGCTTTCGGGGATAGTAATGTCTTCTCTAGTCTGTCAGTTGTTTGGAAAACCCCTATATTAATGGGGCAAACCCTAGTCATCAAACAGGAGACATACCACCTCATACTACATAGAAAAAGATGGCCAGGGGGTTTCCTCTAAGGACACTCCACTCTCTGATAGCCTGGGTTTGGTTGCGTGTCTTCTCATTCAGAGAGCATGAAACAGACACAATAAGGAGCATATCATCCTAGACTACATAGGGAAAGGTGATCATATCAACATTGCCTCAGCTGAAGCTCCACTCTCAGATCAATTCAGTTGCATGTCTTATCAACCAGTTGTAGAGAGCTTGCGTCTACTCCTCCCCAACTCGGCATTGGTCCTGCCAGTCCCTATTTGGGTGTCAACTGTGTTGCATGGCTTTTCCTGAGGAGACTTGAACAAGTGACTACTTACCCCAGACTAGAACCACTAACAGACCACATAAACAGTTCTACCCCATTTAACTTGCTAAGTCAACAGATTCACCGTCCCAAGGACTCAGGCACAAGATCCAGACTGATGGACAGGTGGTACCCAGGGCTTTGCATTGATTCTGGATGGGCCTTGACAGCTAGGAAAAATAAGATGAAAGGGACAGGGAATCAATAGAAAGCCTGTGAGCTTAGACGACCACTCCTATCCTGCCACTTCATTCCTCAATAAATGGGAAAATGGAAAAAATAACCAAAGCTGTTTGTTTAGAAAGTTCTGTGTTGAGTACTGGCAGAGAAATTCTTGATTTCCCTGGCTATTCCATGGTCTCTGCAGAGGGTGGGCGGCCCAAGAAGGGCGAATAATGCTGGACTTAGAGTTTAGATGTAGATTCTCCAGGCATTGAACATATCCAGGTGAGCGATGACCCTAAGACATGCTGATGAACTTACTGTGCTCATGGCTGGGTGAACCCATACATGAGCGCCCCTGCCACACATAGATGATCCTTGTTGAAAAGGAACGGATTCTTTCAAAGCCAGAAGAGGAGGGTACACAGAAGAAAGAGATATCCCAGAAGAAACTGAAGGGACAATACTTATGACATGGGAATAAATATAGCATGAAATAATTGCAGATAAAAGTAAAAAATAATACATTTTTACATTTCATTTGTGTATTATATTTTCTGATTACCTACTGTTATTGTAAACTTTGAGAAGAATGAAAAAGTCCACCAAAGTATCCTTCATAGAAATAATTTGTTAACACTTAGGTCTCTCTCTTTCTTCCAATTAAGTAATTTGGGATCTTTCTCTATCTCATCACATGTATATATATATATATATATATATATATATATATATTTTCTTTTTATTTCATTTTATAACAGTGATCTCAAAATATTAAATTTGATACATAATGTTAGCTGGGTAAGAAGTCTGAAATACATTTCCATATCTATAACATACAATTTATTACGAAATTATTTAACAAAATATTAGAATCGCATTTTTGTCTTTGTACTTTTTCTTGCAGTAGACAACATACTAATAAAACCTTTGTACTTCAGTTTTTTTGCTTGCATTCCTGCTTACAGCCTTTGGACGGATTCCTAGATGGCGAATTGGTGGGCCAACAAGTATGCATATTTTTAAGACCTTTGCTACAAACTGCCAGGAGAAAGGTGGTGGCAATTAGCACTCCAGCAATGCGAGATGGGCCCTCTTACCATCCCTGTTGATCGTTAGGCTGCCTCTCAATACCCATGAGTTTGATAGGTGCAAATGTTATCTTCTTGTTTTGTATTTGCGTTTCTTTGATTACAAGCGATGGCGAACATTTATTTCCTATGTTTACGAGTCATTTGCATTTTCTCTTCTGGGAATTATCTAAATGGATTCTTACACCCCACAAACAGCAAGTGCTAAACAGAAGAAACACAGGAAGCCTGCAGCATGGGACTGTTGCCACAGAGCCTCAGCACATGGCTCAGAGGTGTGAGATCTGGGCAGCTCCTCTCACCCCCTCTCCTTCCTATTCTGATCATTTCCTCTCCAGTCACCGCTGCCACATGCCTTTCTCATGCCTTGGTCTCCCTGCAGACACGAAAAAATACTAAGTTAGTTTAAAAAAGATTTCGTATGTGTATGTAATGCATTCTGGCTACTCTCTTCCTCTGTCCTCTCTCACGTCCCTCCTACCCCATAACCATTTATTTATTTATTTATTTATTTGTTTGTTTGTTTATTTATTTATTTAATTTTTCAAGACAGGGTTTCTCTGTAGCTTTTGGTTCCTGTCCTGGAACTAGCTCTTGTAGACCAGGCTGGCCTCAAACTCACAGAGATCTGCCTGCCTCTGCTTTCTGAGTGCTGGGGTTAAAGGCGTGCGCCACCACTGCCTGGCTCCCTTTATTTTTGATACCTGTCCCTTTCAGATTCTTGACTTCTGGCTTTGTTTGGTGACAAAAGAAACTTAGTTTATCCATTTTGGGTTCTAGCTGTGACTAAATCTAGAGTTAAGAATAAGGAATGAATGTCATCAGGGTTAAATTTGAGGTCAACAGCATCTCCTAGATGGAGGTCCATCTTCCCCCTCTGGTAAGTTCCTGTGGCTCCTCTATGTGGAGGGCTGAGGTCTTCTGTGGCCAGCACAGCCTGCTGCTCCTGTGTTGGCCTGGAACTCTTGTCCTGCTGACAGAACTTCAATTACTCCTGCCGGAAGCGCCCTTATTTATGTCACAGACACTGCGTTACCCTCAATTGTCTGTTTGGTGTTTGGAAGAGGGGAGAAGAAAGACTCTAAATTCCCCCAAAGTCGGTGTTCGTTTTTTAGCTGGCTGAGATAAAAGGCAGATTGAAATGGGGCCGGAGGGACCTGCCCTTCACCCTCCATCTTCGCCAGCGCTGGAAGCTCACATTGGTGTGTCAGGCAGCAGCTGGCAGGCTCTTTCATCATCATTAATTGTCCGCGGAGTTGTCACAAGGAGAGACTAGTATTCAGGTTTAATTACATCTGTATCATCTCTGATAAAGTTCAAGAGATTCTGGTGTTGGGAGACAGGAGTGGGCTGGTGATGTGCCAAGGATACTGTGGGAAGCAGAGACCACGTGTATCCTTTGGGGAAAAGGTAAATCAGCTGATTTCTGGGGGAAGGAAGACTGGATCTCTCCCAAAAATGAAGGGAGGATGCTGGGGGCACGGTGCCTAGCTAAGGGTGAGTTGGTTCACATGGAACAGGCTTGGGGGCCTTCACAGGAAACCAAGATTCGTTCTAGGAAACTAGTTTTTAATAATAATAAAAAAAAGACTTTTTTTGTTGTTGTTGACAGTGACCTTCTGTCAGACAGAGAGTGAAAACTATTTGGTTTCAAACCTATAACAGCACCCCACACCCCTTCTTTTATGAAGGGGTTTCTTGGATGGTTCTTGATTTAGTTCTGAAAGTGCCGGGACAGAGTGAGGTGTCGGTGCTAATCTATCTGGCTTTCTCTGAAGAACTAAAGTACAGTTTATTGGAAAAGGCGTGGTACAGGTGCCTGGTGTGTCACGTGCTCGTTGTTTCGTGGAAATGAGTAAGGGTGAAGAGCCCTCAGCGTACTTCATGATAGTGGCCCTTCTGCCCTGCTGAGTCACACGCTGTCTCATTTTGATAGTTTTTCAGTCCTTGGGATCTTCCCTGTTTGCCTCCAGACCTTTGGTTAGTAGACAACGTCTGGATTTACACTCCAGGATAGAAAGCTTTGGCCCATGTTCCATTTCTCTCCATCAGGACATGGATCTTAAGCTTATGAATGTTAACCATGTGACTCCATCTTAATTCCCACTTCATGAAAGAAAACCCAAGACTGTTTTATAAGCTACTTCTTGTGGAATTAAGCGTTTCAAAAGAATCATAAGGATCTAGCCTAAAAAGCACACTTTCAATACTATGCTAATGGCTAAGAGAGAGCAACGTATTTGCATCTTTTTTTTTTTATTTTTATTTTCGAGACAAGATTTCTCCGCAGTTTTGGAGACAGTCCTGGAACTAGCTCTTGTAGACCAGGCTGGTCTCGTCGTATTTGCATCTTCTTGTCTTCTTTCAGCTTTTAAAATATTTAAAGAATAGTGGATCACATGAATGGAACCTGAAAAAAAAACTAGTAAGTACGCATGTGTGTCTCTCTCTCTGTGTATACCTCACAACAAAAGAGGTATACACATGTTCTAAAGTCCTCTGAAGTTAAAGTTTGTGGCCTTCATTCAAACTACAGAACTAATCTTTGCTTTGGATTCTACAGCCAGGAAGAAAACTCATAAGGCTAAGTTTGGAAAAAAGGAAATCAGACTTGGAGCTTTCGGCATTTGTGATACAGGCTGACTCAGAATAGATCCGTAAGAGGCTTAGAATTCAGCACAAGAAGATTGCTATCCCAAAGCTTATATGGGATTCTGTGTTTCCGAAAGCCAGAGGCTCTATATTTGTGCTTTTGCTCTGTAATGCCAAGAACAGGCTAGATGCTCAATAAATATAATCTCACCCTGGAAAGTATTTGTTGAACATGCTAGAGAGCTTTCTCAGTTTCCATATGCCTTGGTGGACTAACATGTTAACTGAGGTGTGAGAAGAGGAGGAGGTAGGTGCAGTGTGCCAGATGAGATGCCAAGATCACGCTAGCTGATGGAGCTCATCAGAACTGCCTCCGGGGTAGAGCCAACCCAGCTCTCTCCTCCAGAGCCTGAGCCTGTGGGTGCTGGGCACCAGTCTCTGGACTTACCCTTCAGAGAGAGGGGTAACAACTTCATTTTGTCTTTTGTGTCTTCTACAAATCCTTTACTTTTCATCTGTGCCAGAGTAACATGGACACCAGTCACTTCAGGCCACATGGCATTGCATTAGGAAAGCCGTTAAGATGGTCTTATGTCACAGTTCAAAAACCAAACAAAATGCTGGGCAGTGGCGGGTGCACTTGGGAGGCAGAGGCAGGTGGATCTTTATGACTTTGAGGCCAGCCTGGTCTACAGAGTGAGTTCCAGGATAGCCAGGGCTACACGGAGAAACCCTGTCTTGAGAAAAAAACAACAACAACAAACAAAACAAAACAAAATTTTGTGATTTGAGCTTATTCTAGGCTGGAGGCCACAAATGGAGAAAGGAAATGTGAATAATATCTTATTCAAGTGTCTTTTCCCAACATTCCTGACCTTCCTCCCACAATCCACCTTGCTGTTGCGGTCTTACAGGGGGAGTCACATACCCTGGCTTACACAGGATGTCCCCGTGTTGGTTTCCTGGGCCTCATGATTAATGATTCTTCTATGTATCAGTCAGTTCTCCAGAAAAATCAAAATTTATTATCTAATATATGCATATATCATAACACACATATTAGTTTTTATAAATGTTATATATAATATATGTTAGGTAGAGATGTTAAAGACATTGATTTATCATATGTAAAATCAACCAATTAATCAATTATCTCTCTATATGAAATGAAAGTAGATGGGGAATTTTGTGATGAATAGAGGAGGACTACAGGGAAGGGGAAAGGGAGACCACAGAGGATAATGGAGTAGGAGAAAGTCAAATATCTATTTTCTTTCACATGCAACCTAAATTTAACTATATATACAAAAACTAACATTTATATGATGAAAAATTAGAAGGAGGACTATTTGGGAAGAGGAGGGGAAGAAGAGGAAGGGTGTTCTAAGGCAGCTAGAGCTTCATAGTGAGACCCTGTCTCAAAACAAAACAAAACAAAATACAAAAGCAAGCAAACAAAAAAACTAAATAAACAGAAAAAGCAAAAACACAAAAACAAAACTAATATCTTGATTTATTTTATGGAATTGGTTTGTGTAGACAAGTTTCTGACCTACCTGGTCCCACAGCTGTTCAATCCCAAAGAAACACACAGAGGTTTATATTAATTATAATATTATCTCAGGATTATCATTAACTAGCTTCTACAACTTAAGTTAACCCATACTTCTTGTCTATGCTTAGCCATGTGGCTTGGTACCTTTTCTCAGTAAGGCATTCTCATCTTGCTTCCTCTGAGTTTGACTGGTGTCTGACTCTCTGCCTTTCCTCTTCCCAGAATTCTCTTAGTCTAGTTGCCCTGTCTATACTTCCTACCTGACTACTGACCAATCAGCATTTTATTAAACTAATACAAGTGACAAATCTTTACAGTGTACAAGAGCATTATCCCACAGCAGGTTCATGTGATTGAAATTGGAGATTTGCATGTCAGACTGGCAGTGTAAAAACTCAAGTGGACTTCCTATGTTGATCTAGAGACAGAATTCCTTATCTGGGAAACCGTGATTTTCATTCTTAAAATCTTAAATGGATAAGCTGCACTCCATAACGAGGCTAATTTTATTTTATTCAATTCAATCGATTGTCAGTATTTATCATATCTGTGTAACCCCTTCACAGTAACACCTATCCTGATGTTTGACCAGATGATTAGGTACTTAAAATGGACATATAACGTGAACCATCAAGCTCATCTTCTTTCTGAAGTCTCTGTGTATAAAGTAAATTACATGCTGCTATTGCCAGTTTTGATCCCTCTCAGTGGGTGCAGGCAGAAAATGGAGATAAGAACATGTAATGTCGTGTGTTGCATGTATGTATAAACATGTGTGCACATATATTTGGAGGCAGAGGGGAGATGTGACATGGTATGAATTTTTTAGGGGGTGCCTTAGTTTGGGCCTTAATATAATCCTCTGAGTCAAGCCCCAGGTCTCGCATCAGAAGAGCTGTCTGGATGTTCTTAAACTAACCAGTAGAATGAATGCTGCTGTCGGCACCTCTCTCTCTCTCTCTCTCTCTCTCTCTCTCTCTCTCTCTCTCTCTCTTAAACCAAGGCATTTAAAATAAGATCTGAGGAAATTAGGATGTCAAATAATCATATTTCTTTTATAATACCTAGATTTGAATATGTATTACAAGGTAAGCAGGCTTGAAATTTGAAGTAGAAAAGAAATTTCTCTTTAAGTCACTAAGAAGGACTAGGAGCTCAAAGCCTTTGGAAAAAAAGTTTAGAAGTTTGAAGAATTCATAACTCAAAAGAACTTGAGTCACATTTATAAATATGTAGAGCTAAGAGTAATAAAATAAGGTCCAATTCAGAGGCCCTTTTAGGGAGGTGCCTGGGAGATAATTAAATTAACTTCATTCATAACCAGTTTGTAATTGTCTCCAGGAAAATGGTTACTATGAGATATTCATAGACAAGCCAAGAAAATGAGCTTCCAAAGCCACACTGAAGAGAAAGAAGTCACAAGAGATTGTCATGTGGTTATGACAGCAGATTCTAGAGTCAGAAAGGATGGGCCTGAGTTGTGGCTAAGCAAATGATGACTTGGGAGGCCTTCAGGAGCATGCTGAACTTTGGGTGCTCTCCTATCTTCACCCAGGAATTGGTATCTATCTGTCTCACAGAGCGCTTGCTGAAATGCTAGCAACATCTTTGGCGTGTAGTGTGCACTCAGCGAACATTAGGCATTACTATTCAATCTAAATTAATTTCCCTAGGAGCATCATGAGCCAAAGACAAATATTTCAGATTAAGAGGCTAGGAGAAGAAACTAGTCCATGAAAGTTATTCACTGGAAGAAAGGCCCATGGACTGGGTATGGTTGTGCTTTTGACCAATTACAAGAGAGACAATGAACTCTGTCTCAGACATAAAAGAGACAAAAATGAACACCAAAGGGTGAACTTCCACAAGAGAAGTGACTTTGCTTCTTCTATTTTGTTGTTGGTGGTTAATGTTTAAATCCACTGATTTTTTTTTCTTTTGTCTCCAGCTACAATGTTGTTTTACCTTCTGATCACGTGTGTGTAGGTATGCCCTTTGCAGACTTAATTCCTTATTTTTGGTACCCTTGCAGAGTCTTCAGTGTCCCCCAGCTGATGACCAAAACTAGAGAATGAGGGTGATTAGGAGAGAAGTTCTATACCCAACATTCTAGAAGTCCACATTTCTGCTCATGTTCCTTTGGCCAGATCTTCATCACATGGCTAGGAAGTAAAAATTCCTGTATCCCGGTGCCAGGAAATGACTGAGGGCATCTAGTTAGTCTGACACATCATTTATTGATACATAATTAAAGAAGATTCTTTTTAAAATATCAGACAAGGTTTTATAGGATGCTTGTCTCAAGGTTGAGGGTTGTGATCATTAGAACAAAGCTAAAATTCAAGTCTGCATTAACCTGAAAGCCATGGAACCTCTTTGGCTAGAGTGGTCCAGATCTACAGTGAAGGCAGAACTCACTCCTGTTTGCTTAGGTCAGATGCTAAGGGAGTGATGATACTTTATAATTGTTTGATATTTCCATGACAACAGAGCCTTTCCTGATAAATTCCCAAGGTTATAAAACCCCCTTCTCTGCCTAACCTGATCTAACTTGACATAATTCCCCTTGACATGTTTTAGTTTTCGCATTTAAGTTTGGATCAACAAAACAGCTCTTGTTCTGTTTTCAGTCCCAGGCTCGTTGAGTGTCTATTAAGAAAACACAGTCCCAATGGCTTTGGGCTTTAGCTTTATATAATGCGGTGGCTTTTTACAGAACAAGACAGCATTAGTTCATGAGATATTCCTTGTATAACAATAATTTGCATGTGTAATACAATGTCCTAAAGTAATAGCCCACACTAACACCCGTCAGTTCTCCTTTGCACATTCAGCTTCAGGAAAGGATGGGCTATATGTGTGATGTGTATATATTGGGCTCAATGCTGAGGGGAAATGCTCCCATCTGTCCCTCTAAGGTTCAGGATACCAGTAGAACTGAGGGCTGCGTGACTTGGTACTGTTGTGGTCTAGGCTAGATCATCAGGGACTCTCCCTTCACAATCTGCTCCAACATTTTCCATCTCGGATGATGGACCAGATAATCATGATGGCTCCTTTCACCTCTTGGCTTCATTTGCTCTCTCTATATCTATAATGTCAGGAAAATGGCTTATTTGTTCTTCTTCTAAACCCCTTTCCTAGTGTGAGCCCAAGACGAAGGGGAAGTATTCTAATTTTAATGTTTGAGTCTTAAAAACTCATCTTTTGATTTTGTACTGTAGGAAGGGTTATTAGGTGGGGATAATATTATCAAAAGGATATTTTTAGTAAAGGCTGGCTGAAGGTATCCACAGACTCGCCTAGTGTCACTCAGCCCAGGTGGGTGCAGGATACCCATGGGCCAGCCTGGGTCCTCATAGTCTGGGCTGACTGAAGAAATACATAAGCCCGCCTGGCACCACAAGCCACCAGGGTGGTAGGTGCCATTATGATGGAGTGGAGAAATGAGAGAGAAAAAGAAGCAGAGTGGTTCATGTGCTCTGGAAAGAGGCAGAACCAAAGAAGCAAACCCGGTGAGGCCAGACTGATGTGGGTGGCCTGCTTGCCACCTGGGGCCTGGGTGCTATCCAGGCCCAGGCTGCTGCCAAAGGCCATGCCTGGGTCCATGGTCCATACCACAGCTGGGGTTGACATCTATGACCCATGTTGCTACCAAGTGCCACAAGGATTACCTGGGGTCTGGGCTGCCACCTGTGGACATGTTGGTGTCCAAGAGACATCCTGCCACCAGGGCCATGCCAATCTCAATGGTCTACACTGTCACCTGGGGCCATGATGACATTTGGGCCTGAGCTTCTGCCAATGGTTATGTCTGGGTCCGTGGCCCTGTAGTTGCCAGGGTCTGTACTGTCTATGACTTCAGTAACCACGGAGAGTCATGAGACTGGGAATGTGATCATCCCGAGTCCACGTTGGTGTCCAAGGGCCATACTGCTGCAAGGGCCATGCTGACCTGGGTGGCCTGCACTGCCGCTGGGGCCATGGTGACATCAGGGCTCAAGCTGCTGCTGAGAGGATGTCTGGATTTGTGGTCCTGCTGCAGCTGGGGTCTGTGTTGATGTCCATGGCCTGTGTTAGCACACGGGGCCACAGGAACCATGGGTGTTGAAATCCAAGGGCTGTGCTGAGTTGGCCCTGCCCCTTGCTGGACTTTGCACCAGGAGAGCTGGTCCTACCTCCCATGAGAGAGCTACCCTTCACCCCCACTCAGGAGAGCTGTTCTCACCCCTCACTGTAGGTGTGGGAGAGCTGGACCAATGGCATGGGCTTAGTAGAGCTGACTCTGCCCCTCATCTGATGGGGGTGGTCCTAGCGGTCCTGACTAACCAGCTCAGCTACCACTCAGGTGCATATTCTGGGCCTTGGGTTGGCCCACCCTAACACCTACCCCATCTATGATCTGCTGGAGTACATGAAGGGACTGGTCCTGTAGAACCATAGCAGCAGGATCT
The DNA here is from genome assembly GCF_014885135.2 of Alexandromys fortis. NCBI lineage: Eukaryota > Metazoa > Chordata > Mammalia > Rodentia > Cricetidae > Alexandromys > Alexandromys fortis. The sequence goes on along the minus strand of NW_026067905.1, from coordinate 11,474,110 downwards.
CCAGGACTCAGGACAAGGCAGGATGCCGGAGGGGAGTTTTGGTGAGGGTCTGGTGATGACACTGTGCCAGAGGCCAGAGGCCTTGACCCAGACCAATGGCTCACTGCAATGAGAATTTGCGAGTGGGGACAGATTGTGATACAGCTCCAAATGCCATGAGGATGAATAAAGTTGGGCTAGAGAGAGGGAAAGAGGGAGGAGCAAGGCTCTTGGTTTGTTTGTTTTATTTTTAATTAAAATTTTTGGGGTCTTTTTTTGGGGGTATGCAACAGGGGTGAGTGGTGAATATGGGGGGTCTGGGACATGTGTATTGGGTGGTTTTATGTGCCATCTTGACTCAAGCTAGAATCATCAGAGGAAGGAGCCTCAGCTGAGGAAATGCCTCCATGAGATCCAGCTGTAAGGCATTTTCTCAATTAGTGATCAACCGGGGAGGGCCCAGCCCATGGTGGGTGGTGCCATCCCTGGGCTGCTGATCCTGGGTTCTATAAGAAGGTGGGTTGAGCAAGTCACGAGAAGCGAGCACCCTTCCATGGCTTCTGCAACAGTTCCTGCTTCTGGGATCCTGCCCTGTTTTGAGTTCCTGTCCTGACTTCCTTCAGTGATGAACAGCAATGCTGAAGGGTAAGCCACATAAACCCTCTCCTCCCCAACTTGCTCTGTAGTTACGGTGTTTTGTTGCAGCAATGGAAACCATAGCTAAGACAGCGTAATGGGAAATTCCCAAAGAATCAATAAAAAATTATGTTATTAAAAAAAGAAGAGAAAGAGGCAATTTTTATTTTTAAAATTTTCTTTTTTAAAAGGTATGCATAGCAACAGAGTTTCTTTATGAGAGTTTTGTAAATACCTCGCTTTTATTCACTTCCCTTGTTCCCTTCCTTGTACCTCCCTCCTTACTTGGCTTCTTCCTCCTCCCTAGCAGCCCCTCTTCTGCTTTCCTGCGACATAGTTAAGTGTAGAACTTGTGTAGAAGGGAGAATGTGCACTGCCTTGTCTTTCTTCCAGAGCCATCTCCAATATCCCTGTTCCTTGAGCCTTCCTTTCTTCTTCTTAGCTTCGTTTCCACTTTCATACCCTCTGTGCATGTAAAACTCTACAACAAAAACCTATCCTAAACAATATCAGCATCGAATTACCTTTCATCTACCTACTATCTGTCTGCCTGCTTATCTATCTATCAATCTATCATCTATCTATCTATCTATCTATCTATCTATCTATCTATCAATCGATCATCTATCTATTGTTCTAGTCATCCATCAGTCTGTCCACTCATCAATCTAAATTTCAAAAGGTAAATTTACTTTGTTCAAAATATATATTTCTGGGCTTAATCCCAGTCGTAATAAGTTCAAATTCCCAGGAAGAGGCAATATTGTGGTCTTCTCACTTAGGCCTCATATTGAAGGCTTCTTGAAACCGTGTCCGCCATTCAGCAAACATGGTCCCACATTGGTACTGTCCTGGGCCGTTAGAGCCGTGAAGAGCGCCCTCTTTCGCTTTGGGATTTTCTCAGTGTAATGTGTTTATTCTGGACTCCGTCCTTTGCTTGAGTTTGTGCCAATGGCGGCTTCAAAGTGCAGGGGAAGTTAGCTATAAGCAGGATTCCATTTGAGCACTTACAGATTTAAAGGGGACAAACCCAGTGTTCTCTTCTGTTGATCAGGGACAGAAACAAAGCTATTAGCTCTAGGTCTATGGAAAGGAGAAAAAAAATCACTTTTCATAATGTGCAACCAACCCTAAATCAGGTCAGTCTCTCCTTCATTGCTGGCTGATATCCAAGGCAAGAGGAAAGCTGATGTTTTTGTTTAGAATGGATTTTTGCAGTCTTTATAAACCAAGTCTCCTTGAGATTTTCATTAGGAGGATCATACAGTTCACCTCGTGTCCTGCCCTGAATCCTTTCTGCTGGAATAGTTGAGTGATTTTGAAAATTCTCCCTTGTTTAATTGATTGGTAAGGAGAGCTATTTTTGAATGTCACCTTCTACAAGGCAAAACTGAGATTGACATCCAGTTCAGATTTTGTGACCTTGGTTTACGCAGCACAGGGAGTAATGAGAATATGACTTTGATTACAGTTTTGACTGTGAGGAAGGCTGGGGAAGGGGCATTCATTGGCTGGTGCCAGCACTTAACGAGGCACACAAAACCCATTACGTCACTGAATGTTGACAGTCTGCAATCCCGTGGTTCGCCTATTCTCTTACTGAGATCCAAGCCACTTTCTCATTAGTGGCTGGTGGAGCCAGGATTATTTGTGTGAAACAAATCACACATAAAACTAATAACTTAGCATGATAACCATTTATTACTGCTCACAAGTTCACAGCCAGCACGAGATTGCTCATACATTTACAGTCATCTTACCAGTTGGCTGCTGCTGTGTGTGGGTGTGTGCCTAATGGGTGTAGGATGGCCTTACCTATGGGTCTGGGAGTTTGTTGACTGTAACTAGGCTCATGGAGGAGGGCAGATGGAATTTTCTAAAGACAGTCTCATACACGCACACACACACACACATTCCACGTGTATTTTTATAATATGACATTGAGCTTTTTAATTTTTGTGTCCCTTTAAAAGATATTTATTCTTAAAGATTGATGTGTATGTGTGTGTCTGTGTATTTGTATGCATGCATACCTGCTAACGCCTATGGAGGCCAGAAGAGGTCATTAGATCCTTTGGATTTGGACTTGCAGATGGTTGTGAGCTGTCTGATGCGGGTGCTAGAAACTGAACTTGGTTCTCTGGAAGTGCAGCAAGTGCTCTTAACCGATGAGCCATCTCTCCAGCCCCTCATCTTTATGATTTTTTATTATTTTTATTATTTTTTTCCTCCCAATCTTCTCCCCTTCCCCCCACTCCTCTCCCCCTCCCTCTCCAGTCTGAAGAGCAGTCAGGGTTCCCTGCACTGTGGAAAGTCCAAAGTCCTCCCCCCTCCATCCTAGTCTAGGAAGGTGAACATCCAAACTGGCTAGGCTCCCACAAAGCCAGAACATGAAGTAGGATCAAAACCCAGTGCCATTGTCCTTGGCTTCTCGGCAGCCCTCATTGTCCGCCATATTCAGAGAGTCCGGTTTTATCCCATGCTTTTTCAGTCACAGTCCAGCTGGCCTTGGTGAGCTCCCAATAGATCAGCCCCACTGTCTCCGTGGGTGGGTGCACCCCTCGTGGTCCTGACTTCTTTGCTCATATTTTCCCTCCTTCTGCTCCTCCTTGGGACATTGGGAGCTCAGTCCGGTGCTCCAGTGTGGGTCTCTGTCTCTATCTCCATCCATCTCCAGATGAAGGTTCTATGGTGATATGCAAGATATTCATCAGTATGGCTATAGGATAGGGTCATTTCAGGTTCTCTGTCCTCAGCTGCCCCAGGAACTAACTGGGGACATCGCCCTGGGCACCTGGGAGCACCAAATCTCTTGCCAACCCTAAGATGGCTCCCTTAATTAAGATGTGTGCTTCCCTGCTCCCCTATCCGACCTTCCTTTATCCCAAACATCCCGTTTCCCAAGTTCCCCCCAACCTCCCCTTCTCACTTTTCTCTCCCCATCTCCCCTTACCTCCCTCCCCCCCCCCCCCCAAGATCCCATTTTTTGCCCGGCAATCTTGTCTACTTCCCATAATCAGGAGGATAGCTATATGTTTTTCTTTGGGATCACCTTCTTATTTAGCTTCTTTAGGAGATCAAATTATAGACTCACTGACCTTTATTTATCTCTAGAAACCAATTATGAGTGAGTACATCCCATGTTCATCTTTTTGGGTCTGGGTTACCTCACTCAGGATAGTGTGTTCTATTTCCATCCATTTGCATGCAAAATTCGAGAAGTCATTGTTTTTTACCGCTGAGTAGTATTCTAATGTGTATATATTCCACACTTTCTTCATCCATTCTTCCATTGAAGGACATCTAGGTTGTTTCCAGGTTCTGGCTATTACAAATAATGCTGCTATGAACATAGTTGAACAAATGCCCCTGTCATATGATCGGGCCTCTCTTGGGTATATTCCCAAGAGTGGCATTGCTGGGTCCAGGGGTAGGTTGATCCCGAATTTCCTGAGAAACCGCCACACTGCTTTCCAAAGTGGTTGCACAAGTTTGCATTCCCACCAGCAATGGATGAGGGTACCCCTTTCTCCACAACCTCTCCAGCAAAGGATATCATTGGTGTTTTTGATTTTAGCCATTCTGACAGGTGTAAGATGATATCTCAAAGTTGTTTTGATTTGCATTTCCCTGATCGCTAAGGAGGTTGAGCATATCCTTAAGTGTCTTTTAGCCATTTGAATTTCATCTGTTGAGAATTCTCTGTTCAGGTCAGTGCCCCATTTTTTAATTGGGTTAATTAGCATTTTAACGTCTAGTTTCTTGAGTTCTTTATATATTTTGGAGATCAGACCTTTGTCTGTTGCGGGGGTGGTGAAGATCTTCTCCCAGTCAGTGGGTTGCCTTTTTGTCTTAGTGACAGTGTCCTTTGCTTTGCAGAAGCTTCTCAGTTTCAGTAGGTCCCATTTATTCAATGTTGCCCTTAATGTCTGTGCTGCTGGGGTTATACATAGGAAGCGATCGCCTGTGCCCATCTGTTGTAGGGTACTTCCCACTTTCTCTTCTATCAGGTTCAGTGTGTTCAGACTGATATTGAGGTCTTTGATCCATTTGGACTTGAGTTTTGTGCATGGTGATAGATATGGGTCTATTTTCATTCTTCTACAGGTTGACATCCAGTTGTGCCAGCACCATTTGTTGAAGATGCTTTCTTTCTTCCATTGTATACTTTTAGCTCCTTTATCGAAAATGAGGTGTTCATAGGTTTGTGGGTTAAAATCTGGATCTTCTATACGATTCCATTGGTCAACTTCTCTGTTTTTATGCCAATACCAAGCTGTTTTCAATACTGAAGCTCTGTAATAGAGTTTGAAGTCAGGGATGGTAATGCCTCCCGAAGTTCCTTTATTGTATAAGATTGTTTTGGCAATCCTGGGTTTTTTGTTTTTCCATATAAAGTTGATTATTGTCCTCTCAAGATCTGTGAAGAATTTTGATGGGACCTTGATGGGGATTGCATTGAATCTATAAATTGCCTTTGGTAGAATTGCCATTTTTACTATGTTGATCCTCCCAATCCAAGAGCAAGGAAGATCCTTCCATTTTCTGGTATCCTCTTCAATTTCTTTCTTCAATGCCTTAAAGTTCTTGTCAAATAGATCTTTCACTTCCTTGGTTAGAGTTACTCCAAGATATTTTATGCTGTTTGTGGCTATCGTGAAAGGTGATGTTTCTCTGATTTCCCTCTCTGCTTCCATATCCTTTGTGTATAGGAGGGCGACTGATTTTTTGGAGTTGATCTTGTATCCTGCCACATTACTAAAGGTGTTTATCAGCTGTAGGAGTTCTTTGGTGGAGTTTTTGGGGTCGCTTATGTACACTATCATATCATCTGCAAATAATGAAAGTTTAACTTCTTCCTTTCCAATTCGAATCCCCTTGATCCCCTTATGTTGTCTTATTGCTATTGCTAAAACTTCAAGCACTATATTGAAGAGGTATGGAGAGAGTGGACAGCCTTGTCGTGTTCCTGACTTTAGTGGGATGGCTTTGAGTTTCTCTCCGTTTAGTTTGATGTTAGCTGTCGGTTTGCTGTAAATAGCTTTTATTATATTTAGGTATGACCCTTGTATCCCTAATCTCTCCAAGACTTTTATCATAAAGGGATGTTGAATTTTGTCAAAAGCTTTTTCAGCATCTAATGAAATGATCATATGGTTTTTTTCTTTCAGTTTATTTATATGGTGGATTACATTAATAGATTTTCGTATGTTGAACCAGCCCTGCATCTCTGGGATAAAGCCTACTTGATCATAATGGATAATTTTTCTAATGTGTTCTTGGATACGGTTTGCCAGTATTTTGTTGAGGATTTTTGCGTCGATGTTCATGAGTGAGATTGGCCTGTAGTTCTCTTTCTTGGTTGAGTCTTTGTGTGGTTTTGGTATCAGAGTGACTGTAGCTTCATAAAAGGAATTTGGCAATGACTCTTCTGCTTCTATATTGTGAAATACATTAAGGAGTATAGGTATTAGGTCTTCTTGGAAGTTCTGGTAGAATTCCGCATTGAAACCATCAGGTCCTGGGCTTTTTTTGGTAGGGAGGTTTTTGATAACAGCTTCTAGTTCTTCGCGACTAACAGGTCTATTTAGGTTGTTCACCTGGTCCTGGTTTAACTTTGGTATATGGTATTTATCTAAAAACGTGTCCATTTCTTTTACATTTTCCAGTTTTGTGCCATACAGGCCTTTGTAGTAAGATCTAATGATTCTTTGAATTTCCTCTGTGTCTGTGGTTATGTCCCCCTTTTCATTTCTGATCTTATTAATTTGCATATTCACTCTCTGGCGTTTTATTAGTTTGGATAGAGGTTTATCAATCTTGTTGATTTTCTCCAGGAACCAGCTTTTTGTTTCATTGATTCTTTGGATTGTTTTCTGTGTTTCTATTTTGTTGATTTCAGCCCTCAGTTTGATTATTTCCAGTCTTCTACTCCTCCTAGGTGAGTCTGCTTCTTTTTTTTCTAGAGCTTTCAGGTGGGCTGTTAAGTCTCCAATGTGTGCCTTCTCTGTTTTCTTTAAGTGGGCACTTAGTGCTATGAACTTTCCTCTCAGGACTGCTTTCATAGTGTCCCATAAGTTTGAGTAGGTTGTTTCTTTATTTTCATTGAATTCAAGGAAGACTTTAATTTCTTTCTTTATTTCTTCCTTGATCCAGGTGTGGTTCAGTAGTTGACTGTTCAGTTTCCATGAGTTTGTAGGCTTTCTGGGGGTAGGGTTGTTGTTGAATTCTAACTTTAATCCATGGTGATCTGATAAGATACAGGTGGTTACTAATATGTTTTTGTACCTGTGGAAGTTTGCTTTGTTACCGAGTATGTGGTCAATTTTCGAGAAGGTTCCATGCGCTGCAGAGAAGAAGGTATATTCTTTCCTATTTGGGTGGAATGTTCTATAGATGTCTGTTAAGTCCATTTGATTCATTACCTTCATTAATTCTCTTATTTCTCTGTTAGGTTTCTGTCTGATTGACCTGTCCATTGGTGAGAGAGGAGTGTTGAAGTCTCCTACTGTTAGTATGTGCGGTTTGATGGCAGCCTTGAGTTTTAGTAATGTTTCTTTTACGTACGTTTAAATTGCTGTTTTGTAGGCACAAAATGATCATTGTTTGGAGCTACTGAGTTTGAGATAGTTTGTCACATGATAATAGATTAATGAAATAGAAAGCCATGTGACTCATGTTGTTTTGCAGGCAGCTAGAAGGAAGTAGAGAAGAAGGGAAGGAGGGAGAGAGGGAGAGAGGAGGACAGAGAGCCAAAGAGAGCTCGAGTGAGCTTGAGAAGCAACATAAAAGGTTTGCTAAGAACCTGGCTCAACATGTTTGGGTGATATATCTCTGGGAGGCTTGCTCTTTTCTGAAGGGAAATGGAGGGGGAGTGGATCTGGGGGAGAGAGGAAGAAGAGGGGCTTAGAGGAGAAGGGAAATAGGGGGAGGAACTAGGAGGAGAGGAGAAACTGGTTGGGATGGAATATATGAGAGAAGGAAAAAATAATAATAATTTAAAAAGAGAACCTGGCTCAAACAGGCATATTGTTGTCATTTCTTCTGAATTATATTGGGCAAAAAAATCAGGAACAGTCTATATTCAAGAGGGAAACTAGAGCTTCCTTTTTGATGAAGGGAGCTGAAAGTCACATTGAAAAGAGTTTATACAAATGGAGGATTGAGCCTTGTAGTCATTTTTGGAACCTATTGATATATGACACCTCCTAAAGCTATGGAACATTCAAGTCAGCAAGGGAAGTAACCCTTCAAATACTCCCAAACCTTAATGACTATGTTCTAGATAAAAACTATAGAGATTGTATTTTATAACCTTACTTGAAATATACATATGATTTAATTATGAACACACATGAACATTTTAAATTGAATTACCCCCACAGGGTACTAATGCTTCTTCCAGGTGCCATAGTCTATCCAAGAACAACTGACAACCTCAGTCTTAGGCAAGGAACACCTCCCTTTGAGCTGTTGGTCAAGCATGTCCAAGATCAATACAGGCTGCTGCCATTGCTCTGGGTTACCTCCCAGAGTTTGAAGGTAAAACCCTTCAAGTTGAAGACAAGGCAGACTTCAGCCCCAGGACTCAGAGGCTCCAGATAGTACTGACTTAGAAGCCTCCTCACTCAGGGCTAGCTCTCTTAGTGTCAAAAGTATGATGTAAGCTACAGTGGAGAATAGATATCAGTGGTCTCACTTAGCTGTAGAACAACAATGACTAGCTTGGCAAGATTTCCCCAGTGGTGCAATCATGGCATTTGTATTTTGGGGGTAACTAATCTCTGTCTAATTGGTCTTAAAGCCTGCTCAGTAGGAGGAAACTGTAGCCTTGTCCTGTAAGCCTAGCCAAGAATCCCTGGCTGAAGGGGTCGTAAAACTAGAGGAGAAGCTTTCACTCCCCAAGTCAGTATAGCTTCCCACGGTACTCTAAACACTTGTCTTTATACCCAAGGGCAAGCATGGTTCTCATCTTTCATCAAAGAAGCTTCCTTTTTGTAGAAGAGAAAAGACTACTACAGAGATCCACAGCTGGCCAAAATGCAGAGGATCAGTGACAGTGGGGTGCCTAACCCCTCTTGGGACATCTACAATACAACCCCTACCCTGAAGGCTCAGGGAACAGTGTGCCAGTGGGGGTGAGGGAGGAAATAGTGTAAGAGCCAGAGGACTAGGAAAATTGCTTTGAGGTAGTGTCTTCTAGGCCTGGCAAAGAGAGAGACATGCATAAACTCTGAACAATGTGATTGAACAAGATCTACACAATGACCATCCTAGCTGATGTGTTAATGTGGGTGGGGAAAACTCCACAAGGCCCCACATCTAGACAAAGTGCTACAGGGAGTCACTGCTGCTGAAGGAGGGCGAATCAGTTTTTCTTAGACCCCTGATAGACTTTTCAATCTTAAGTGGTCAATGCTAAAGTCATGCACATACAGGCCACACTAATTGACCTCAGTCGGGTGCGTGTGTAAAACAATAGTAAGTACAGAAGAGGTCGTACATAGAGTGGGGGTGGTGGGTTGGGCATAGGAGGCGTTGGAGGAGACGAGACTGGAAATGATGAGTGTATGTCCTCATGCTTGAAATTCTCAAAAAAAGTTATTTAAAAAAGTTTTGAAAAAAAGTTTAGGCTTTGGTGTGTTCAGTTGTATAGGATGTTTGTATGAAAAGACTTTTTAATCTCAGGGAAATGGTTATGCAAAGGTTCGTGTGCTTGATCTGTAACACAGGCTTGTTGACCCCAGGGGATGTGGTAGAGAACACAATGCATATGTCAAAGCCTAATTTATATAGACTTTTTCATTTCTAGGTCTGGGATCACAGACATTGACTTCAGAAGCTGGTTAGACTGCCTACCATGAAAAGCCAGTTCCACTTTACAGACTGCATATTTAGATCAGGGTATATTTAGGGACTCTTGACAGCAGCCTGCTTTTTTTTTTTGAATACTCCAGTTCATCACCAGTTCACTGGGCTGGGAACATAGGTATGTTCTCTGGATTAAGGTGAAATAAGAAAAAAGTTTCTTGGGCTGTTTCAGACTAACTCACTAGACTGAACAAGATTTACTGCAGGTGGGAACTATTCAGACCAGCAAATGGTTATTAAATACCTCGCTATGGTTATTAAATACAGTTGCTATCGAGGGGGCCAAACAGAGGCCTGGGCCTCCCTTCAAAGATGTTCATAGTCTTGTAAATCAGAAAACCAGCTATTGCCACACAATGTGTTAGATACTATGAGCGTATTGGGGAGGGTTTGCTAAGACAGCACCACAGAGGAACACCGAACATAGCCTGTGGGTTTGGAAGGATTCCTGGAAGCCCCTAGACTGAGAAGGAATGACCTAGATGTTGGGCAGGCTTTCTCTGCAGGGGGAGCACACTTAAGGACTTGGAGCATGTGGAGCACAGGGACAAAGGGTACTTCTGTGTGTATGAAAATGAAGGGAATGGACCAGACAGGAAACTAGGTCAAGGGAAGAGGCTTTAAAAACTAGAAATATCTTAGCTGGGGTCGACTCCAGCTAAGACTCTAAGCAACAGTGGAGAGGACACCTGAACAGGCCTTCCCCTGTAATCAGACTGATGACTACCTTAGTTATCATAGAACCTTCAACCAGCAACTGATGGAAGCAGATACAGAGATCTACAGTGAAGAACTGGGCTGAGCTATCTGAGACCAGCCCAAGAGAAGGAGGAGTGATAATATGAGCAAAGGGGTCAAGACCATGATGGTGATACTCCCAGATACAACTGACCTGAGCTAGTGAGAGCTCACGGACTCTGGACTGATAGTGGGAGAAACTGCATAGGACCAAATTAGGCCCGCTGAATGTGGGGGTCAATTGTGAGGCTTGGACAGTCTGTGGGACCACTGGTGGTGAGACCAGGATTTATCCCTAGGGCTTGAACTGGCATCTAGGAGCACATTCCTTTTGGAGGGAAACCTTGATCATTCTAGACATGGGGGCAGAGAAGGGGGTTGGTTATGCCTTGAAGTGAAGTGTCAGACTTTGTTGACTCCCCATGGGAAGCCTTACCCTTTCTGAGGAGTGGATAGGGGAGTGGGGTGGGGAGAAGGTGGAGGAAGCAAGAGGAGGAGAGGGAGTGGGAGCGGGGATAGCTATGTAAAATGAGAAAATATTGTATTAAAAAATTTTTAAAAAAGGAAAAAAAACTAGGAATGTAAGCAGGCAGTGGTGGTGTATGCCTTTAATCACAGCACTTAGGAGGCAGAGGCAGGTGTGTTGGAGGAGCTCGCCTGTTGGTTCCCGGCTGCGCAGACCCGAAAAAATCACACAGAAACTATATTAATTAAATCAGTGCTTGGTCCATTAGCTCTAACTTCTTACTGGCTAATTCTTACATCTTAATTTAACCCATCTCTATTAATCTGTGCATTACCATGAGGTCATGGCCTACCAGCACATCTGTCTCCAGCGGTTCTGTGGCTTCTCCCTATATCTGCCTTCTTCCTCCCAGCATTCAGTTTGGTTTTCCTTGCCTAGCTAAGTTTGGCCCTGCTATAGGATCAAGACAGATTCTTTGTTAACCAATGGTATTAAGGGCATACAGAGGGCAATCCCACATCACAGGTGGATCTTTGTAAGTTCGAGGCCAGCCTGGTCTACAAGAACTTACATCTAGGACTGTTACAAGAGAAACTCTGTCTCAAAAAACAAACAACAACAACAAAACAAAAACAAAAACTAGGAATGTGGAGAAGGTCTTCCAGGGGAAGCAGAACGAGAGCAACAACTGTTAGTTCTGATGGGTGTGCCAGCTGTGTGATACAGGCCCTGACCCCAGAGATCCTGATAGCAGCAATAGGGCTGGAGAACAGGACCTGTAAGGGCATGTGGTCTACTGAACATGACTTAGCTGGATAGAATGGTGGAGAACCTAGAATGACATTTACACAAATGGCTAGGTGGTGATGTTGTACGACATGACCTTTCCTGGAGACATAGATATCTACTCACCCCAGACAAAGGTCCTACCATAGATCAAAGAACAGACACCACCAAAGTCCAACTTGGTGAACCAAAGAGTTTTATTGGTGTTACTGGCAGGAATATGGGTGGTGGGTTACTTATGGGAGCAGGAATAACTCAAAGACAGAGAGTCACCAAAGCCCACCCCAGCATGGGTGACAGCTCACAAAATCTGGGACTTGGAGCACACTGCATGGTCTGCAGGCAGCTCAGCAGGTTGGAGAGCATCCTTTCCAAGTGACTCAGTTTGTCCAAACTTCTTCCAGGCACCTGGACTGGTCTCAGTCTTCTTTGCAGCTTGGTTTATCTGAGAGTTACTCTCAGCAGTCTTTTCTGTTTATATAGTCTCGGGAAGGGAGGGACCCAGTGAATCTGGTCAGATTCAGGGACTTCCTGAAGCTATTTTGATTTGTTTTCTTTCTGTCCATAGGGGTTTCTCTGGGAAATGGAATGCTTCAATCTTGGATACAAGCACTACAAAAAAAGATACCACCATTATCTGATGGAGGGAAGCAAGGAAAATGAGCAGGTTGGCTTGGGGTAGGCTGCAGGGGAGGAAATCTGGGAGACTCTCCTCTGAGCAAGTATCCTGAACACTTTAAGGCTATTTCCTGGATTTCCATAGTCCCCAGTTTTTCATCTTTCTATTCATGATTTCCTGGTTTCTGTGTTTTATTTGAAAACCAAAATGGTGAAGCAGCAACAGAGTCATTTTGTCCATAGGGTGAATTGTCGCTTGTCTCTGCGATCTCAGGTCACACTGTATTCACTCCAGAGATCTTGCCATGTAGCCAATGCAGTACCCCACAATGTCCAACTTGGTGACCCAATGAGTTTTATTGGTGTTACTTACAGGAATCTGGGTGAGGGATTGCTTACAGGAGCAGAAAAGACTTGAAGACAGTTGCATCACCAAAGCCCTCCCTAGTATGGTTCATAAATCTTGGAACTTGGAGCATACTGAATAGCTTGTAGCTCAGCATGTTTGATAATATACATCATAGCACAGGAAGGTGACCCACTTCAGGGGTCTTGTCCTGCTCATCCTAGGGAGGTGTCATTGACTATCTGCCAACGTAAACTGCTTTATATCTGTCCCCAAACTGAAGAGCTATTATATAGTTCTCCAGTTGCAGTGGAGGAAGGTTAGCTCCTTTGGCTTTTACATAGGTTTATAATTTAAAAGTTCAAATTTGAATTTGAATTCTGCAGCAGTTCCCTAAAGTCTGAGGGAAATATATGAATTTCCTTTTATAGTTGAAGAAATCGAGGCTCAGAAAGTGTTCTCTATCTACTTAATGTGGTAGGTAGAGAACATGAGCCCATGCCTCTCTCAAGTCCAACGGACCTAAGCAAGATGAGCTAGATGCCCAGATGCTCTAAGCAAGCTGGGAGGATTAGGCAGAGGTACCAGCAGGATGTGGTCTGACATTGGTGTTGCTGGCTTCCTGCCCCGAGGTGAGCACTGTCTTTGTGCTTCAGCTGTTTCCATGGCTAGGGGCTTTGTGTAGGTGTTGGATCTGTCTTCTTTGCCCCTTGCTGAAAATGATTGGCTAGGGTGGAATTTCCACTGTTATTTTAGGAGCACTGTTTTTTAATAGACAATAGTTTTCTGCTCCTATGAATAGGTATTTTTTCCCTGTCACATTGTATTTCTTTCCAGTTCAGTAGCTGGTAAAACTCAAGCACGGCCACGGTCCCAGAGCCATGCTTCAGGTCTGAAATCCATCAAGAAGATGTGCATTTAGCAGCCCTGCACCCACTGTCTGGGTCCACAGGGCTAGCGGTTTTTAAAGGAGGGACAGGATGAGGACATCTTACTGTATCAGGTCCTTGCTTGGTGGGCTTTGGGGAATACTCACACAAAGCATGCTGGCAAGAATATATGTTGTTAGAGGGTACCTTATGAATATTTGCTGACAACTTCCATGTCCCCAGTGATAATACAGGAATAATGTTATTCAATAACCGATCCCCATAGCTACAAGATTATATCAAAATTTCCTTTTATTAGACCCCCAGAGCTTAATGAAAAACAATGACAGGACTTTTAGTGGGTGTAAAATTATAAAAAGGAAAAATAAAAAAAAGACTCGAAGGGTAAAGGAGATAGCTCGGGGTACAAAGTGCTGTTGGACCATGCCAAAGTCATTTGAAAGATACAGACCCACACATCGGTGTGAATATATGCCACATTCTCAGGAGATAAGTGACATTCTTTTCATTCATTCTAGGGAAAGATCTACTTCTAAGGACATTTCTAAGGGATAGACCTCCTGGGCTCCATTTTCCAGCCATGTGGTTGCTTCAGAGTCACAGAGGTTGACTACGTCTTGAGAGGTGGCAGTGGTGGGGACAGCTGAGTCTCCACCCCAGCCAGAGAACAAAAGTCTCAGTCTTCAATTGCAGGCCCATTTTGTGATCTTTCAATTCCTCCTCAGTCCAGTCTTCCGAGCAGGGACACCATCAGGAGGACTTAAGCATAGCCCGCTGGAGGAAAGCCTCCTCAGCCACCTAGAGAATGATGACGTATTGGGGCTCAGCAACTTTGAAGCTTTTGCAACTTTTATCCATCACTAGCTCCAGAGATGAAGACATTTCAAGGAAGCCTGCTGGTTCTCCCACTGAAGACCTTTCAGACTGATGTGGAGCTTGGAAGAAGGCAAGTCTGTGGACCATCACACTCCCTGACCCACGATCAGGCATCTGTTTTCTGTCCCTTTGAAATTCTAAAATACATGCTCTCTAAGACGTGGCTGGTATTTCAGCACTGCAGGCGACTTTAGCTTGCACTGAATCAGTAGGGAAATGCTCTGTTTGTTCGGAGGCCATGCGACTTTGAAAAGAGTGCCCGAACTCTGGCAGAAGAAGTCCCTAGGCCCAGATCCTGCTGCTGGCAGAGTGACATTGAACAAGCCAGCTTGACTGTCTCAAGATAATTTCACACCTGTGTGGAAGAGTCAGGCTCCTATATATACGCATAATGACTTGTGTCCAGTCATTGGCATTGAAGGTCAGGGCAAAATAACATGCCCTGCTGTCTCAAGCTCTGTAGTAAAAATCACATTCAGAGCTGCCCTGTGTTCTCCCCATCTCTGCCTTGTCTTCAATGCCCCCCCCCTTGCTAGCTGCATTTAACACTTCCTGGAGGGGACTGCTGATTCTTGTCACCTTGATAAACACAAACTCAGATCTCAGAATGAATTGAAACTTGCCCAGCTAGCGTGTCCAAGCTGCTCCTAGGTATAGATGCTGACCCTCAGTTCTCTGACTCCTTCCCCAGAGACTCAATGCAAGAACAATAGAGAGTAGCATGGCTGGTCAGACAGTTACAGATGGTTTTAGTGTTGATAGTGATAACGATGATAAAAGCTTAATTACAGAGATGGAGCTGGGAGGCGCACGCGCCGGCAGACGGAGCTGGGAGGCGCAGGCAGGCAACGACGGCTGCTGCCGAGACTGCAGGGGACGAGCGCGGCAGCAGAGGTCGCAGGCGGCAGGGACCAGCGCGCAACATCGAGAGCAGATCGCCCCACTACAATTAAATCAAAGAGGTAGGCCTTTGGTTGGCGAGGGCCCTGGCAAACGGGGAGCCGGGACCGGTTCCGGAAAACCCTTCTTAGGGGTGAGAGGGTTCTTGGCCCCCAGCAGGAGCCAGGAAACAGAGCGAGGGCAATTAGTAAGAGAAGCCTCTGGCCAGCAGAGAAACCTGATCTGATTTTAAAAGACCAATTAGATAGCATTGAAAGGAGGAGATGGGCAGGCGCCAAGGCAGAACATCACCCATTAATCAGAAAAACAACATGAAAACACCAGATCCCAAAGATCTTACAACAGAAAGATTTGAACACCCTAACACAGAAGAAGTGGAAAAAATTGACTTTATGAAAGCAATAGAATCCCTTAAAAAATATGTAATAAACACCCTTATAGAAATGGATGAGAAGAATAACAAAAAGTTCGAAGAATTAAGTAAATATGTACATGAGACCCTGGGAAACCAAGAAAAAACGATCAAACAGGTAATGGAAACAGTGCAAGAATTGAAAACTGAAAGGGAAGCAAGGAAGAGAACACAAAGGGAAGAACAGCTGGATATGGAAAATCTAGGCCAACGAGCAGAGTCTACAGAAACAAGCATAATCAATAGACTACAAGAGATAGAAGAAAGAATCTCAGATGCTGAGGACACCATAGAGAAAATAAATGCACTGATCAAAGAAAACAGCAAAGCCAACAAATTCTCATCACAAAACATTCAAGAAATATGGGACACAATAAAAAGACCAAACCTAAGAATTATAGGAATAGAAGAAGGAGAAGAATCACAGCTCGAAGGCCCAGAAAATATTTTTAACAAAATTATGGAAGAAAACTTTCCCAACATAAAGAAAGTTATCCCCTTGAATATTCAAGAAGCATACAGAACACCAAACAGACTGGATCAAAGAAAAACTTCCCCTCGCCATATAATAATCAAAACACAAAATAGACAGGTTAAAGAAAGAATATTAAGAGCTGCAAAGGAAAAAGGCCAAGTAACCTATAAAGGTAAACCGATCAGAATTACACCTGACTTCTCTATGGAAACCATGAAAGCCAGAAGGTCCTGGATAGAGGTACTTCAAAAGCTAAGAGACCATGGATGCAAACCCAAACTTCTGTACCCTGCCAAGCTAGTGTTCACTATCAATGGAGAAAACAAGACATTCCAGGATAAGAACAAATTTAAACAATACGTAGCCACAAATCCAGCTCTACAGAAAGTAATAGAAGGAAAATCGCAACCCAAGGAATCCAACAATGCCAACACTGACTACAATAACTCAGGCATCTAGTGAACCTTCACCAGCACAACTCAAAGAAGGGACACACACACAAACTCTACTACCAAAAAAACAATAAGAATAACCGGAGTAAACAACAATTGGTCATTAATATCACTTAATATTAATGGTCTCAATTCACCTATAAAAAGGCACAGGCTAAGAGATTGGATACGAAAACAGGATCCAACATTCTGCTGTTTGCAAGAAACACATCTCAACCACAAAGACAGGCATCTACTCAGAGTAAAAGGTTGGGAAAAGGTCTTTCAAGCAAATGGTCCTAAGAAAAAAGCAGGTGTGGCCGTACTAATTTCCAACAAAACGGACTTCAAACTAAAATCAATCAGAAGAGATCGAGAAGGACACTTTATACTCATAACAGGAACAATTCATCAGGATGACATCTCAATTCTGAATATCTATGCCCCTAATATAAAAGCACCCACTTATATAAAAGAAATATTACTAGAACTCAAGGCAGACATCAAACCACACACACTAATAGTAGGAGACTTCAACACACCTCTCTCTCCAATGGACAGGTCAATCAGACAGAAACCTAATAGAGAATTAAGAGAATTACTGGAGGTAATGAAACAAATGGACTTAACAGACATCTATAGAACACTCCACCCAAATAGGAAAGAATATACCTTCTTCTCTGCAGCTCATGGAACCTTCTCAAAAATTGACCATATACTCGGAAACAAAGGAAGCCTCCACAGATACAAAAGAATATCAGTGTCCACCTGTGTCTTATCAGATCACCACGGATTAAAGTTAGAAGGCAACAACAATGCTGCCCCCAGAAAGCCGACAAACTCATGGAAACTGAACAATCAACTACTGAACCACACCTGGGTGAAGGAAGAAATTAAGAAGGAAATTAAAGTCTTCCTTGAATTTAATGAAAATAAAGAGACAACATACTCAAACCTATGGGACACGATGAAAGCAGTGCTAAGAGGAAAGTTCATAGCACTAAGTGCCCACTTAAAGAAAACGGAGAAAGCATACATTGGGGACTTAACAGCACACCTGAAAGCTTTAGAAAAAAAAGAAGCAGATGTGCCCAGAAGGAGTAGAAGACTGGAAATAATCAAACTGAGGGCAGAAATCAACAAAATAGAAACACAGAAAACAGTCCAAAGAATCAATGAAACAAAAAGTTGGTTCTTGGAGAAAATCAACAAGATAGACAAACCCCTATCCAAACTAATTAAACAACAGAGGGAGAACACGCAAATAAATAAGATCAGAAATGAAAAGGGGGACATAACCACAGACACAGAGGAAATTCAGAGAATCATTAGATCTTACTACAGGAGCCTGTATGCCACAAAACTGGAAAATACAAAAGAAATGGACATCTTTTTAGATAAGTACCATATACCAAAGCTAAACCAAGACCAGGTGAAAGATCTAAATAGACCTGTTAGTCGCGAAGAACTTGAAGCAGTTATCAAAAATCTGCCCTCTAAAAAAAGCCCAGGACCAGATGGTTTCAATGCAGAATTCTACCAGAACTTCCAAGAAGAGCTAATACCTATTCTCCTTAATGTATTTCACAGTATAGAAACAGAAAAGTCATTGCCAAATTCCTTTTATGAAGCTACAGTTACCCTGATACCAAAACCACACAAAGACCCAACCAAGAAAGAGAACTACAGGCCTATCTCACTCATGAATATCGACGCAAAAATTCTTAATAAAATACTGGCAAACCGAATTCAAGAACACATTAGAAAAATTATCCATTATGATCAAGTAGGCTTCATCCCAGAGATGCAGGGCTGGTTCAACATACGCAAATCTATCAATGTAATCCACCATATAAATAAAATGAAAGAAAAAAACCATATGATCATTTCATTAGATGCTGAAAAAGCATTCGACAAAATCCAACACCCCTTTATGATAAAGGTATTGGAGAGACTAGGGATACAAGGGTCATACCTAAATATAATAAAAGCTATTTACAGCAAACCGACAGCTAACATTAAATTAAACGGAGAAAAACTCAAAGCCATCCCACTAAAATCAGGAACAAGACAAGGATGTCCACTCTCTCCATACCTCTTCAATATAGTGCTTGAAGTTCTAGCAATAGCAATAAGACAACATAAGGGGATCAAAGGGATTCGTATTGGAAAGGAAGAAGTTAAGCTTTCGTTATTTGCAGATGATATGATAGTATACATAAGCGACCCCAAAAACTCTACCAAAGAACTCCTACAGCTGATAAACACCTTCAGTAATGTGGCAGGATACAAGATCAACTCGAAAAAATCAGTTGCCTTCCTATACAGTAAGGATAAGGAAACAGAGAGGGAAATCAGAGAAGCATCACCTTTCATGATAGCCACAAAGAGCATAAAATATCTTGGGGTAACCCTGACCAAGGAAGTGAAAGATCTATATGACAAGAACTTTAAGACTTTGAAGAACGAAATAGAAGAAGACACCAGAAAATGGAAGGATCTCCCTTGCTCTTGGATTGGGAGGATCAACATAGTAAAAATGGCAATTCTTCCAAAAGCAATATATAGATTCAATGCAATCCCCATCAAAATCCCATCAAAATTCTTCACAGATCTGGAGAAGACAATAATCAACTTTATATGGAAAAATAAAAAACCCAGGATAGCCAAAACAATCTTATACAATAAAGGAACGTCTGGAGGCATTACCATCCCTGACTTCAAACTCTATTACAGAGCTACAGTATTAAAAACAGCTTGGTATTGGCATAAAAACAGAGAAGTCGACCAATGGAACCGTATAGAAGACCCTGACTTTAATCCACAAACCTATGAGCACCTGATTTTCGATAAAGGAGCTAAAACTATACAATGGAAAAAAGAGAGCATCTTCAACAAATTGTGCTGGCAAAACTGGATTTCAATCTGTACAAAAATGAAAATAGATCCATGTCTGTCACCATGCACAAAACTCAAGTCCAAGTGGATTAAAGACCTCAATATCAGTCTGAACACACTGAACCTGATAGGAGAGAAAGTGGGAACTACACTACAACAAGTGGGCACAGGAGACCGCTTCCTACGTATAACATCAGCAGCACAGACAGTAAGGGCCTCATTGAATAAATGGGACCTCATGAGACTGAGAAGCTTCTGTAAAGCAAAGGACACTGTCGCTAAGACAGAAAGGCAACCCACTGACTGGGAGAAGATCTTCACCAACCCCGCAACTGACAAAGGTCTGATCTCCAAAATATATAAAGAACTTAAGAAACTAGACTGTAAAAGGCTAATCAACCCAATTATAAAATGGGGCACTGAGCTGAACAGAGATCTCTCAACAGAAGAAGTTCAAATGGCCAAAAGACACCTAAGGTCATGCTCAACTTCCTTAGCGATCAGGGAAATGCAAATCAAGACAACTTTAAGATACCATCTTACACCTGTCAGAATGGCTAAAATCAAAAACACCAATGATAGCCTATGCTGGAGAGGTTGTGGAGAAAGGGGTACACTTATCCATTGCTGGTGGGAATGCAAACTTGTACAACCACTCTGGAAAGCAGTGTGGCGGTTTCTCAGAAAATTTGGGATCAACCTACCCATGGACCCAGCAATACCACTCTTGGGAATATACCCAAGAGAGGCCTTATCATGCAACAAAAATATATGCTCTACTATGTTCATAGCAGCATTGTTTGTAATAGCCAGAACCTGGAAACAACCTAGATGCCCCTCAATTGAAGAATGGATGAAGAAAGTATGGAATATATACATATTAGAGTACTACTCAGCAGTAAAAAACAAGGACTTCTTGAAGTTTGCAGGCAAATGGATGGAAATAGAAAACACTATCCTGAGTGAGGTAAGCCAGACCCAAAAAGAGGAACATGGGATGTACTCACTCATATTTGGTTTCTAGCCATAAATAAAGGACATTGAGCCTATAATTCGGGTTCTTAGAGAAGCTAAATAAGAAGGAGAACCCAAAGAAAAACATATAGGCATCCTCCTGAATATTAACCTTCATCAGGCGATGAAAGGAGACAGAGACAGAGACCCACATTGGAGCACCGGACTGAAATCTCAAGGTCCAAATCAGGAGCAGAAGGAGAGCGAACATGAGCAAGGAACTCAGGACCGCGAGGGGTGCACCCACACACTGAGACAATGGAGATGCTCTATCGGGAACTCACCAAGGCCAGCTGACCTGGGTCTGAAAAAGCCTGGGTTAAAACCGGTCTCACTGAACATAGCGGACAATGAGGACTACTGAGACATCAAGAACAATGGCAATGGGTCTTTGATCCTACTGCATGTAGTGGCTTTGTGGGAGCCTAGGCAGTTTGGATGCTCACCTTACGAGACCTGGACGGAGGAGGGTTTTCCTCGGACTTCCCACGGGACGGAGAGCCCTGATTGCTCTTTGGGCTGACGAGGGAGGGGGAATGGATTGGGGGAGGGGGAGGGAAAGGGGAGGCGGAGGTGGGGAAGAGACAGAAATATTTAATAAATAAATAAATAAAGAAAAAAAAAGGAAAAAAAAATAAAATCTGAAAAAAAAAAGCTTAATTACAGACAACCATTAGAATATCTGCTGTGGATGTGGATGCTGTCCCCATCATTTCTTTTATGCCCCGTGATCCTATACTACAACCTTTTGGGAATCTACTTGTTAATCAAGCATCGGCCAAGCATGGCATTGATCACTCTGCCTTTCTTATGCACCATTCACTCTGCAGGATTCCCAGGCCCTCATCTCAGAGCCATATATTCCCTTGAAATCATCCAAGAAGTCACGAAAGAGTATGTCTGATTATTTGATAGCCACAGCTGGCCACCTTTTTAATATCAAACAACATTTTATTGGATAAGTAGTGATAATTTTATAAGTAAGAAAGTGTGTTTTGTTCTAAAAGAGCTCCCCAAACTGTTCCATGGTCTTCAGTTCCAAGTCTCTCTGTGCCCTTCAGCACCACAGCCAGGCTTAGCACTCAGTGCCGCAGAGGGGGGAAGCCAAGAGGAAGAGGTACCCTTACGTGAAGACCATCTGGGCCTGGGTTCTTTCCTAACAGTGCTAATAGAATATTTCTAACTTGGATGTGTTAGTATATTCATGCATTGCTAAACACTTAGGTGTGTATGTGTGTGTGTGTGTGTGTGCTGAATTATATTGTAGATGGATGACCCACCTGGCGCACATGTCTGTCGGTGCTAAAACCAGGACAGTCCCAGGCAAATTAGGATGGTTTGTCACTTTAGTTGAGGGATGGGGTTGTAGTTATTTAGTCATTATTCTGGAAAGCAAGGGACTGTTTTTTGACTAATGGTTTAAGGAGTAAGGTCAGATATGGTTCAAAGCTCGGGTCTACTACATGATATGAGATCCTGGGAACTTCAGTCTACTCATCAATAAAATAGTGATGCTAATTGTACTTACTTTATAGGGTTGTTAGAGATTAACTGTAAAGCCTGGCACACAGAGGGATGGCAATCACAGATAACCATTGTATCAGTGTTCTCCCCGAGAAAGCATAGCCCTATCCCTGTCTTGAGTCTAGTCTCAATATAATATCTTAGTGTCTGTCTTCGGTGCAGAGTGTCACTTGGATGGCTCTATTGCCACTTTATGAGAGCAGTTTGTTCTATATCTAGAGGACTTGTGTCATGGCAAGTACTTGGAGTTGGTTAAGGTTGCCCCCAGCCCGGCATCTATCCCATAGAGTTGCATTCTGAGTACCGACTATGATAAAAGTCATAACCTATAAGTGTATCCTGGGGGGTTGGCAGGCAGAAAACCTGCATTTCCCTAAAGCTCTTCCTTGTAGACAGGCCACAGAAGATGAGAGGAAATGTTACTATGGTGGCCAGACAACATGAGAGTTAGTTCACCAAATGCAGAACGGGCCATCACTGTCACCTGCTAGTCACGTTGCTTATATATGATAGTGTTGATTATATACACACACTTCCACACACTTCATGCACACTCCTGGGCACAGACCACTTCAGCCGTCCTCCGGATGGCACAGTACAGGGCTGGCTTCTCCAAGTGCCTGCCTCTCTTATCTCCATCAGATGATGCCAACATTACTGACCTCCTCTAAATTTCTCCCAGTGCCTATTTCTGTCTCAGCTCTGTTCCCTGCCTGACTTTTCTTCCCTCTGCTTTGAGAAGTGGAGACCCTGCTTTGCAGGATAACAAATAGAACTGTCAAACCCATCAGTGCTGCCGCCTGCAAAGATAAATGGGGCGACACATGGAGCAACCTCTGTGGATTCTGGGGCCCCAGCAGGAACTGACATTGTGACAGATGGGGGGACAAGTGGCGCTGACACAATCAGGTCGTGTGAATGTCGAGGGGGGGGTGAGGGTGGTGTCTGTTCCCCTACTGGTCCCCCCCCCCCCCCCCCCGCCATGGACACGCTATGTTTCCGGGATCGTAACAAGATAGCAAGCTTGTCTTTGCTCTTCTCAAGGCCTTGAGCAGCGCAGGCCAAGGAAACAGGTTTTCTTTGGGGTATCCTGCTTTCTCAAGAGTGACAACCGAGTTACCTTGCAGAGAAAGCTCTTCTCAGGGGGAAAAGGACCAGGGCCAAGTTCACCTTTAACCTTTTACCCCATCACTCTTCAGCCCTCCCTTTTCAGGCTCTCATTAGTCCTTTCACACAGCCAGCAGGCTCACAGGAGCTCTGGCTCCCACCCAGTTACCGCTTCCTGCTCCTGTCAATCAACACATGTACTAGATCTTTCTATCTCTGCATCCAAAAAAAAAAAAAAAAAAAAAAAAAAGCACCCCTCTGTGTCCCATTTCCCCAGGTCTCTGTAGGGCATCTGTTGGCAGCTTCCAAACCCCATTTGTTGAGCCTTGTAGACACAAGCTCATTTCTTAGGAGGAACCTCACAGGGTATTGGCTTCCCCCAGTGGAAGACAGTCTACAGGATTGGCAACTGTACTCTGACAGCATCCAAATGCTTGCTTTAATTTAGAGACATGTGTTCTGAGAGGTAATTGTTCACCTTCAGTTTCCTTTTCATCATGCCTTTGGACAGAGGGGTAGTTTTGGGTTGAAGCATTTCTTTGTTCTCTGCCTTCAATGGCTTCATAGTGAGAATGGCTGCCTGGGATGCCAGTCATTCTCTTCGTTTAGCGTGCCATGGGGACCCACTTCCACGAGGTAATGCATTGACTCCTGTGATCCGCAGGAGGCAGAGGGCTGGCAGCAGCAGAGATAAAGACATGCTCCCTTGTATTTGCAAGTTCATTGCTTAGTCGAGGAGAGAAATGTGTAGGAGTAACTTTAACCCAAGGTCATCTCTGAGAATAGTTAAAGAGAACATTAGGAACAGGAAGAGGAAAAACAACTGTATTAGTTTCTTTTCTGTTGCTGTGGTAAGAATATCCAGACAAAAAGCCACTTGGGGAGGCCAGTATGGCAGAGAAGGCATGACAACAGGTAGGGGTAGAAAGCTGGCTAAGTACTTGATGTGTATGTGTGTGTGTGTGTGTGTGTGTGTGTGTGTGTGAGAGAGAGAGAGAGAGAGAGAGAGAGAGAGAGAGAGAGAGAGAGAGAGAACTTGGCACTTGGTAAAACAGGCATAGGCTTAGGATCTCAATTTCAGCTTTGGGCAAGGTGACAAAATAGTCCTTTACCTGACATTTTGTTTCTCATTGGAGAATCCTCGGCACAGTTAGATTCTATCCTTGGTGACAAGGAAGGAAACCAGAACCAACCACTCAGTTCTCTATGATTTCTAAGAAAAAGAAAAGAAAAACCTGGGTGTGGTGGACACATTTAATCCCAGGCCTAGAGAGCCAGAGGCAGATGAACCTCTGTGAGTTGGTGGCCAGCCTGCTTTACATAGTTCCAGGCCAGCCCAGGGCTGCATAGTAAGACTGCAACAGAAACAGAACAAACAAAAACCCAGACAGACAGACAAATGCCCCCAGCACTCCCTGCCCCCAAATCTAAACCTTTGGCACGATGGGCAATAATGGAAGAAATTACAGAAGGGAGGAGCCAATACTGAATGTCTGTGAGCAGAACAAATGAACGTTGAGTCTTGTCCTTCACCTTTTTTAGCCTCAGTTTCTCTGCTTGGCATAGGGATAATGTATGCTTGGCATAAGATGGGACTAATGATCCTTTGCCCATAAGACTATTGCGAGGCTCGTAAAAGAAAATATATGTAAAATGTTTGCTGCATGATATGATTATCCCCCTGCCTCCTGGTCCATTGAAACGGGAAGCTCTCAGAATTGCTAATGGGCAGCTGTAAAAAAGATCATGTGGCTTGTCTTCAGGAATGAAGCTGCTGAGGGATGCTTAGAGTCTAGATGATGGGGAGACTTAACAAGATCAATACCTCTTTTGGAAAAGATTATATGCTATACTAGGCAGCAAATAGACCATTGAAACTGGATGCGGAAAGCATTTGTGGAGCCTATTAGAGATGGTTAAACATATCAACACAGGCAAAAATAAATAGTGAATTATGCACACCCAGCTCCCTAGTACTTCTTTCCTTATATCTCTCCCTCTCTTCCCATTTTCTGGATGAGGTAAGTAGAACTGATGTAATAGCTCCTTTGGGAAAAGTTGGAGAAAACTGTGCAAATCTAGGCTGTTTAGAGTCTGTGAAATTTCTGGATAGGAGTAGGAAGAGACTCCTCATTTCACAGCAGGCGGTGGGTGAATTCTCCTAGATTACTAAGCTTATAGGCTTTCCACAAATAGCCTAAACCTTTTGGCTAGCTTTTTAAGGTTACTAGTGAGCAGTGTAGCGTACTGAAGAAGTGATTCTGTGATCTCTAGTGGCCTGAAATAATTAGATTATTTTGTGTAATGAATAAATGAGAAGTTAACTCTCTGGCTCAGATCAATGTGGTAACATGATTTATTTCTTGTAAAGGCGAATGCTCTGGAGTCTAGACCTCACCAATAATCGTGTTGATTCCCCCCTTCTCACTTAGAATGCGTTTCGGGTCATTTTGGGAGAGAGGCTACCCAGTGGTGCGAAAAGAGCATATGGGCTTTAGGGTCAGCCAAATCTTGATTCCGTTTTTGCTAGGTGTGTGACTGTGAGCAAATCACCTAACAGGCTCGATTCTGATTGATCGATAGTAAATAGCATTTATCTCTTATGGGATGTATACCAATTAATGCTGTAACACATAGAAGAGCACCTAACCCAGCTCCTGGCTTCCACACATGAGAAAACCAGGTAAACAGTAGGTTACTTCTCTCTCCCTCCCCACTGTATTATTTTAAAATGTTGAGTGGCTATAGCAAGGATAAACAGCACATTCATTAGTTCTGGGGTAACTCATTTGTTAGGTTAAACAGGAACTCTGCCTGATAAAGCACTTTAATGAAAATGTTTACTGAGCTTGTGTTTTGGAATGTCATGAAACTTAATTTTTTTTTTCGGAAATCCATATAAGCACTGGCTTTCTGGCCACTAATGATCTCACTTAAGACCAAACCTCTATCTTCGAACCAGCCAATGATTACCTGAGTGTTCATAAGTGTAACTAGCATCTTACTGGGGAGGTGACTTTGTATTCTGCCCTGCTGTGGTATTATATACAGTGGACATTCTAATGCCCTTAGATGAAGTATAGAAATGAAGAAAAATCAACAACCTGGCAACATTTGCTCACTGAAGGACCGTGACATTGTGGTCAGTTGGTGACAAAAGCAGATCTTGCTGGTTTGGGGTGCCAGTGCACTTTCCAGCCCCGACAGATCCAGACTGTTCAGGGTGGTGTGAGAATGTATGCTTTCAGCTCCTGATGGAACACCACAGCATTGGAATTCCTGTTACGATTTGTTCAGAGCTTCAGATCTGTGAATCACTTACCTGCTGAATTGAGCAAATTGAAAGTGATCACATTAAGGGACGGTTGGTGGAGACTGGTGCTTCCTGCTCCTTAATAACATCCTGAAAGCTAACGGGTTTCCCTGATGTTCCTCAAATCCATCCTGCCTACCTCTGCACAAATGAGCTCAGTTGGAGGTCAGGCTTATTGATGTTTAAATGAGTATATTTGGCTCACTGTAGCATCTATCTAAATGAACACTATTTTGGTGCATTGAAACTTAATGTTCACTCTGAATCCAGGTGAGAGGGAAGGTTGTGGCATTTGAGTGAGGAGGAGGACATATGGAACACAAGTTTCCAAGCCAAAAGCAGTTGGTAATTGAATTAATGGCTTGACAACACTATAGAAGGTTAGTTCAATGTTAGCATAGTGTCTTAGAGTTCCATTGCTGTGAAGAGACACCATGACCACAACAACTCTTACAAATAAAAACTTTTAGTTGAATTTGGCTTATAGATCGAGAGGTTTAGTTGTGGTGGGAAAGCAGACATAGTGCTGGAGAAGTAACTGAGTTTTCAGTTTCTGGATCAGCAAGCAGTGGGAAGAGAAAGAGCCACTGGGCCTGGCTTGAGCTTCTGAAACCTCAAAATCCTCTCACAGTGACACACTTCCTCCAGTAAGATCACACCTACTCCAACAAGGTCACACATCATATTCCCTTCCAACAATGCCTCTCCCTATAAGTCTATAAAGGCCATTTTTATTCAAACTACCACATTGCACCCCCTGGTCCCATAGACTTGTAGCCATACCATAATGCAAAACCAAATTCAGTTCAACTTCAAAAGTCCCCACAGTCTATCAAACAATGTTTAAAAATTCAGAGTTTCTTTGGACACTCACAGTTGTCTCTTAACTGTAATACCCTGTAAAATCAAAATAAAAAAGCAGTTTTGTTGACTGAGGTTTCTGTCCTGCCCAGTCCCACAGCTGTTTCATCCCAAAGAAATACACAGAGGCTTGCATTTAATTATAAACTGGTTGGCCTATTAGCTCAGGCTTCTTCTTATATCTTCAATTAGTCCATAATTCTTGTCTGTGTTAGTCACATAGCTTGGTACCTTTTATCAGCAACGCATTCTCATCTTGTTTCCTCTGTGTCTGGGTGACAACTACAGACTGAGTCTTTTCTCAACACCCCACCTATACTTCCTGCCTGGCTACTGGCCAATCAGCATTTTATTAAAACCATACAAGAGCATTGTCTCACAGCACAGATCAGATACTTTCATTGTGTATTCCAATGGCACAGAATAAACATTACAGTTTCAAAAGGGAGCAAAGGAAGCACAGTGAGGAAATTCTAGGACAAAGCAAGATCAAAAACTAGTTGGGTATAGATTCAATGCAATCCCCATCAAAATCCCATCAAAATTCTTCACAGATCTGGAGAAGACAATAATCAACTTTATATGGAAAAACAAAAAATCCAGGATAGCCAAAACAATCTTATACAATAAAGGAACGTCTGGAGGCATTACCATCCCTGACTTCAAACTCTATTACAGAGCTACAGTATTGAAAACAGCTTGGTATTGGCATAAAAACAGAGAAGTCGACCAATGGAATCGAATAGAAGACCCTGACTTTAACCCACAAACATATGAACACCTGATTTTCGATAAAGGAGCTAAAAGTATACAATGGAAAAAAGAGAGCATCTTCAACAAATTGTGCTGGCAAAACTGGATGTCAATCTGTAGAAGAATGAAAATAGACCCATATCTATCACCATGCACAAAACTCAAGTCCAAGTGGGTGAAAGACCTCAATATCAGTCCAAACACACTGAACCTGATTGAAGAGAAAGTGGGAAGTACTCTAGAACACGTGGGCACAGGAGACCACTTCCTACGTATAACCCCAGCAGCACAGACAGTAAGGGCCTCATTGAATAAATGGGACCTCCTGAGACTGAGAAGCTTCTGTAAAGCAAAGGACACTGTCGCTAAGACAGAAAGGCAACCCACTGACTGGGAGAAGATCTTCACCAACCCCGCAACTGACAAAGGTCTGATCTCCAAAATATATAAAGAACTCAAGAAACTAGACCGTAAAAGGCTAATCAACCCAATTATAAAATGGGGCACTGAGCTGAACAGAGATCTCTCAACAGAAGAAGTTCAAATGGCCAAAAGACACCTAAGGTCATGCTCAACTTCCTTAGCGATCAGGGAAATGCAAATCAAGACAACTTTAAGATACCATCTTACACCTGTCAGAATGGCTAAAATCAAAAACACCAATGATAGCCTTTGCTGGAGAGGTTGTGGAGAAAGGGGTACACTCATCCATTGCTGGTGGGAATGCAAACTTGTGCAACCACTCTGGAAAGCAGTGTGGAGGTTTCTCAGGAAATTCGGGATCAACCTACCCATGGACCCAGCAATACCACTCTTGGGAATATACCCAAGAGAGGCCTTATCATACAACAAAAGTATATGCTCTACTATGTTCATAGCAGCATTGTTTGTAATAGCCAGAACCTGGAAACAACCTAGATGCCCTTCAATTGAAGAATGGATGAAGAAAGTATGGAATATATACATATTAGAGTACTACTCAGCAGTAAAAAACAAGGACTTCTTGAAGTTTGCAGGCAAATGGATGGAAATAGAAAACACTATCCTGAGTGAGGTAAGCCAGACCCAAAAAGAGGAACATGGGATGTACTCACTCATATTTGGTTTCTAGCCATAAATAAAGGACATTGAGCCTATAATTCGGGTTCTTAGAGAAGCTAAATAAGAAGGAGAACCCAAAGAAAAACATATAGGCATCCTCCTGAATATTAACCTTCATCAGGCGATGAAAGGAGACAGAGACAGAGACCCACATTGGAGCACCGGGCTGAAATCTCAAGGTCCAAATCAGGAGCACCAGGAGAGAGAGCACGAGCAAGGAACTCAGGACCGTGAGGTGTGCACCCACACACTGAGACAATGGGGATGTTCTATCGGGAACTCACCAAGGCAAGCTGGCCTGGGTCTGAAAAAGCCTGGGTTAAAACCGGTCTCACTGAACATAGCCAACAACGAGGACTACTGAGACCTCGAGAGTTCATATCTTGATCTGTAAGTAAGAGGCAGAGAGAGGGAGGGAGGGAGGGAGGGAGGGAGAGAGAGAAGAGAGAAAGAGAAGAGAGAAGAGTGAAGAGAGAGAAAGTTCTGGGAATTGCATGAGTCTTTTGAAACCCCAAAGATCACCCCAGTAACAAGTCTCCAGTGAAGCCACATGTTCTAATCCTCCCCAAACAGTTCCTCTAACTGGGGACCCAGTATTCAAACACTTGAGCCTATTGGGACCATTCCCATTTAAATCATCACAGTTGTTAGCACTGACAAATTAAAAAGAGAGACTTTGTTAAACAAACCCAATTATTGTGTGCTTCAGTGTCTTAGGGCTTTATTAACGTGAAAAGACACCATGACCATGGCAACTCTTATAAAGGAAAACATTTAATTGAGGTTAGTTTACGGTTTCGCAGGTTTAGTCCATTTTTGTCATGGTGAGAAGCATGGCAGCGTGCAGGCAGACATGGTGCTGCAGAAGCCCAGAGTTCTAGATCTTGATCCCTAGGCAGCAGGAGACTGTATCCCACACTGGGCATAACTTGAGCACATATGAGACCCAAAAGCCCGCCCCCACAGTGACACACTTCCTCCAACAAGGCCACACCCACTCCAACAATTCCACTCCTAATAGTACCACTGAAACATTTAAACACTTGAGTCTATGGAACCATTTTTATTTAAACCATCATATTCAGTAAATTTTTTAAAAAATTAAAGAGACCATTACCACTTCTCTGCTAGATATCAGCAATCATCTTGGGTGCAGGAGTAGCTATTGGTAAACTGGTGAGAGATCCCATCAGAGTACTACCTACCTAAGCAAGCCTGGACTCCCCGATTTTATATTAGTTTGTGGCAGCACTTTAGTAAATTTTTTTAAAAGATTTATTTATTATGTACACAGTGTTCAGCCTCCATGCCTGCAGGCCAGAAGAGGGCACCAGATCCCATTACAGATGGTTGTGGGCCACCATGTGGTTGCTGGGAGTTGAACTCAGGACCTTTGGAAGAGCAGTCAGTGCTCTTAACCTCTGAGCCATCTCTCCAGCCCCACTTTAGTAAATTTTGATGTTAAAATCTGGTGAATGAATGGTAAAAATATAGTTTCATGCACCAGGGCATTAACTTGGTCAATAAAAGTCTTTATCTCAGAACTCAGGTTTTACAAAAAAGCAGGCACACAATGTAACCCCGCTATTGAGAGGTTGGAGACAGGCAGACCCTAAGGGCTCATTCACCAGTCAGTTCTGTGAATTTTGTGTGCTCCAGGCCAATGAGAGAGACCCTGTCTCAATAAACATACAACATGTGAAGAACAGCGCTGGAAGCTCTATATAGCTATATAGAACCCTGGAAGCACCACACACACACACACACACACACACACACACACACACACACACAAGCACTTAGCACAACATACATTTGCTGTGGAATTCAGGGTCTAGTTAGGGATGGTCCTGTTACCTGCATTGTAGGTGAACTTTCATTCATTCAGTTTTCAGTTCATTAATTTAGTGAACAGGTCTTTATTGAGTACCTATTGTATGCCAAGTCCTAGGTCACAGTCCGTCTTTAGTTTTCTCATCCCTAAAAAGGGGTGAGAAAGCTCCAATAAACCTTAAGTGTTGTAATTTAGAAAGAAAGCAGTGCCTGAGAGAAAGACACCCTGCCTCAGAGCTGGGGGGGGGTTATTGGGGGAAAGAGTGTGAAGAATGTGCACAGGAGGGGCTCTTAGTGGCTGCAGCTGAGGACGGATACCCCAAGGTCAGGCCAGGACAGATGCCTGAATACTAAAAACAAGAGCCTTTTTAGCGGTGTCTTTTGGATAGTGCAAACATTTTTCTCTTTGCCTCTCTTGGGTAAGCCAATATTAGAAGAGAGAGAACATTCCTCAGGCAAGAAACACAGTCTGCTTTAAGGCTTCTCCAGAACCTTCAGTGGTGGATGGTTAACTGCCTTGGCGTTTTACGGACAGAAATTGTCAATGTAAATGAGAAAATCTAAAGCATGAAACCAGTTAGCGCCATCATATTTCCTAGATTTATTCAGTATTGGACTCGAACTGAATAACTTCCTTCATGGAAACTGGAAAACCTACCGGTGTCTGTTCCCTGCTGTCGTGTTTCTGAGCTGGGAGAACATGGGTAGATGATGCTTTGCCATTGAACTCTAGACAAAAACATTTGAGGAAAGGGCCTGGGAATGCAGACTATGCTCAAGAGCCCTCCTCTCAAACTCTTTCTTCTGTTATTTTAATTTAGATCATCAATGCTTTGCGACTGGACTGCTCCCGTAGTCTCCTAATTGGCCTCTGGGTCTCTATATTTGTATCCTAGCAATATGTTCTCCACTTGAGGAATTTTTCTAAAGGATGAACTACATTCTCTTATCATTCTATAAATACTATCCTCCATCCTTTACCTTTTGAGTTACAATTTAATTGTCTGATAATATCTTCTTTGTAGGGATGGACTTGAGATATATA